>NC_056727.1:243195284-243385284 GCF_019279795.1 Protopterus annectens
CCTGTTTGTTGGCTTGTCTCCACAGTGTATGTTTTTAGAGGTATATCCCACTACCATCTATGATGCTGTTTGCCAAACACTGACATGAAGTCCTGCTCACAGTGAATGAAAAGGGCTAACACCCACATGATGTTCCTAGTTATAGGAGTGTGTTTCCATGCAATTGGCTATGTGAATGTTACCACAGCTGTTCTACATGCAATCAGCTAGTGGGGGACTGCAATTTGTGCACAGGCCATCAGCTGATCATGTGCATCACTTACAAAATACAAGCTGCTGCCTATGCAAAGCAGGTGTACTTCTCCACATCCACCAGAAAGGGAGAGAGAGAGACACAGACAAAGTAAGACAGGGAGGGGGTAGGAGAGTAAAAGCTAAGCATGTTTGTATCAAACCCTTACCAATATGGGGTTTCAAACCCCTGCCTATGTATTGCTATTACATTTCTATGCAATTATTGCATGCACCACATAGCTTACCTGTTAGAGAGTTGTCCAAAGGTATATCTGACAGTGAGTTACATCAGCAACAGTGATAAAGGAGGGATAAGGTAGTTGTAGTACATGTGCCTGTCCACAAGAACAGATGTCAAGGATGACACAGCCACACTCTCTCAGGGACGCACACACATTATCACAGTTGGCAGGGTCAGGATTAGAATTCCTAACTAACTAATTTGCTACATTACAGTATTACACAGGTATCACATGCACCACAGAGGTTACCAGGCTGATATATGGGCAAAGGGTATGTCAAGGTGTCTGACATCAGAAGGCATGCTTCAGTAGGCCAATGGGAAGTGTAGTGAGTGTGAATGGCATCCAAATCATACTCCACACACACACAGACACAGGTTTACCAGTACTGACATGCATGGGTGCATTGCTTCGGGTTCCTATTACGTGATCGCAGACGTATTTTGTCAAATGCATCTTGATCGAACATAAAAGAATGAAATGGCAAAATAGCAAACTAGTTTTTAAGCTAATTATTTCCCTGGGAAATAATTCACTTGGCTGCTTCCATTACTTTGTCATTTTTGGCACTGTAGTGTGATCTTGGAGTTGGTATATTTATGTAGGGGGGTGTGGTGGGTGAAGCCCCCACTTTATGTAATGTTTTAAAGTTTTTTTTTTTTTTTGGAACAGCAATTTTTTTCCCTTGGAAAAAAATCGCTGTTCTGAGGTTTCAACATTGTAAGCTTTCACTTACATGGGGTAGATTAATCATTGTTCGCTTTTGTAAGCATGCAATGATATAATATAGACCCATTGCTTCACAGGTGTGTAGTGGTTGAATGTGCCAGAAGGCTGTACAAGGCTAGGCAAAGGGTATATCTTGGCATCAGGCCACATGACAATGGTCTGCAGTGTGGCTCAGGAGTGTAGTCTCTGGATTGGCCCACACAGGTGGGTATTGTATTCCATCCACTCATCTGGGTTACTATTGTGGGTGGCCAGTGCTGTGCAATGCTTGCCATGTATGTGTTCTATATTCCATAACATGGATGGTGTCTGGGATGTGCACATGCCCCACATGAATGTTCTGTGACATGTGGAAGTGTATCTGGGGTGTCTGGGCCATGTTGTGTAGACAGGTTATCATCTGGTGTGCCATTCCTGACCTCATGTGGTGCAAACTGGCAATGGAAACCAGGTTGACCCTGCACCTACATTGACAGCATGATACAGGTATTCACTGGTGTCAGTGGCATCTGTCCATACAGGGCATGTCTGTAAGGCATGGCATGTCCTTTGTGGGTTACATTCACTGATTCTGCAGTTGTTGCAGGTGTCCAGTGGGAAACATAGCAAATGACCACTGTATGCAATGATTTGCCTATTGTAGGGATGGGACAGGGTGCCATGTCCTCTGTAGTCCACTGCAGTCACACCATGGTTACTATCTGTGGGCAATATGCAGGGAACTACCAACATAGTGGTTGTAGCCTAGCCAAGTATGTTTGTGTATGAGACATGGGTAGAGAGTGTTCTCTGGGTAATACAAGGGTTGTCTATATTGTTTCCCAATCCATGATGTCACATGTAGGGGTATGGAGTGTCTACACCAGCCTCTCTGCTGTTTGACATCTGTTGTCCTTGTAAGTTGGACATTGTGACATATAATAGGCCCACCATACAAGAAATTTGCAAAACCCACTCCCCAACACACAGCTAGCTCCACACAGGATATTAATGACAAACACACACAGAGTCTCACAGTTGCCATGTCAGGGATTAGAACTCCTACCTAACTAGTACATTACCCAATAGCATTACACAGGCATAGCACACACAATGGAGCTTACTGGGCTACTCCTTCCCCAAAGGTATATTTCAAAGTGAATGACATCAGCAGCCCTGCCAAAGTAGGGCAATGGAAATTGTAGTGACTGTGAATGGCCTCAAACGCATTGATCCCTACACAAACACACACACACACACACACACACACACACACACACACACACACACACACACACACACACACACACACACACACACACACACACACACACACACACACACACACACACACACACACACACACAAAAAAAAAGCTTTACAGTTCCCATGTCTGAGATGAGAATTCCTATTTAATTAGTACATCACACTACCGCATTATGCAGTGATAACATGTGCCATGGAGCTTACTGGGTTACTCCTCTCCCAAAGGTATATTTCAAAGTGAATGACATCAGCAGCTCTGCCAAGGTAGGGCAATGGAAATTGTACTAACTGTGAATGGCCTCAAAAGCACTGATCCCTACACACACACACATACACACACACACACACACACACACAAAAAGCTTTACAGTTCCCATGTCTGAGATGAGAATTCCTATTTAATTAGTACATCACACTACCGCATTATGCAGTGATAACATGTGCCATGGAGCTTACTGGGTTACTCCTCTCCCTAAGGTATATTTCAAAGTGAATGACATCAGCAGCCCTGCCAAAGTAGGGCAATGGAAATTGTACTAACTGTGAATGGCCTCAAAAACACTGATCCCTACACACACACACACACACACACACACACACACACACACACACACACACACACACACACACACACACAAGGTTTTACAGTTGCCATGTCTGGGATTAGAACTCCTACTTAATTAGTACATCACACTACCACATTACTCAGTTATAGCACATGCACAGGAGCTTACTGGGCTACTCTTGTCCCAAAGGTGTATTTCAAAGTGAATGATATCAGCAGCCCTGCCAAAGTAGGGCAATGGAAATTGTAGTGACTGTGAATGGTCTCAAAAGCATTGATCCCTACACAGACAAAGAAACACACACAGCTTTAAAGTTGCCATGTCTGGGATTAGAGCTCCTACCTAACTAGTACATCACACTATAGCATTACGCAGTCATAGCACGCACCATGGAGTTTACTGAGCTACTCTTTCCCCAAAGGTGTATTTCAAAGTGAATGACAGCAGCCCTGCCAAAGTAGGGCACTGAGGAGTGTAGTGACTGTGAATGGCCACAAAAACAGTGATCCCTACACACACAACCAACCAGACACATGTGCACACAAACTTGCTATGTCCAGAATTAGAACTCCTACCTAACTAGTACATCACACTATAACATTACACAGTTATAGCATGAGCTTATAGGGCTACTCTTTCGCCAAAAGTGTATTTCAAGGTGAATTACATCAGCAAGCTTGCCAAAGTAAGGTAATGGGGAGTGCAGTGTGTGTGTGCATGGGCCATAAACCATTCATCTGGAAGCAGACACACAACACTCAGGCACACACAGGTTTAAATTTAACCGGTACATGTATACAACTGCTAGATGACTAATGACTTGTACAGTCATGTTATACAGTTAGTGCTGAGGAATACAAGAGGCAAATGTCCACAGTGATTGACATTTGCACATCATGTGATTTCATCCAATTGGATGCGTGCTGGGTGGGACAGGCCTCATGATGGGAGGGTCTTTGTCATTGTCAGTCTCTTCCACACATCTATGTATGCATAAGTTTGACATATTATAGTGTGTTGTCCTTGATTATATGTGTGTATTCTTATCCAATGTGTGTGCAAAGCATGACTGGTGTGCAATGTGGAGTGTGTGCACAAACATCTGTGACTGTCAGATATGTAAAGTCCACTGTTGTTGCAAGACACAGGCTTCATTTCTCTAAGTGTGGGAGCATGCCCAGTATGACCTTTCATTATTTTGTTGTCAGATATGGGCTTCATTTCTCTAAGTGTGGGACCATGCCCAGTATGACCTTCTTTATTGAATGTGTGAATCCATTTCAGGTAGGTTGTACTCCAGTGCAGGCTTTTCTGTTCTACACCTACAGCTAGCAACCTGTTTCTGCAGGATATCTGTAGATTGGATGACAATATGGAGTCAAATGGGCAAAGGATAGTGGGTTACTATAAGAAATTGTGGTTGTGCTGCTTCTGCTACATGGTTTTGGTGTTACCAGAGATATTCAGACATATGTACTGTTTTACACTGTGATGTTTTATGTCATCAACTACTGTCAGGTATACATATTTGCTTGCAGTAATTTCCTGGGGAACACAGGGTGAATGAAGCTGTGTCCAGTATTGTGGTCTGCAGCCTACAAATTTTTGCACAATCATGCCATTCTGGAGGGGAAGCTGCAGACACTTGCTGATGGGTCTGTGTAAATAGTTCAGCACCTTGGTACAGTGGTGGCTGAGAATCCCATGCTTGCACATCCATCAGTGTGACAGTATGGCTGTATCCTGCTGTGGCCATACCTCACAGCTGTACAGATTCACACAGGTTACCCAGAGGCAGGGCTCATATATTTGGTCATTACCCCTTCACACTGTGGTTTACAAGCAGGATTGTAGCCATCCATTCCTGTGTTTTCAGGCAGGGATAGTATGTTCACATGGCTGAGTTTCAGACATCACACAATCTATGGTGTCCATGCTCCTACCCCCTCTGTTATTCTATCCTCTTCATAACATTATGCAAACATTATCTGGTAAGTTCCCTATAGTTATCACTTCATCCCAGTAGTATTTTGGGGTTGTTCCACAGTTCATGGAGTAGGACATGGTGGACATGTTACTGAGATTTGTCGACATGGCCTTGCATTTGTGTTCTGTGGACTGTGTTATTTTGTTATTTGGGAGTCAATGAGATAACATACATTGGCAGTACGGGTGAGACACAGGCCTTTGACAGAGGACTGTAGGGCATTTGGTAGTGATGTAGGCCATCTGTAGCAGGCCATTGCATTGTATCATTCCTATAGTCCCAGGCTCCAAGCCACTATATTCCCCTAGGGTGACAGGGTAGGTGTGCAAGGTGTTAATGTCAATAGTTTCTGTCATTACTGATCCAGTGGTGTGGATGCTGGCAGGGTGCTGCTTATAGCTAGGGACACACTTGCATGGGACACCTTTTCAGCATGCTGCATTCCATGGCTATTTCCATACAGAGATGGGGGTCATATTGTACTCATTCCCAACAGCAGGGATAAGAACTGTAAGGTACCTGTGGTTGATGGTGGGGTGAGCTGGGTGGATGTGAGCTATGGAAGTTACTTGCAGCTGACTCACAGATATACGTGGAGCATTCCACTTATGCTGACTTGTGCAGGGACATCAGCAGTTTCTCAATACTTCATACCTGTAACCTTTGTGGTCTGCCAGTGTTTGGCCAGATGACATCAGTATTCCACACTACAAACCCAGCTAATGTGCTGCTAACCTGTATGTACAATACCAAAGGTGTGTCCATTTGACAGTAACATTTTATACACTGTCTGTGTAGGGTACTTCCACCTGTGTACTGTTTGCATGTCTGCGCCCACATTCATGCCATGTCCATCTTTCAGATGGTGACAGATATTACATCCGGACAATTACTATGGCTTACTGCTGGAATGTGTCTTGCTGGGATGCATTGTGTTTGGCACTGCATTTGTGAGAACTTGACCCTGTCATCAGCAGTACTGGCCAATGGCCACCAGGACAAAACCCACCATGCCTACATGCTGACCACTGTCACACAATATGCAACACACACCAAACTAACATGCACAGCTCTGCATATTATGCACATGCTACAATCTATCCTGCTACTTTGGCCAGCTCAGGTAATCTGTGCTCCACTGTTATTATACCTACACATAAATGTTCCTACCTTTATACATAGGATTGTGTGGGGGGGCATACCTGACAACTGAACACATTTTCTATGACTGTATTGGTATTTCAGGTACTCCATTTCATTCTGTATTTTGACCTATCATGCAGACTAGAGGCATATCAGTGTACTACAGTTCTTAGGTCTTATTGACCTACATTTCAATTTCAGACTTCTTACCCTTCAGAACTAACATCCCACTGCCTGACCTGCTATAGTGTGTCTGTGCAGGTCTGGAAGGGGGCTGTTCCCCATAGCCATCAATCAAAGGCCTTAGCACACCCTTTATTTGTGTTTATCTACACCTGTCCTGCTGGCTGAGACTGTTGATGGGTATGTGAGCCTCACTTACTGGCATGTGTGTGTCCTATGGACACACATTTGGCCCACCACATTTCCTGTAGTGGGTTTTGTCACCTTGTCTAGTACTGGCTACTATGGTGACACCAGTATTTGTTACAGATTTCATGCTGCCAAGATAGGTGTCTACTATCTGCTGGCATCCCATTCAGCCACCCAATTCCCTTGCATGCTCACATCCATACCATAGATACAAGTAACAAAACATACTACTCCATTCAGCAATTGATAGGGAGAGTGACTTACCTTGTGTCTGTGCCAGTATTAAGGATGGTGCTGGAGGGCTGACTATTTTGGATGCACATAGTACACTCCATATATATGGTTAAGCATGGGTAGTGTCATGTTTGGCATCCCTTTTACTGTATGTGTGAGTCAGAGCAAGGTGTCAATCTCTGGGTTCCTACCGTGTCAGTGTATGTGCTTTGCATTGCCTCTTTGCCAAGGCCTGGGCATACTGGCCATGCCTCCTTCTGCCTACTGGGACAGGCTCAGGTTGTTCCTCCATCAAGTCACTCTGTGTCTGTGCAGGCCTTGGCAATGGTGGGAGGCTGTGTAGCCCTGCCCCATGCTGTTCCTGCTGCAATTGTTTCCACAGGATCATATTGTGTAGCATGGCACATACAATGACAAGTTGGGTACATGTAGCTGGTGAGTATTGCAAGGCTCCACCAGATATGTCCAGGCACTGGAACCATGACTTGAGCATCCCAAACACATGCTCTGTTATGATTCTGGGCTGTACATATGCCTCATTATGGAGTTCTTGTTTGGGTTTGTGTGCATTTCTGATGGGTGCCATCAGCCACGGCTTCAGTGTGTAACCAGCATCCCCCACTAGGTGGCCATATGGGATGTCCCCATTGGCAAATCTCTGGTACAGCTGCATCATATGCCAGATGTGGGAGTTGTGATAGCTTCCAGGGCAGCCAGCACACACATTCATTATAATACCCTGGGCATTGCACATGACCTTGCAGTTGATGGAGTGGAAGCCCTTGCGGTTTATGTAGACCCTACTCTGCTCACTGGGTGGTGCTTTGATGTGTATGTGCATGCAGTCTATAGCATCCACTACCTCAGGGTATTCTGCTATTTGGTGGAAGAGACGCATATTGCTGGTCACCTCACAGGTGTTGAGGAAATATATGTGCTCACTGGCATGTGTTGACATGGCATCCAGGAACTGGTGGAGTACCCTGGATGCTGATGCCTGTGAGATCCCCATTATATCCCCAGTTGGCCTTTGGAAGGTACCTCTGACTATTATTCTTAGGCCTACACATAGCTTGGTATCCACTGGGATGGGTTCCCCTCTGTTGGTTCTGTGTGTGAGGCGTGGCCGGCACAGTTCAACAATTTGCTGTAGAAGGTCCCTGTCCACCCTATAGTGCTCCACTATCTCCAGCTCATGTAGCCCTTGTAGTTTATCCTGGGTCTGTACACTCTTCTCTTTCTCCTCACTGTGGGTTGGTCATCAGCATTCTCATTCTCACCATTCTCAGAATCTTCCACATGTTGATTTATGGGAGCAAATGCAATCCCTATCATTTTGTTGCTTTTGTTAGGTAAAATTTTCCCATTTGTGTACACTGGTGGTGTAGAGTTTGTGGGAAAATCCAGAGGAAATGGTGTTTGCATAGTTTATAGTAGTGTGCTGACTGGGCTTCTGCCTGTGTAATTGGCTGATTCTGATACATTTCAACTGACAACTATGCTAGTTCTCCTTGATTACCTTTCTACTGCTATTTTCCCTTCCCATTGTCTTCCTGTTTAAGCCTAGAGGTGCACTGCACATACACAGTGCTCAAATGTGCACAGAGCTGCTATTTCCTGGTTTACTTTTTTTTTGGTTTAAAACCCAGTGCACGACGTGCACACTTGTTTAGGCAATGTAAAGTGTGCTTGGCAGCTTCAGACAAACCCCCTTTCTTAGCTCTGCTAAACTTAGGGTAAACCTGAGCCACAGGACTCCAATAAGCTTATAGGATGCCTGACACACCCCTCTATGATGTCAGCTAGCTCTTAGGCTTGCACCATGGTCTTCCTGCACCTACATGGTTGGGTGCAGGTTAGCCATGAGGGGAAATCTGTGATTCAGAATCATTCCCCTCATTTGCATAGGACTGCCTTCTAATGCCTAGTTACAAGTCATACAGTGAGCCTTCCCCCTTAGCAACCACTATTCACTGGCCTTGTTGTCTTCTGCCTGCCATTGACTATAATGGTAAAATTGTAAGTTTGCAAGGAAAGCTTTTTTCAGTGTTTTTCTTTAATTTTCTACCCGATCCCATTTGTGCACCGCTGCCCTATGCTAAAACGGCTAAAATCAGCCAAAAAAAAAACGTTTTTTTTTTGCAACTGTTTTCCATGCCCATTGGCATGCTTTACACATTATATACACCCTTTATTTGGAGCTGTCATGGCTTTGTTTTGTAGTTTGCAGAAATGTACTCAGTTACTAACCATGTACATTTCTGCAGGTTACTCTAGTCCTGCACGGATGGCTGCCAGCTTCCTGGATTGCAAATTCACCTCATTTGCATGGTTTTCTCCTGAAAATGGGATAATTTGCATACAGGAACTGTGTCCGTGCAGGAATAGTGCAGGAACACTTGTGCACGTCCTGGGAGCTTGTTCCTGGATCTCTAGGCGGCCATATTGCCTCCAGCATCTCCTGCACTATTCCTGCATGCTGTGCAGAGCTTGCTGAATCCTGGGGGTTGTCTATTATCAAAAATAATTATTATTCCAAGTGTGTATTAGATTAGATATAATTTCTATAATTCTTTCATAGTTTGAATGTTTTCGTTTTTTCTAAAGTTTTCGGTATAGAAATAGATATGATATGGATGAAGCTAATTTAACTTATTTGTAGTTTTATCTTTTTTTGTTTAAAAATAAGAATTTTGATTTTATATTAGTAAAATATAGGCCTGAGATCTTTTGATATTGTTTGATTATATAATTAAATTTTTCTAAGGATTTTTTAGAGTTTTGTAATGTTAACATTATATCATTTGCATATAACATAATTTTTGTGTTACAGTCTTTATTAATTTCTAAACCTTTTATGCTGAAATTGGTCTGAATTAAGATTGCTAAAATTTAAATGGCTAATGCAAATAAAATTGGTGATACTGGGTATCCCTGTTTTGTGCCTATAGTTAATGACTCTGATGAAAATGGTCCTAACTTTACATATGCTTTACTATTTATGTACATATTCATTAACATAAAGTAAAATAGATTGTGAGTTTTGAATATGTAATTCCAATTTAAAGAGCCAAAGTTTTTTTTTTATGTCTAATGAATGAAAAGTGCTTCTTTCCTATTGTTAATAATATCTGTTAAGTGTTATTATTCTTTTATTATTGACAAATGTTTACCCATTAAATATGCTGCCAGTTTGATCTGAGTTAATTATTTAGGGTATTTGTTTTAGTTTATCTGCTAAGATAGATGTAAATATTTTATAATCAATATTTAGAAATTAAATGAGTCTATATGAGGAGCATAATTCAGGATTTTCATTTTCTTTGAATACAGGAGTGATTAATGAATATTTTCAGGCTGAAGGATTGCTTCATTTAATTGGATATATTTGAGTATTGTATGAAAAAATGAATTGTATTTTGAGGAAATAGCTTATAACATTCAGCAATTATTCCATATATTCCTATAGCTTTGCTGTGTTTAACCTCCCTTTGTTATTTAGTGCTTCCTGAAAAGTAATTAGTTTAATTAAATTCTCTGTGACCTAAGGAGGAATTTTTTTTTAAAGTGGTTGATTTATTTATGAGGTTATATCGTTATCAGTTTGTTTTATTTCTTGATTTAAAGAGTTGCAATGTTTTCTGAATACATTTAGCATGTCACCAGTATCTGAAGTTAATTTATTATCTTTATTATTCATTATTTCCAATATGTTATTAGATCTAGATTGCATTTTAATTCTATTTGCTATATTATACATATATTTTTGTGACATAGTATATGCAGTAGTTTTTAATTAGTTCTGTATTTTTGTGATAGAAGTTCAGAATATTTTTAGTTATCATTACTTTTATATGTAACTTTAACTGCTTGAAGTTTAAGTTGGATATTTAGAAGATCTTTATCCTATTATTTTAATTTATTTTATATCAAGCTATGGATTTACCATAAATATAGCCTTTAAAGGAATCCCATGCCATAATCTTACTCATATCATCTGCATTAATACTTGGCATAAAGTGGTCAAGTTCTAAAAGCAGTCCGGGTTTAAATTAGGCAGGTATTCTAGACATTAATGGTAGTTATTTTTTAGGTCTATTTCACATTTTATGATAAGAGCATTGTGATCAGATATAGAACATGGAGTTATATAGAAATTTAGTATTTTTCAGGCAATATCCCTTGAAATTAGAATTCTGTCAATACTGGTTTTGATTTCCATAATTAAATGAATAGTGTGATATCTCCAATGATTTGTTGTCCTTCATATTAAACATATCTTTTAAATTAAGAAATTCTTTCCAGTTGTAAAATATGTTAGTTGTGAGAGTTAATCTTGATTTTCTAGTAGCACTATTTTCTGAATCATCTAATATGTAATTAAAATCACCTCCTATTATCAGATTGCCTAGAATATTACTAAGGATGATATCGAAGTGCTTTTTTAACTACTTTTACTTCCATTCCTGGAAAATAGTACAAATTGATTAAGGTTGATATTCTATTACTATATTTTTATAACCTTAAGAGATATCATATCTTCCTGGTCTTCATATTTGTAAGTAACTGGAGAAAGATGTAGATTATTTCTCCATAAGACAGTGACTTTTTTTCTTTTTGTTTTAAAAGTGGAGCATGCTAATGTTATGTATTTGGTTTCCAGTTGTTTTTATTTGAGTGTTTGATGTGTGTTTTATGAAGATATATTATTTGTGCCTTATTCATTTCTGCATATTTTAGCAGGATTTTTAGCATTATTTGAGCCACTGATGTTTAAAGATAATAAAAATAATAAGGTCATCTCCATGGCATAGAAAATGATCCATTAACAAATACATGTTTATTATTTGAATATGGTATTGGATAATATGATAAGTAACCCTTTTTAATGGACTGAGATATGTAGGCCATGGTGGTGCAGAGGTTAGCATTGTCACCTCACAGCAAGAGGTTTTCCCATTCAATTTCTCGTCTGGAGCTCCTTCTGTGTGGAGTCTACATGTCCTCCCCATGGTCGAGTGACATTAAAGACATGCAGGCAGGTGTGTGTGTGTGAATGGGCGTGCCTTCTTTGAAGGTTGGGCGTCGGGCTGGCAACTCAGCACCATAAAAATTCACTGCCAATCAATAGCAGATAAGAGTTCTGCTGTGGCGACCCCTAACCAGTAAAAAACAAAAGACTTTTAATACAAAAAGATGTTTTGGGGATGTCAATAAATCTATGAAGTGTATGGTATCCAGTAAAGATTAATTTGACTATATGAATGGAATTATCAAGATTCCTATCCAAGAAGTAAAAGAAACTGTCTATACTATCTTTCATTTTATAACTTTGCCTAAAATTAAAGTATAAAGGTGTCATAGCCCTGCAGTAATTAGATTATAGCCAAGAGATGCATTATTATTATTATCATTATTATTATCCGTTTTTTCTTTCCTGACTCTTTTTCTTCCTATTTCCCTTTCTTTCCCTTATCACACCAACCTTCACCGTTTCTCTCTCAGTCTCTCCCCTTTATTTTCCTTTCATTTCTTTCCTTTCCTTGTCTTTTCTTTTGATTTCCCATCCTTCCTTTTTCTTTTTCCCCTTTTAGTTTTCATCATTTTTCAATTTTTTCCTCTCCGTCTCATTACCTTTTCTCTTCCACTCATTTTTTTTAATTCTTTTCCTCTTTCTCTCTATTAATCATTATAATTATCAATTAAATAATAATATGATTTTATAATACATATAATAACTATTGAGCAACTATATCTACAAAAATAGAAGATAAGTATATTACAGTTGGCATTTAATTTAAAATAAATCAATAGTTGTCTCATTCAGAATCCTTCTGATATGATTATGTTGTAGAGTTAGGATCATTACATTTCTTTTTTAAACACCTTTACTTGTGAAATAGATAAACTTACATTTATATAAAAGTAATCAACTCATGTTAACAAGTTCACATTTACAAATATTATATTATACATGTATTGTTATATATAATCTAATTAACATTACATAAATTGTTCACTTCCTGCCTTTCTTAAACCTCATTCCTCCTCAAAGCATTTTCTACATGTATTGTTTGTTCCCACAATTTCCATTTTTCTATGCAGTTTTACTTTTATCCATTTCTAAAGATCACCCTTCCTGTTCTTTTATCTTTGTTACAATATTTACTACCTCAGGTATAGTTGGTTTAGATGTTGATTTCAGTTTTATAGTAATTGCTTTTTTGGCAGCCACCAGAATTAAAACTAACAAGGCTCTACTATAGCTAAGCAACTTAGATCTTGTATCACATCTCAAAAAAAGAGTAAAAAAAAAAAAATATTTCCTTAGTTATACTCATTTGCTTACCTTGTATTTTTGATAGAGTACTTGGTAGAGAATATTTAAAGTCTGCCAACTCATTAGACTCTCAAAACATATGTTCTAAGTTGCCTCTTTATTCCCCATCACATGACCAACATTTGACACCTACCTGAGAAAAAATTTGTTGGTGTCTGTTTAGGGCAAAAACAAGTATCTATGCAAACACTTCCTGGCAAAAATCCTAATTCTTCAAGAGTTTGTTAAATATTTGGGAGAAATGCATATACCATACCATTCTTCCTTTATGAATTGCATATCAAGTCTCTCTTCCCAATCTTTTTTCATCTATTCTGATTAATTCATATAGTTATTGCAATACTTTGTATGCCCTACTAATTATGGTCTTTTAACAGCAGCTTCAGTTCTAGATTCAATTAAAATCACATCCAGTTAAGGTCTTTCACTTCAGAATCTCTTATCCCTTTATCTTTGGCTATACTGTGATATCAATCCCAGAGAAGGAAGGCAATCACTAGTTGCAAACCAAATGTCTTCTTGGTTTCTTCCCATTCCATTACCTTTCCCTCTGTAATTATTGTTCCCCAATACCTTGGTTCCTTTACCATCATCTTCCAGTAAATTCCAGCCCTAGTTTCTATAGTCTCTGTACCCATAATTGCAGTCATCCCTATTGGCAGAATCTCCTTTCACCTTTCCCATGTTGGTTTAGTACTTAGCATACTTTCTGCTTCTTTATGAATATAATATGCATATATAATATTTTGCCTTTTTTAATTTCTACAAGCCTTTTGGGTTTCTAATACCATGATGGGAATGGACCCCATTTCTAAGTCAAAGTATGATTAAAGTTCATTAAATTAGTATTGTTTCAATCTTTGATGTTAGCCAGAAGTGCTCTTTGCAGCACGCACAATGTACCCAGTAATGACTCCATCTGCAATTTTTATGGAGTTATGTGTATTGATAACATATCTAAGTAAGATTGTAAATTCTTTTTTATAAGACCCATTGCTCCTACTAATACTGGAACCATCCGGGTGTCCTTCTTACACATTGCTCTCATTTCTGCCTGAAAATCCTGGTATTTTATGATTTTGTGTCTCTCAGTACATAAAACACTGTAGTCACTGGGTGTAGAACTTTTAATGATCAAAGCTACTTTTGTCTTCTTTTCTTGGACTACTCTGTCTGGTTTTTCTTACATCTATTTTTGAACTGTTGGTAATGGATGATCCCGTGTGATATAAACTTCATAATTTTTCTATGATGCTTTATGGATCATGTTTCCAATGTCATTCAGCTACTTCAATGTTATAATGTTTGCACAATCCCCAATGCAACAGCCTTTTCACATTATTATGCCTTTCAGTATACAGTCCTTCTGCCATTAGTTTATCACAACCATAAGAAAGATGTGCAACTGTTTCCAATTCTGTTTTACAAGACCTACATTTGTCTGTTTCTCCCACATATTCAATGGACTTTGTAAACCAACATGTATGCAGTCCACTGTCTTGGGCTGCCAATATTAACCTTTCATCTTTTGGTTTAAATTCACCTCTCCTTAATCATTCTTATGTTCGATCCTGATCAACATGAGATTGTTCCAAGAGTTTCCTATGCTTGCAACTATATTTATACATTTTCCACATTTCTTGCCTTCTCATCTGGTCCTTCACCTTATATTCTTTCTTTTTCTTGGGGGGGGGGGGGCACTTTCAGCTGCTGCCCAATTTTTATCTACTTTTGGTTTGATTTCCATTCCTGCGTGATGCTGATATGTTTCTGCTAAACTAAGCAGGGAAGTAATCTTAGGCATATTCTCCTCATGTTTCTAAACTTTTACTACATTTAGGTCTTGTGAGGTCAGCGGATATGTATGCAGGCCCACGATTGCAGATCTATATATATAATCAATTTTGATGAGGCCCATACCTCCTTCAGAGTGGAGAATATATAATCTTGGTATGCACTGATTTTTATAAATCATTTGATGAGCATGAAGCATCCTTCTTGTTTTCCTGTCTAAGCTATCCAGCACCTTTTGGAGCAAGTAAATCATTGCAAAACTGTAAGCGAGGACAGGAAGAGCAAACTGGTTTATAGCTTGGACTTTATTCCTTGATGTCAATGCAGTTTTCAGTATTAATTTAAGTCTTCTAAAAAAATCCTTACTGAGTTTTATCCGCATTTGTTTATGTTTTATTGCTGATCCTTAATCAATTCCAAAATATTTATACATTCCTTCTTGCTCAAGTTCTTTTATATCACATTCTTATCCCAAACTGATTTCTTTCTTGGTTCTGCAGCTTTACTGCTTTAAAGGTTGCTTTTGCACATTTTATCAAGACCAAATGATATTCTTATATCATCTGAAAAAGTTTTGAGCACTTGCAGTTATGCTTTCAGTTCCTCATCTGATGAACTATACAGATTTAAATCATATACAAACAGAAGATGAGAAGTTGCACACTTTGTTGTTTTCTGGGAAACAGATTTTAGCCATGACCTAATCTGTTAATTAAACAGCTTAAAGGGTTAAGGGAAATACAAATGAGTAGTGGTGACATAGAGTCACCCTGGAATATCTGCTTATGAATTTGTCCTTTATCAAGGCTTAACTGCAAAGTGGTTTGTGACTGTTTTATGATCATTGTAATTCAATCAATTAGTGCATGTATGGTGTATCTTATATATTTTAAGCACTCTTTTATCCATGAATGTGAGATACTGTCAAATGCTTTTTTGTAGTCTATTCATGCCATACTTAGATGTTTTCTCCCTTTTTTACAATTCTCTGTTATGACTTTATTTAACAACAAATGATCCCGTGTTCCATATGACTTTCTTTTATTACCGTTTTGCTCTATTACCACAATTGAATTTTCTTCTAAATCGCTATAAACAATGTCAGCATCAATTCCAGTTTACAGTTTATACGTCATCAGAAGGCAAGTTATTGGTCTATAAGTTTTAGGATAGCTTGCAGGTTCGCTCTTAAGTAGGGTTATTGTTTTTCCTGTTGTTAACCCGGCTGGTGTCTTCTCTAGGTGTGCATATAAATAGTTCTTACTCATGGTTAAATCTTCATGCAGAGATGCTAATACTTTTAGCCAGAAGTTAGGTACTGCATTTGGGCCTGTAGTTTTCCAATTAGGAGCTTTTCTTAATTTTCTTTCAATCGCTCTGGCAGTTACTTCATCCCATTTCATATCCTGTACATTTGAACTTATTATTCTTGATTTTATTTCTTCTATCCATTTAGCATCTTTGTTATGTTCCACAGGATCTTCATAGATATTCCTCCAAAATGTATCTATTTCTTCTTTTATCGGAAGGGTTTCAATTCCTTTTTTCTTGCTTCCCAATTCTCTGCAAAACATTTTTGGGTCATCACTAAATTGTTTTTTTTTTGCACTTTTCCTTTATATTTACCCATATATCTTCTACGTTTTTCTGCCTGTGCTGATATTTTTAGTTTATTATTTGTTATATTGCGCAATTGATCCTTATCTGTTATAATACTGCACATTGCTTTTATCACAGCTATCATTCTAAATATTTTTGTTGATCTTTTCCTTCTTCTACACTCTTCTAACAGTGACACTTCTTGTCTTGTTTTATAGTTTTCTCTATTTGATACTTCCATGATGGCATTTGATTTTTCCACTTCCTTTTCCTTACTACCCTGTGTTCTTGTGGTAAGACTTTATCTGTTATTAATTTAGCTGCACAGTAATAAATTCTGTTTATGTCTGTTATAGCACATGAATCTCTATGGAAAGTCCTAATTACTGGGCTCATTTGTTTTATCAGACTTCTAAATTTAGGGTTTCATTGACCTTCTGTAATCTATTTCTTTCATTGATCTTAGTATGTCTACCCATCTCTATTAAATCAAGCATCTCTTCTGTTATATCATTTTGTTCTAAACAGAGCGTACATTCTTTGTTCTCCATTTCCTGTGGGCATTCTATAGAAAGTTGCAGAGCATCTTCCTGCGCCACATTCTCTTCAGTTTCATCCTGTGTCATTCATTGATCTTTCATATGGGAACTCACTGGCCTATCACTCCACAACATTGTCTGCATCAGAGTTGCCACAGTTTCCTGTTCCTTCCTCTGCTGTCCAGCTCCAACTGAACATTGTACTGGTTTTCTATGGAAGGATCTAAAGTATATTTAAATGGCAACTGATCAGATGTTTCCTGTTACCCTGGTTTCTCCTTAATTTGGGTGTCCATTGCTCTATCCTGCTGTGATGTTATCTGAGTTAAACTTTCTACACTAAATCCTTCACTTCACAGGGAATCTATAACCTCAGTTTCTATTTCTTTAGCTTATCCATTACTAATCTTCTTTTCTACTTTTCCACTTTGTTTTCTTATTTTTTGTATTGTAAATTTGTCCATGTTTGGATGCCTTTGCTTGTATTTCTCTTCAAATATCTTTGGTGCTGCTCTTTTTTGTATTAATTAGATTTTTGCTTTCAAATATTGCAGCATATTAAATCTCTTTTTTTCTTTCCCATGTCCATATTTCTTCTTCAGATGTCTCCTGTTTCACCTGTTTCTCCTTACTGTGGGGACTCACTCTATCATGCTGTAATATAACCTGTGTTAGACTTTCTACACTAAAGCATTCACTTCACAAGTATTTCATAACTTCAATTTCTATTTTTTAAACTTCTACTTCATTAATCTTCTGTTCTACATTTCCTCTTTGTGATCATATTTTTATTGCTAATTTTTGCATTTCCAGATGCCTTTGCCTGTATTTCTCTTTGAATATCTTTGGGGCTGCCTTTTTGTGTTGATTAATTTGGCTTTCTTCTTTGCATAAATATTGTACAATATCAGATCTTCCTTTCCCATGTCCATATTTCTTTTGTATACCTTTCAAAAGTCTCTAGCTTTTATTCTTTATATTTTCACACTTCTTCAGCTGCTTCTTTTTCAAACGGCTCAAGGGTTCTTGGTCTATATAGGATTTTTCATGGATCTGTTGTATTAATGAACACAAATTTGCATTTGAATCTTCTGACAGTTTTTCTTGTGGAAATATTTTTCTTTCCTCTGATTTCTCTCTTAATCTTTTCATATATCTTCTGTCTAGAAATTCCGGGCTTCTTGCATAATAGTAACAATACATCGTTTCTTTCTTATCCTCAACAGTCAACTCTATCATCTGTATGTCTCTTTTTGGTCTATCAATTATTGTGAGTTTTGTGGACTGCTACTTCCTTTTACAAGAGGTGATCCATCCTACCCCTGAGCCTGGCCTAGCCCTATTGTAGGAACATATCCATGTCTTAAGGATCTGCTTCCAAAAACCTTTTCTTTCCATATTTCTTGAATTACTGCACAGCTTCATCATAATCCCTTTCAAGTTTTAACTGTAGTATTCTGCTTGTGATATGTATAACAACTTTAACTGTGTAGCTCTAGAATAACCCTTCAAATCCTTGTTTTATTGGGAGAATCAACTGATCTCACTTGACTTCTATCCACTTCCCCTCCTGAATAAAATCTTTAACTCTTTATTAATTACTATCCAGAACTTCTCCTCTGGTTGATAGAGGTATGCCTGATCTGTGTATTAAACTAAAGGGACTAAAAACATCTTTTATTGCTTGTGTCTTGATATCCACGTCCATAGACAAGAGCTTCCGATTCTTCAGCTTTTGTATTTGTAATGATATGAGGTAGTGCCTTATGTGCCAGGGAGAGTAGGGCAGTCATGTGTAACATATGCCAGCATAGGTAGCTGGAGTTTTACAAAGAATTTGATGTCATTTGACTGTCACACTGATTTGTATAGATGATTGTGTTAAAAATATATTTGTAAAGTTGCTTGTGTTAAAAATTCATAAACAGTGGTTCTTGCTGGACAGAAAAGAGATATACATGTATGTCAGACAGTATTATTATAACTGATTAAATGTTTATGTTTTAACAGAGAATTCTAGAAGAGATGAGGTTAATCTCAGTCCAGCTAATTTTGAAAATATAGGTTGAAAATTAAATGGGTTGGTTTAGGCCATAAAGATTTCACCATACAGGTCTGATTACAGCCAGAGACAAAAATATCTGGGAAAACCAGAACTAGGACTCTTACTGTATTATCCTGTAAGGGTGGAAGTTTTTGAAAATTGATTTATGGCTTTCAGATTCTGCAATAGACCTTAGCAAATCTCTGGGTGTGTACTGTATGAGAGTCAGGTGAACAGAGTTGATGTCATTCTATAAACAGAACTGAAATTATTTCCTAGATATTAGTTAGAGATATTCCAGAACTCTTGCAGCAGCACTTTTTTTTCAGAACCTGACAGGAAATATCTCTCACAGATATCTCACACATCCTCACACCTCATCTTGCCTTAATATAGTAAGCAACTCAACACACTTCATCTAGACTTGCTATAGTAATTAAACAGGGAATAGTAATTCTTTAGATTAGTCAGGAAAATATAGTGAGGTTAGTTAAGTATTGTTTTTCTACATCTGTGTGAATCTATCCAACTGTATTATTTTTTATATCTGCTGTGATTAAAACTCTGGTATTTTATTGTGACTAGATATTCAGTATTCTCATGTTTTCTATTTTATTATTTATTATTAAATATTTCTATACCTTTCATTGTGGCTGGTCTTTTGGAGAACACGTTTAACATTTTGAGAGTAGTTATGCTTATATTAGTGACACTGTGGGTGCTACTGAAAGCCTTGCTGCATTGGTCAAACTCTACCATTTGTATTAGTATTCATTTTACTCAGTATAATTGGGTACCCTTGTAAGAGCATTAGAGTAGCTCACTGGTGGCAAAGTAATTACCTTATAGTCTGGGTAGAGGGGGCACACCTGTCAAATCTGTGCCAGCCATTTCCAGTTGTGTGTGAAAATCAAATATCCAAGTATGTGTCAGCTGCCTGGAACTGGGAAACAGAGCTCCAAAGTGGTCAATGTGGAGTCTTATTTGGGTCCTAGAGAGAGCAAAAGAATCCATCCCCAGGTCTGGAGTGTGTTTCTTGTCCGCTCTTAAAGGAAATTGTGCTTGGTGCAGAGAACTGTATCTGAAAATATTGTGTGGATTCATTTTTACTGCTAGTGGCTATCCCTCACTATTGTTGGTGGTGAGGATTGAGGCTCCTTGATTACTTGTTCAGAGCAGGGACTGTCACAGTATTATATTTTGTTTCATTTCTTTCCACATATTGTTAGCTGCTGTAACAGAATCCTTTTTAATTCATACTCCTAAATACTTCATTTTATCATGTCGCCATTAATATGTCTTGCTGAACCAATTCATATATGGGTAGATAGTTTAAGCTATAGCCTTTGTTTGGTCTTCATTAATTTTATATCCCACCAAAAAGTGGAACTGTCTTAGAATGTTCCACAAAATTAAAATGTCCTTTTTTGGTTCCATCAGGTACAAAATAATATCATCTGCAGTAAAGCCAACTTTTCTTGAACCCCATACAGTTATATCCTTGAATTTCTGAATCCCTTATTTTCTTTGCCAATGGTTCTAAATATAACACAAATAAGAAAGGGGAAAGAGGACAGCCCTGCCTGGTTCCTCTCTTCAGCCAAAAGTTATCATCAAATAACCCACCCAAATTGATTTTTGCCTCCAATCCTTCATATATCCTTCAAATTAACCTTATTATTGAATCAAGAAATGCAAATGTTTCCATTGCCCTTCATAAAAAAATCCCAGCTTACTCTGTCAAATATTTTCTCTGCATCAAGACCCACCATTAACAGCAGTATTTTCTTATATTTTGCTTCCCTCTGGATCATCATTGTTCTATTAATGTTGTCAAATGTTTGCCTCCTCTCTAGAAAATCCCATTGGTCCATATCTATCAATTTTGGCATCAATGTTGCCATTCTTTTATTCAATTTTATAATCATGGTTAAAAATTGAAATAGGCCTATAGGAAGCTGGATAAGATGGATCTTCACTCTATTTAGGTACTACAGCCACCATTTTTTTCCAGAATGTTGATGTCTCTCCTTCTTTTAAAATAATGTTAAAAAAAATCCAGATATTTTATTACTTTCTTCTCTCCTACCTTCCAACCTTCCACCAGAATACCATCTATTCCTAAAGGCTATTCTACAGATTGTGTTACACATCGCCATTTTTATCTCATCTCCTCTAATCTTAACTGTTAGTTGAGTCTCATTTACATCTAAACTTAGCATACTTAAGTGTTCCGTAAATATTTCCATTTGTGCATTTTCTTGATTTTCCCACTTATTTGCTTTATACAAACATGTATAACATTTGTGAAATATATCTAATACTTCAGAGGATCTCTAGTTATTTTTCCTGTTATAGGCTCCCTAAGTCTGGCAACAATCCTTTATTCTTTCTCTTGCCAAAGATGAAGTCATTGTGCCAAAAGTTTTTGTGCACTTGAATTATAATGAAAAAAATAGTTACTTAATGGCAATCATTCTAACATCATACCTATTATCTAGGTACTCTCCCTTATTTTGTTTTTACAACTCTGAAATTGCACCTATTCTTGTTCTTTGAGATTCCCCTTATTTTTAATATGTTAACCTTTGGCAGGCCCACAAAAGAATTCTTACTACTTCTTTTATTTTTGCCCTATTTTTAAACTCTCATTTCTCTTTTATTTCTACCATATTTTTAAACTCTTCTTTCATTTTATCCCACTCACTGGCTTTACTTCTGGAGTACCTTTTATCTTCCCTAATGACTTCCAGATAATTTCCACTACCCATTCCTTAAATTCCTCTCTGTTTAACAGGTATGTGTGAAAGTGCCAGTATCTGATCTTTACTTTGATACCCTGCATTGTTATCATAGTAATTAATGGTGCATGATCTGAAATGGTTATTGGATGTCCATCAAAGTTCTTAATTAAATGCACATGTTCCTATGAAATATAATTCTGTCTAACCTAGTCCTGTTATTGTACCTCTTAGAGTTCTTACTACTAAATTCACTTCTTCCATCCATACTGAATATTTTCATAAGTTTCTTCAGAAATCTACCATATTTTGCTATATTTTCCTTTGTAGGCTCCCAGATACATTGTTATTGTTGCAAATCAAATTATAGTCCACCAATAAGTTATATTTGCTGCTGAAAGTTGATTATTTCTCCCAATTTTTTAAGCTCCATAATAACATAAAAAAAAAAAAAAAAAAAAAAAAAAAAAAAAAATTGCACGGGACACTAAGGATAATCACAAGGCTTTCTTTAGTTATGTTAGGAACCTGGGTGGGAATTCCCAGATATGCTCATAATTAGTCCAAAATGACAAACAATACACCAAACCCACAGACATTGCCAACATCCTAGCTGACAGGTTCAGCGCAAACTTCTCCCCCCCTCCCCACCAAAAGGGCAAATATCTATCCCAGCAGAGTGCTGCCCCCCTGACATCTCAGATGCTCAGATAAGAGCTGCCCTCTCCAAAGCAAAAAACACAGCATCAATGGGACCAGACGGTGTCCCGGGCTGCGTCCTACATGAACTCCAAGAAGAGCTAAACCCAAACATAAAACTACTGTTCAATCTCAGCCTTACTACAGGATATGTACCCAAAGATTGGCGTACAGCAACGGTGGTCCCTCTCCACAAAGGTGGTGCCTCAACGGATCCTGGAAACTATCGCCCCATATGCCTGACTAGCTTGGTCTGGAAAGCTATGGAAAGGATCATCATGGACCTCATAAATAAAGATATTGGGGACCTACAGACACTGGATCCTACCCAGTTCGGCTTTGTTAAGGGCAGATCCTGCCTCTTAAACCTGGTTGATTTCTTTGAAACAATCACCAAGGCCATTGACGAGGGTAAGGTGGTCCACACAGCCTACCTGGACCTCGCAAAAGCCTTTGGTACAATACCCCACTCGGGCATTATAGATAAGCTCACTAGCTTAAATATAAACCCCTATGTCACTAGATGAGTTGCAAACTGGTTCAAGGGCAGAACCCACATGGTTAGAATTGCTGGAGCCATGTCAGACTCCAAACCAGTTACAAGTGGCATCCCACAAGGCTCAGTCCTGGGACCTCTCTTGTTTGGTATATATTTCTCGGAGGTACAGGCCAACATGGAAGGACTGTGGCTGACCAAGTTCCCAGATGACTGCAAACTGGGCGCCATAATCGACTCTCCAGCCGACACAAGCATCCTGCAAAAGGGCCTCATAGAAACAGATAACTGGTGCCAGAGCCATGGCCTCAAGCTAAACGCTAAAAGTGTATAGTTATCCCCTTTGGCAAAAACAAAGTGCCCACAAATTACCACATAGGTGGTAATCCATTAAGTACAGAAGAAGTAATTAGGGACCTGGGGACCCAAGTTGATAGTAATCTCTCATTTGACAACCACATGGCCAAAGTGGTTAGAAAAACATTTTATATAGCCCACCTAATCATGAAGGGATTCACATCTAGATCAGGGGAGGTCATCGTGCCTCTTTACTCATCCCTCATTAGGCCCATAATTGAGTACAATGCCCCTTTTGGGATGTACCTTACCAGACACCTGCAGCAACTGGAAAGCCCCAAAAGTACCTCACCAAGAGGATCATAGGGCTCAAACAGATGCCATATGCTGCCAGGTTAAAGAAACTCCAGCTCTACTCAGTGGCATACCACCTGCTCAGAGGCGATCTGTGCCTGATGTATAAAGCCATGTCCAACCCAGAATTAATGGAAATGCTGCACCTCAGAAATTCCAAATCCCATCGCGCTACGCGCTTGAGAGACTTGAACCTCAGCACTGAAATAAATAGGACATGCTGGAGGGACAGATTCATAACCCAGAGGCTCCCTTCACTCTGGAATAAAATCCCAGTCCAGGTTAGGCAGAGTCCCTCATTGACTCTCTTCAAGAGGAATCTTGATGAGTGGATGGGAGATCGTAGGTTTACCCCGGGTATCACTTCTGTGTCACTGTTAGGCAGAGGCACAGTATACAAACCTCGAAAAAAGGCATAGCAAAATTAATTTAAAATGGGTGGCGAAAGCCAAACACACTCTGGCTAGGCTTATAAATGCCCTAGGGCAGATAGCCTAGTATGAACCTATGAACAGTTTTAGGTAGAATATAAATACATGGCAGAGTAGTCATCATGCATTGTCAGTAGCCTCTTACTACAACAAATCTGACATTATCTTTTTTCATCTTCTATCACTACTGAATCTTCTCTTGCAATTACTATAAGTCCTCCTCTTTTCCTTTGTCCCTAGTACTCTGCAAAATATCCATACTGAAATCCTTTCTTTCTCAAATTTACATGCTCACTTCTTTCCAAATGTGTCTTCTATAGCATTGTTATTTGCACTCTGCATTTATTAATATAATTAAGTATTATTTCCTTTTTGTCTATACCTGTGAGACCATTCACATTCTGAGACAATATGGAAAGTGTCACCATTATTGTAAGAAGTCATTATTCCCACATTTTATATATGGCAGCTTTTTTAAATGTCTCTTTCCAGCATTTGTGATGCATGTACCCATTAATGTTTGACAGGTTAATCCTTTATACATTTTCTTGTCATCAATATTGGAACCTAAGTCACATTTTACTAAACATTTTGTTTTAATTAAAACTTTCAAACAAGAAATCAAACACCCCCCAGAACTTGTTAACTTAATATAAACAATAAACACATATAACTATGTACATCTTCAAGTAATGAAGTTTAACCTTCCAAATAGGAACATTTGTGACAAACAGCTGATATCCTAGGCCCTAGTTGACCTGAAGTTAAGGTTATCCATGCTAAGACACATTCTATTGCCTGTGCTTCTACTTACACTAATTGGTGTCTGCTCTTTTTGTTATCTTTATTCCCCTAAATGTGAAAACAACTTGCATGTTTTCAGAAATCATTAACTTTCAGCCTTGAATAAACCAGTGTTATGTCTTCTTCTTATCAGCTTCTCTTCATGGAGGTGTAAGAGAAAAAAAATGTAGTCATTTGATGCAGCCCAAATGACAAGCTGAAGCATTTATTACTAAAGAAAAACTTTTCTTTGCATTCAATATTTTCATATTTACATGTTTAGACTTAAATTTTGTTATTAGATTAAGCCAAGGTTCTTAATCCAGACATTCACCTATGCAAAAGTAAGAGAAAACATATCAGCTAAACATATATTATGATATGTGTACTTTTACACCTCACCTCCGCCCCAACAAACCAATGCTACAGAATATTAATGTAAATATGCTTTTGTCTAGCTTTTCTTCTCATTTTGCACTGTAATGGCTACATTTCTTAAAACCAAAAAAGAAGAAAGAAAGAAAGAAAGAAAGAAAGAAAGAAAGAAAGAAAGAAAGAAAGAAAGAAAGAAAAGGGGTAGAAAAAGGCATCTGTTTAATAACTTTATCATATACAAGAACAACTAATACTACTTTACTATAAAATATGCTATCTATATTTTGAAAAGTTTAATAGCACTACTGTTAAGAACAAACATTGTTTTGCTTACAGTTAAGTTTTTCCTTCTTCTTCCTTTCTTCTTAGAATCCTTCTAAACATTAATGACATTAAGTTAAGCAAATGCTTTTCAGTTCCCAACAAGTTTAACAAAGTCAACAAAAATCCATGGTATGGAACATTTTGACCCCTGCATTAACTCATTCCATATCTACAGCTGTAACACTTGGAATACAGTTTGATACTACTATTAGGGCATAGTTACCAAGGTTCTCTAATAGTTTATAACACTCATCAAGAATAGTGAAAACATATGACAATCATACACAAATGTGCAGAAAATAATCTATCATTAAACAGAACAAAATAGTATTCGTATTACTGGTCTGTTACATGGCACAATTACAGAAAACTCTGTAAAAGTACCTGTACAGAAAAGGTGCTGTCTGTGTTTAAAAACAGAATATAGATTAGAATTTAAACCAAGTAAAAAAGCAAGAAAGAAGCAAGTTCCACCAAATTGTACTGTTAAAGTTGTTGTCTGTGTTTAAAAACAGAACATAGATTAGAATTTAAAGCAAGTAAAAAAAGCAAGAAAAAAGCCTTTTACTTTAATCACAGCCTCTGAGGATTTGTCTGCTGTGGTTAAGCCCCATTCCCTCACCCTCTGGGCTTGCTTCACACCCCTCCCTGCCCCCTATTCCCACACACCCCTAGTACCTCTGAATTTATAACCACTCAGCTACACCCACTCCCCCTCCTTTGCCAACCAATAACAGGAGTTCATATATAACCTACCCCTTCCACTATCTCCCCCACCTATTATTACACCTAGGTTGCCTACCTACCAGGAGTATATTCCCCCCATTATGTCTCTAATACTTGCTAAGTCTTCTAAAATACCACCTCTGCTCTACACCCTACCTTTACTAATCACCCTTTATTCTCTCACCATCTATGAAAACCAATCCCACATAGGATTCAACTATCCAAAATGCCTTGCTACCACCCCAATCCTCTCAAACCATTCTGCCCACTCATTCATGTCCATCAATGCCAACTCCTTTACCCCTAACACCCACCCTGTTATACCAAGATATGTTAACACCAAAACTAAATACTACCAAAAACTGATAAATACATTTCTAAAGCTCATAGCTAGTTTGCCCCACACCCTTACTATTGATGGGGATATCCTCCCCAACCCTGGGCCACCATCCCCATACAGCACTAACTCTAATCATAACATCCCAAACATAACACAAAGCCTAAATAGACCCCCAACTCACTATTGACCTGCCACTCAAACATTAGAAGTATCAGCAATAAGGTCCACAACCTCCATGCCCTCCTGACAACCTATTCCCCTGACATACGTTGTCTCAATGAAACATGGTTAAAACCAACTACGCCAAATAATGAAATTCTACCTCCAGGGTATCATATACTCAGGCTAGATTGTACTACCAGGAAATGGGGAGGAGTTGCTGTTCTCTATAAACCCCCCTAAATGTTACTCTAGACAATCTTCAATCACCTATATTTAACAAAGCAGAAATTATGATTTCCAAACTACAAATAAATAAAAACAAATGTATAAACATAGTATGTGTCTATATTCCCCCAGGTAATAACTCAGGAAACCTAGAAGGCATCTTCTACTGGCTATCCAATGCCTACCCCCAAGAGACCATTGTCCTAGGGGACAATATAGATTGAAACACCTGCATTGCAGAGACCTCAACCACCCATGTAAACGTACATGGTTTTACACAAACTATAATGTATCCTACTAGGATCAGCAAGCCAAACAATAAAGAAAGTATCCTAGACTGGATACTAATTAATAGCCCCCACCACATGTACAAATCAGGTACTCTCCTGAAGATCTAAGTGATCATTTCTTAATGTATACTATTAGGCATAAAGTTGAATGTCCACATCTACCCACCTATAAAACAATAAGAAATAACAAAAACTTTAACCTTAATAAATTCTTAGACGAACTTAAATTATGCAGTTGGTCAATTCTAAAACAACTAGCACTAGATGAGGCAGTAACAAACTTTAATAACACATTCCTGGCCATCCTTGACAACCATGCACCTGCACGCTCTATTAGAATAAAAACAAAAGTTACCCCCTGGCTCACTAAAGAAACCAAACTAAAGATCATCCAAATAAATAATGCCTGGAACACCTGGCACCCCTCTAAAGCCTCACAAGAGCAAATTTCAACAATATAGGAATGATACAAAAAAATCAATATTACTAGACAAAAAAATTATTTCTGCCATCTACAGCAGAAATAAGGCAACAAGCCACAGAAGTTCTGGGCAGGTATTAACAAACTCCTCTACCCAGGGCAATCCACAACTCCAATCCCCTCAGCTCTAACCTAAAAATTGCCAGAGTCCATTGCAAACACCTTCAACAGTTTCTTTACAGAAACCATCCAAGCCCTTGGTAGCAAACTTAAACCCACTTGGCATAATGCTGAAACCTCTAAACCCAATGACATTATCTCCTTTAGGTTCCAAAAAGTTCTGACTTCACTCATTAGAGCCCTAATTAAAAACCTCAAGCCAGCCAACCTTTCAGCTGACCTTCTCCCTGCAGACTACCTGCAAAAAAGCTGCTGATGTTATAGCATACCCTGTCTCTATTTTGATAAACAGATCCATACCCAGAGCCTCTATCCCCTCTATATGGAAAATATCACATGTCATACCACTCCACAAAGGAGGCAGTTCCATTGAGCTGTCAAACTATAGACCAATAGCTATCCTTTCCCCCTCTGGCTAAAGTTATGGAAATGTGTATCCATAAACAGCTCTTACACTACCTTATTCAACATAATCTTCTGGCCAACTCCCAGCATGGATTTAGATCACAGCACAGTACCACCTCAGCCCTCCTCTCCTTTTCTAATGTCATAAATTCCAACAACAAAGAACTATCTTCTGCCCTGTTTCTCAATCTTTCCAAGGCCTTCTACATAGTTAACCACCAGCTACTCTTACTTACCCTAAGTAAAATCTCCCTAAACAACCCCACCATACAATGGTTTCAATCTTATCTTAGTGGAAGACAGCAGGCTGTCCTTTGGCAGGACAAACTCTCCACCCTTCTCCCCGTTACCCTTGGTGTCCCTCAAGGCTCCATATTAGCCCCCCTTCTTTTTTCTCTCTTTATCAATGACCTCCATACTGTAATCCCAGATGCAACTTGTATACAATATGCTGATGATTCCACCATGATTTGCTCAGCCTCTACCCCTACAGATCTCCTTAGTTTACCACAGAAAACCTTTAATACAGTGGAAAACTGGATCTCTAACCAACAACTGATATTAAACCCTAACAAAACAGAGCTATTGCTCTTCTCCCCTACTTGCAAATCCTCTCAACCTTTGTTTACTATAACATCTAACAATGGGACCATAATCTCACCAGATATGTATACCAATCTACTGGGTGTTATAATAGACAACAACCTCAAATATGATATGCACATAAACCAAACTATTAAAAACTTTATTAACAAACTTGGCCCCCTATACAAAAATAAACCTTTTCTCACCCCTGTAGCTAGGACTGCCATTGCCCGTACCCATCTGCTTTCAACTCTACTCTATGCCTTGCCATTACTCACTAACTTGAACAAAACTGATCTCAGCAAACTTTCTAGCTGCTGCAATTAAATTGCCAGGTTTGCCACAGGAACTCCCTACAGGACACACCATTGTCAAAATCTAAACCTCTAAGGATGGCTAGAACTCCCCAGGCTAATTCAATATGATCAACTTACTGTAGCATTCAAGGTTATTAACCATCCAGAAAAAATGCCCTCCCTTAA
The DNA here is from genome assembly GCF_019279795.1 of Protopterus annectens. Lineage (NCBI taxonomy): Eukaryota > Metazoa > Chordata > Ceratodontiformes > Protopteridae > Protopterus > Protopterus annectens. The sequence goes on from NC_056727.1 coordinate 243,224,669, forward strand.
AAACATTACCCATCCCTATAAAAATGCTAGGCCACTTCATTCCACTACAAAACTTTTGGTTCAATCTGTTAAAGCTAACAACCTATCTGGAGAATCTTTGTTTGCAAATTCAGTAGGCAAAACCTAGAATTCACTCCCATCTAACCTTACTCTGAACCCCTCCCTTAATCAGTTAAAAAAAAATCTGACCCAGTATTTTAAAACTCACTGTTATGTCCTTGCTCTAACCCTGACTAAAGCCTCATCTACTTCCATATCCCTGCAATTTTTTATTCACAGCTTACAGTAAAAGGTTTGAAAAGAGAAACTGTAACATCTTTGCAGATACTCTGTATATAAGCTGCACCTATCGGTTTGATAAGAGAAAATGTAACATATTTGTATATATTTCTGAATATAAACTTTATTCTTCATTGGCTTGAAAAGTGAGACTGTAACTTGTATGTTAATACAATATATTTGTGCATATACTGTAACTTGCTTGTCTTTATTTGTTTGTAAGTTTGGAGATTTTCTCCCCGGGCCTCCGCTGAAAATGGACATGTATCCATTCGGACTATCCTGGTCAACAAATGTAAAATAAATAAATAGATAAATAGATAAACCTTACATTAGCAAAGTAAAAAAAAGTGGAACACTGTCTGAAGCTTTAATAACAATTAAATGCATAAAATTGAATAAAACTCCAGATACACAGAGTAAATCTTCAAATACGCTAGATAAATGTTTTAACTTCCTATTCATGATAATTTAATTGCTAACATGTTAAAAAGTAATGCTAATTAAATTAATTATATTTAGATATTAAATAATATGTTAAATAAATTAATATTTATATACTAAAATGTTAAATATTATATCAAATGCCTATCTAAAATTCCAGATTAAAATGTTAAGCATTAAAATGCTTTTATTAAATTTAATTGGGGTCAAATAGTCTGGGGTCAAAAACATCCAGAGTCAAACTGCCCAATAAATATTCTCATAGACAATAAATGTGAATTTTAATATGAAAGTGTATCCAATTGCATTGGGGTTGATTTGTTCAGGTCAAACTATCCAATTTCCAAAATACACTATTCCCACTTACTCTTATACAGCCATATTTCACAAATGTGATTGCCCCCATCCTCTTCAATAAAACACATCACACCAAAATGGCATTTGATGACCTTTATTAACTTCCAACAACATAACTTTATTACATCATTTCAAATGTTAATCACAACATGAACATCCTTGTAACCACAACATGTAACATCCTTGTAACTGTATGCCAGGGAAGTGTACCCCACTCACCCTGTCCAAATATGCTGTGCCCCACACCACTGCTCACCTATTCTCAATAATAAAAGTAGCATCTTACCACTTGCGTTCATCCCCCATACTCCTTGCAGCAATACCCAGCACCAAGAGGGGGAACAGAAGAGGGACAAGCCTGTCTCTCTTCTCTCCCTAAACACCCACCTCAATAACCACACCATCCAAGATGACCCAAAAAAAGAAAGGAAGGGAGGGTGGGTAGGAAGCTCACACCTAAATCGGATTCCCTTTCACAATTATACTTCCCTTTCCTTCTTGCTGTAAACTTCCCCTTATTAAATTAACCCTTCCCATCCAAGAATCTACTTAAACATTCCCTTACTTCCTAGCCTTAACATCCTTCCCCAACTCAAAACCCCACACCCTGATTTAAGTCCCTGTAACCGCTAAACACTAAAGATGTCCCTGGACAAATTGGTTTGCTACCAAACCTCATCTGATGCTTTGCAGTCTCACATTTATTCACAAATTTCCTTGCTGGTCTTTTTCCTGATCATCTCCATCTTCCAACTCCAGATTCTGGTTCAATTCCAAAGTACTCCCGATTCCTCTGGTGAACTCCTGTGCTTTTTTTTGTCTCTCAAGCATTTTCCTTTGGAACAGTTGTAAAGGTTTCACTGGCAAAGTCTCTCCATGTGCTTTACTATCAGGAGAATGAGAAACAGAGTCCCCTTTTGGTTATTGGGTCATTCTTGTTTTTTGTTGGACAGACATTTGCAGTTCTTCCTTAGCCTGTTCTGCATCAAAAATGGCTTTGATCTTCCAGGATAAAATATTCTGAAGATAGCACTTTTGATTTATTTTTCCTCTAGATTACTGGAAGCCAAGTCTTGCACAAAGCTGGAGTTTCAACTGCTTTTTGCTGAACACCTGCAGCATTCTTTCCACTTAATGTTTTCTCTTCACCTTTTCTAGTTGATTTTCTTTCAGATTCTCTTAGTTTATTCCTTGCAAGCTTCCAGGCATTAACAGCCAGTAACTGAGTTTTACTTAAGATGACAATACCACTGGCCTTTGTTTCTCAGTTTTTGTTTTCACACTGGGAGAACTGAAATTAAGCTGTTGATTGGTGTGTAGCCATCTTGGAAGTCCCAGGATTGTTACATTTCTTAATACTTATTTACAGCATTTAATGCATACTTTAAAACAGTGATTAACGGAAAGGTAAACAAAGTGAAAATAAAATGTTGAAAACTGCTTTCTTCTAAAGCTTTTTTCTCCCTACACCTAGAACATAACTATATCTCAACCCATACCCTCACTAACTTCAGCCATCAAACCTTCTCCAAATGCTTAAAACAAATAAACTGGAACCCTCTGAAAACTCTTCCTCTTGACAACGCAGTTACCTACTTTAATACTTTCTTCCTTCATTAACCTACAAAATAGTAAAGACGTAAAGCAAGTGGCGCTCGAAGTACAAAGAAACAAAAAACAAACACCACAGTCCACAAGCGCAAATAATCCAGTCCTTAGGGTACGAAGAAGGTACTTTATTCAACGATACACAGCAAGCAATATAACGCTCATAGCGTTTGCTTCAACTTTGTCAATACACACACATATGAAAATTGAACCTGTATATATATCCCAAAACTCCCTCCAAATAAATTAATTATCCAATAAAAGCATTTCAATAGTCTAAAAATCAATGGAAAGCAAGTGAATGTTCATTAACTTGTTAAAAGAGTTGATAACTAATGTTTGTGCATACTAGCTTCATTTAAATACCTATTAATGTATCTTAATAGGTATTTAAATGAAGCTAGTATGCACAAACATTAGTTATCAACTCTTTTAACAAGTTAATGAACATTCACTTGCTTTCCATTGATTTTTAGACTATTGAAATGCTTTTATTGGATAATTAATTTATTTGGAGGGAGTTTTGGGATATATATACAGGTTCAGTTTTCATATGTGTGTGTATTGACAAAGTTGAAGACGAAAACGTTGTATGAGCGTTATATTGCTTGCTGTGTATCGTTGAATAAAGTACCTTCTTTGTACCCTAAGGATTGGATTATTTGCACTTGTGGACTGTGGTGTTTGTTTTTTGTTTCAACCTACAAAATAGCCTTGCTCCTCCTAGAACTAAAAGAGCAAAATGTAAAACAGTCCCCTAGATTTCCAAAGAAACTATATCCCTCATTCACATTCGAGATAAATCATGTAAACTATACCAAAACTACAAAACACCTAACTTCCTAACTGAATACAAACAACTTCGAAATAGATTTAAAAAACAAATTACTTCTGACAGCAAATCCTACTACTCCAAGCTTCAGAGCAATCACAAATCCAGCCCTAAGGAATTTTGAAGTAGTATATCTACCCTTCTAACTTCCAGAACAAATGAAACCCTTGTCCTGACCCTAGCTCTCCAGATTAGATCATAGCCACCAAATTTAACTCCTTCTTCATTGCCTCAATAGCCAAATCACCACAACCTCCCCTAACAACTCAGTACCCCCTTCGTTCCAACCTCCCACAACTCATCTACTTCTGTCTCCAATCCAACCCACCCACCTCCCTTCTCCCTTAAACCCATCCCTGATAACACCATAAAAAAACTCCTCCAAAAGTTAAAACCATGTTCCAATGCACTAGACAACTTACCTTCTAAATTCCTCAGGTTAGCTGCAGACAGCATAGCTGTCCCTATCTGTATCCTAATTAACCATTCCATTCAAGATTCCTATGTACCCCTTCTCTGGAAAAAAAACTTTATCATTCCCTAACACAAAGGGGGCAATAACACTGACATCTACAGTTTCCATCCCATAGCCATTCTCTCCCCTATTTCTAACATTCTTGAAAAATATATTCACCTGCAAATCTTACCCTACCTTTTTGACAACCACCTACTGACCAAAACATAACATGGATTCAGACCTGGATGCAGTACTACCACAGCCCTTCTATCCTTCCTTCACCACATCAACAGCACCTGTAACTCAGGCAGTCTTGTTTCTACCCTTTTCCTAGACCTATCCAAGGCCTTCAACACCATTTCTCATAGACTTCTCCTGTCCAGACTCTCTCATCTTAATCTTTCCTCCTCTTCTACTAGCTGGTTTTCCAGTTACCTCTCAAATAGGCAACACGCAGTCAAGTGGAAAAACTGTACCTTCTCCTTCCATGACACTTTGACAGGTTTTCCCCAAGGTTCTATCCTGAGCCCTCTTCTTTTTAACATCTTCAGTAATGACTTTCATCTTTGTATTCCAAATGCTAAACTTGTTCAATATGCAGATGACTCAACCATTATCTGCACTTCCAAATCTCACCCCAAACTCTCACATGCAACACAGGCTACCTTCAACAGCACTCAGACATGGATGCTAAATAATCACCTAGCCCTTAATGCTTCCAAAACCAAACTCATGATCTTTACCCCATCCAAAATACCAAAATAAACAAAATCTCCTTCTCCATAGTAAGCCAGAACTCAACTTCTATCGAAATAGTCCCTCATTCTAAGCTTCTAGGTGTCCTTATCAATGAACAATTAAAGTTTGACATTCACCTTCAAACTAACAGCAAGAAAACTCACCAGAAACTCAGAATGCTATATCGTCACCATTGTTATCTTGCCCCTTCTACAAAGCTTACCCTCTCTACTACCTACCTCCTTCCCTCTGTCATGTATGGAGCCCCTCTCCTTACCGACCTACATGCAACCCCTTAAGACCAAACTGGCATCATGCTATCATAAAATTGCTAAGTTCGCCACCGTCTCCAAATCCTCGTCTCACCACTGCGATGCCTTACACATCTTGAACTGGCTGGAGCTCCCCAACTATCTCACTTACATTCAACTCTCCACTGCTCAAAAACTCATCTTCAAGCCATCACAATGCCCCTCCCTCTCCTCCATCCTAACTATGCATCATCCTGATCAATCACTCAGATCCAACAATCAAAATGCCCTAGAAGTGTACAAACCCCTACATACCCCTGGGTAACTTCTATTGTCATTTTCCCTTGCATGAAAATGTAACTTACTCCCCTCCCCCATATCTGAACTACCCAGGACCTCTCCACATTCAAGACCCTGCTCCATTCCTACCTCTCTTCTACCTGGGAGTGCTCCTGCTCTCACTCCTCCTAACTTCTGCCTACTTACTCCCTCTCCCTTCATCCTTCTTCCATAATTTCCACTAAACACCGCCCTTCCTATTTCACCACCTTCTCTTCCTCTTACATACAGTTACCCTCTTTTAACACCACCCTTCCTATTTCACCACCTCCTCTACCTCTTGCATACACTTACATTATTTTTTCATTAGATATTGTAGGTATTTTTTCTTCCCACATACAGTCAGAATGCTTACCATCCCAAATTGGTGCAGAAGCTATTAATATCACTATTTGCACAAACCCATTATCTGCTGTTACTATTACACTATTACATCTCTATTACTTTTATAATGTATAACACCTTGTATCAACTTCTGTTGATTTTTGCTTTGTATGTCTGTACATGGAGCTTTTCTCCCTGGGCCGCTATAGAGAAAAGGTTCATCTCAGCCCAGTTGACTTTCCTGGTGAACAAACTGCAAATAAATAAAATAAAAATAAAATATAAAGAAGTATTTCTCTTGTTTTTTGATTTATAAAGTTGATATATTAGGTAATTCTATCCCACAGAAGTAGATCAATCAGTGTGAATATAAATGTAATGTATAGGGTCTAGGACATATCACTGAAAGCTCATTTCACTGAAACTCAGTTGACTGTGCACAATTCACTGAAAGCTCACTTCACTGAAAACTCAATTCACTGAAACTCATTTCATTGAAAGTTATATATGGCCTTTTCCCTACTGTAGTGCGACTCTGGAGTTAGTGTATATATATAGTTAGGGGGGTGTAGGGGGCACAGCCCCCCACGTGGGGAGTTACTTTGTTTTTCCTCTGTAAGTTAAATTGTAAACATCCAATTCACATTTCACAAGCACAGAACTGTTATTTCCATGTTCTTTTTTTCTTTTTTTTTTCTTATTTTAACTGTATAGTTAAAATATATTTACTGGAACTAGTATTATAGTAAGACTGTTGATAATAATCATAAGCATGTTTCTTATCATGAAAATTCATATTTTCCTTAGTAATCTGTTTTCCTTTTCTTTTTTTATTTACATATTTTAATAAAGCTGCATGTGTCTGTCATTCATCACATAGCCATGTAATACTGCTTACAACTATGTAATAGCTCTCCTGTGAAGCATCTACTTAGATTTTTATCATTAATTTGCTTTCATTTACTTCATACTGATTTATATTTAGATTATTAGTGGTCTGCCTTCTTCCCATCTAACAGTGACATATATTAACTCAAAAGTAAAATTATTCTTAAACAATTTTGGGTAGAGATCATATGAGCTATTTTACCTCTGTCTTAGTGAGACCTCAGCGTCTGTTTTAATTCTGTTTGTACTGAAGCTGTCTCATAGCTCTAACCCTTATTTGCATATAAAACAGTATGTTTAATGTTTCTTAAATATTATTATTGTAATAAATTGCAACATTTAAGTATGCATCATACTCATTTAAGGATATAGCATTCTGCTAAACCCCACCTTTTCAAGGAACCAGTCAGACAAGAATCACAGAGGAAGATATATGGGGAATATTTTAAAGAGAAGTGAAGGAATACCATTTATAGCAAGCATGAGCCAATGAATCAAAATCAGTCTTAGTAAGTATGCTATATCAAGATGAGGAAGAGCTTGCGTTTATATGCTTCTTTGTGAATTCGATGATAGAAACACTTTTCATGTGAAGCTAGCTAAACAAAACAAGGTCTGTGATCATTTTATAGGTTCTTATTCAGTGTAAATATAAAAATATCATTAAGAAGTCCATCTATAATAGACTACAAAATATAGTAACGAGTGGCCTTCTTAATGATATTTTTATATGTAAATAAGTCTAAGTATAGCAGAATTAGTTGGTGTAGAACATGTCCTGTTTAAACAAATGAAAACTGTAGAGCTCTGAAAAGTTACTGCTTTCATTTAACCATCCAGGTGCTGCCCCTAACATAGACCTTTGAACAAATTGCTGATTTTATACCATTCAAACAAGTGTTCTGTGACCATTGTGGTGAGAGTTCTCCTGTGGTGCATGCAGTTAATATTGACTTCTATGGCATGTGTAGTTTGATAGATATTGGTTCAAATCCGGTAATATGCATGTGCAGCACAACACTGACAGACAAAATGGCCTACCTAACAAACAGTGATGCAGCTAATTCACACTTGTGTGAACAGTAATGGAGTTAAATCCTTCAGAAGAGATTTTTCCTGGAAACATGATCATCCAAAACATTTCTTACTTCACACTTTGATGTGTGTCCTTTCTGACATCTGTACATTATACTCTCCTGTGGCAGATACAGTTAATACACAGCTCTGTCGAGGGTGGAACATGATAAGCAGATGTTTGCATCTAGTAAGGTATGTCTGTCAGGAATGTCTTAACCCAAAGAATGGTGATATAGCACATTAATAGGGCTAATTTTGTGAGGGTTAAGACTCCATGTTAGAGGAGCCATAACCATTCCAAAATGATACTGATATAATCCCTTCAAGTGAATTATTCATGAGACATCAGATATGCTTCTTTTTGTGGCTCCATTGGTTGATACACATCTCTATGAGGTCTGATCTCAGGCGTGTGTTCAATTCTGGCAAGGTGTAACTGCTGAGAATGTCAGAAAATGCTTGCAGGCATTATTTATCCCCCACCCCAAAATATGCTCTTTATTCCATGGCTGAATGAAAACATTTATGCATGCCCTTTATTATTTTTTTTTACAATATACCTAAATACTTGTTTGATCATTTAATAAGTGTATGCTTATTTGCTGATAAAGTGTATTTCCTTGCAGTAGTCATTGTATGCTGCCAGTTTAATATGGGAACCAGCATGACCACATAAAAACTACTGAGCAGATAAGCTGCCTGAGTTATGAGTCAGAACACACTCTGAGGTAAAATGTGTCAACACTAGCACATATGTAGACAACATCAAAATGACATTTAAAATACCAGGCAACATAAGAAGGGAAAATCTACATGCCTTGGAGGTTGTTTGCCAAGGACAACATAATCATTCCATTAGAAACAGGAAGCAAAGCTTAGCTGTACCTCAGAAATCCTTCATTTGCCTCTGTTCTATTTATCTTGATTAGAAATCTAAAGGGATTTGCCATCATGGTTCTACTTAGGATTAGATATTTAAGTTGTTGAGCATTTTTATAGCATTAAACACATAATCCAAAGTTCTATAACCACTACAGACACAAAATATAAGTAGCAGTTTGTTAATAATATAGTAAAGAGTTTGGACTTATAGCATTGATGAGTCATCTTAGGAAAAAGAAAGAAAATATCATGATTCAAAGAAAAGAAAACATCACAATTCAAGAAAAGCATCCATGTCTGAAGTAAAAGGACTGTAGTTAACAGAAGAGCAGTATATAAGAGGACAAACAGAGCTGTCTTATAAATCTTTTCATGTGACTCTGTTTAAAGTACAGGGGAAAAGTAGAGTGATAATAGAATGGGGAAGGTAAAAACATACTGTGTGCATAGCAGTCACTGAACACGGCTAACTAGGCGAATACATCAGAATATCAAATTATCTACTTACCTACCTATCTATCTATCTGGCTTTCTATCTCACTATATACATACAGCCATAAATGTCATAAGATTTTGCATTACTGTAAAGACAAAAAGTTATTAAGAATGTTTACTCACCGATGAGAACTAGGGACAGTGAAGCGTAATTTACTTGCTTCAGTTTCTTTTCTTATTTATTCACTTTCTTCTGATTTGTAGATGTCTGCCTATAGCTTATTCAGGCAAGGTATTGTTTTCCTTTGCATGCATTGTACTACACATTCTGAAGAATCAAACGTAACAGGATCAGATTTGATGAAAATGTTTAGCATTGCTGGAGAAGTAAGTTAAACTCCAATGTTCTTTAACTTGAGACATTTTTGTAAAGAACAGCAATCTTGTATTCCACTAAGAACCTTGGTGGAAAACTTATTATGAAAGTATATTAATTGATTTTATTTGTTTATTTGTCTTTGTTTACTGGGAAAGTCCACCTCGATAATTTCCATTTTCAGCAGAGGACCGGGGAGAAAAGCTCCATTTGCTTATATTGCATTATACCAACTTCTAGTCAAACACAAAGTAGTTATATTTCTATTTATATGTATACACAAACAGTAGTTACATTTCTATTTACAGGAACAAACAGACAGACTCAGGTAAGGCTCCTCACTCCAGCATAAAATCTCAGGTTTTATTCACAGATAAAACTGCACAAGCACTTTCACAAACTGCTCCATCAGGTGCTTAACAAACAAGGATAAAAACTTCCTTATATACTCTTATTAATATATCACATGACCAACCCCCCATATATAATCACATGATTATAAAACTAACATAAAACATTATAAACATTCCTTATATACTCTTATTAATATATCACATGACCAACACATGTGATATATAATCACATGATTATAAAACTAACATAAAAACATTATAAACAAAATGAAAAACATTATAAACAAAATAAAAATAAATAATAATTATCTAAAAAGAGATCTGGATTTCAACTTAGGTCTTAAGGGGACATGGTCATTTAAGCCATGTCCTGCATCCCCTCTTAATCTAACTATCCAGGTGGCCTCTAGCTCCACTGTTCGAATTCGAATGTCATCTCCCCTAACATTCGGATACACCCTATGTATTACCATAAATCTGAGAATGTGTTTTGAATCTGTACTAATGATATGTTTCGCTAACACACTCACTTTATTCTTCTTGTTTATGTGGTACATATGCTCACAAATTCTATCTTTAAAACACCTATCCATCTTACCAACATAAAACTTCCTACAACTTAGACAGTGAGTAAGATAAACTATATGCTCAGTTTCACAAGTGGCATTGACCTTGAACTTATAAACCTTCTTATGATCAGGATGATCAAATTCCAAGCTAGTGTCAGTTACCCCACAAACGAACATCTGCCACATGGTAAAGTTCCTCTGCTACTCTGTTCTAAAGGCATATCTCTAGGGTAACAAAGCCCTCTTTTCAAAGACTTTTTATTCCTAAAAAGGAACTTAGGTTCACTATCTATAACTGCTGCTATCTCTTGATCTGTAATCAAAATGCTCCAGTGCCTTTGGATTATATCCATATATCTTCAGGCATTATTAGTATAATATAGGGGTACTTTCAACCTATTTCTACTCAACCTAATGCCATCCTTCTGCCTTAGACTATGACCATATGAGTAATAGGGTTTGGCTCTAGTATTTCTCATACTTACAACATCTGCTACAGTAGTATGAATTATACTGTCACTATAACCCCTTTCTTTTAATTGCCTGGAGACTATCTCTGCCTGTTGCTGAACGTCTATTTCTCTTGCATTCAGCCTTGATGCTTTGAAAATGTGATTATGTACTACATTTTTAAAGGTGTATGGTGGATGCATACTATCCTTCTGCAACAAATGATTAACCTGGCAGGTTTTTCTATATAATGTAGTATAGATTTCTCCTATTTCATCCTTTCTGACTGTGACATCTAAGAAGTTTACTTCTAGGTCAGAATACCTTGATGTAAACCTTAGAAAATCTGTACTTTCATTAAGATACTTATCAAATTCTAAAAAGCTACGAACTCCCCCATTCCATGCTATAAAGAGGTCATCCACAAATCTCCTAAAGTCCATAAGAACCCTATATGTACCTGCAACCACCCTACTTAACCCCTCCTTCTCCCTATTCCCACTTTACCACTATCTGATCTATAAGATCTTTTCTATTTATATAACTTACTATATCTACATGCCCTCCCTTTTTATCCCTTCCTCTAGATCGCTACATCCCTCCTCTACTACTTTCATCTTTTGTACCATCTCTTTCTTTGATCTGAGGCCACTTGTACATACATGTTTCTCTTTTTTTTTCTCCTGCACTAGGTTCTTACTCAGATCTGAGGCCCTATGCACATACACAATTTCTCTTTCTAGCCACTAATCTAATAATGCCATATTTTTTCAAATGATTACCTGTAACCTTAATGCCCTTACTGCATACCTCTTGATTTATTCTCGTTGTATTTCCTTTTACACCCTTATTATTATACTTTTGTATATAGCTATGTTTAATTCCATTGAATACATTATTTTTTTTCTTATCCATTGTATTCATGACATTGTTTTGCTCTGTATGATTGTAAACTTGTCTCTACTTGTATGCCTGTTTGGGGCTTTTCCCCTCAGTTCTCCACTGAAAAAGGGCAAATTCTTACCCAGATGAACCAACCTGGTTAACAAATGCAAGATAATAATAATAACTTGTACACTATATGGTCCTCTTAACAGGTGTTCCTTCTCCCAGGCCACCATGACTGCATTGGTGTAGGTATTGGCACATGAAATGCCCATAGCTACACCACTGTGCTGTCTAAATACTGTTTCCCTAAACAGGAAAACATTATATTCAAGCACAATTTTCAATAGGCTACAAATCAATACTATTTTATCATCTTTATATGTAGAAAATTACCTCAGAAAATATTCAGTATTCACTACCCTTTGACTTTTGGGGATGACTGTGAACAAAGAAACAGTGCCCATGGTCACAAACAAAATATCCTCTGTACTATTAATCGTTATAGTGAACATACATAGGTCTTTAAGGAAATGCTCTGTATCTCTCAAAACATGCTCAACAGACCTCAAAACTGGTCTCAGACATTTCTCTACAAATATCAGGTGACATTTGAAATCAAACAGAGGAGCTAGAGGCCATCTGGATAGTTAGATTAAGTGGGGATGCAGGACATGGCTTAAGTGACCATGTCCCCTTAAGTCCTAAGTTGAAATTCAGACCTCTTTTTAGATGATTATTATTTATTTTTATTTTGTTGATAATGTTTTTCATTTTGTTTATAATGTTTTTATGTTAGTTTTATAATCATGTGATTATATATGGGGGTCGGTCATGTGATGTTAATAAGAGTATATAAGGAAGTTTTTATCTTTGTTTGTTAAGCACCTGATGAAGCAGTTTGTGAAAGTGCTTGTGCAGTTTTATCTGTGAATAAAACCTGAGTTTTTACGCTGGAGTGTGAAGCCTTATCTGAGTCTGTCTGTTTGTTCCTGTTACTTGGATTTTGTGTTTATTGGGACACAGGTACCTGGTTGCTGGTGGTGTTTTTTGCATTTGTTTGGTTTACCACATTTCTATCTACATTTATATACAAACAGTAGTTACATTAATACATATGCATTCTAAGATTTTACAGAGGTAGAAGTTACTAAACAGAAAGCACATGTGCAACTTAGTGGATTGTGCAGTGGATTGTACAGGCCTGAAACAAGGGAAATTGTGGGTTTAGCCTGCGCACAATGCACACAAAGTTTGTAAGAATAATGTAGTAACCTAATAACTCATTGCTTCCTTAAAAGAAAAAAAAAAACAGTTTGCCAGCTTATAAGCTGTCATTAAGTAACAATAGCTTGTTAACTGTTCTGTCAAGCTACTCTTTTTCCCTAAGGCAGACTATGTTGACCAGCCTATTCCTACAAGTTTGTGCCCAGGACCGACACCCCATCCACCATGCCTTTCCAATGGTTCTTTGTCCTTGTTTCATAGAGAGCTGTGACCAGGCAGGTTTTAATATTAACTGTTTTTCTTGAAAGGAAAGAAAGTTTACAACAATGGACAAAAAATTCTGCCTTGGAGCAGCTGATGTAGGACAAAAGCAGCATTTTTTCTATAAAAAGCAAGAGAGAAGTTATTTACTTACAGTTTTAAAAAAAATATTTCACATTGTCTACATTTTCCTGTGAGAATATTTTCATCAGGAGGTCTTAAAGTGTATTTCTGAAGAGAAGTTACTTATTATACAGTAGTTGTGTACTGAATCTCATAAGTCTTAAACAACATGTTGGAAATGTACTCGCATCAGCCCTATGGAGTCCCGATAACAACCATTACGTGTCACAACATACTATGGATGTTCCACTCAGTTATCACCATGGTGTTCTGCATGTTTATCAGTCCTCTCAAAGACCATTTAGACCACATTCTATTTGCATTCTGGACCTTCCCTTAGTCTAAGTCAGTCTACAATCAGTGTGCATTAAAATTATTGGTCAAATATAATTCCTTCTAATTATATCACCATCTCTTGAACTGACTGCATCAGTACCATTCTCTTCCTTATTATTTCTTACAGGCATTGCGTGCAGTGTATTGCCAGAATAACTTGCTTATGTCTTTTATCCACGTATTATTTAAGTAATGACTTGTTCAGAGAAACCAAACTCATTAAGTTCATTCCATTGAACGTATTCAAAATTAATAGTCTAGGTGAAGTGTGTGTGTGTGTGTGTGTGTGTGTGTGTGTGTGTGTGTGTGTGTGTGTGTGTGTGTGTGTGTGTGTGTGTGTGTGTGTGTGTGTGTGTGTGTGTGTGTGTGTGTGTGTGTGTGTGTGTGTGTGTGTGTGTGTGTGTGTGTGTGTGTGTGTGTGTGTGTGTGTGCCTGTGGGGGGGGGTCACTTCCCAGTGTAGGGGCTTCACCTCCATCGCCCATTTAAGTAGTGTAACATACTCTGTGGTCACACATCTCCATGGTACATTCAAACTTTTCTACAATTTGATCCATTTTGAGGAATGGGCTCTGTCATTTGGATTACTTTGAGTGACAAATTAATCAAACAGACAGAAATTCTTCTGTACTTAACAGCTTGATTAATGGCTGCACAGATCACAGTTATATTGGTTTGCTTCATGATATCAAGCACATATAATAATAACAATAGTGCAGATATTTTGTGTTGCATATTTTACTAAACATTCTCAAATATTTTGAAAATAAACTGTGCCTAATACCATGGCACATATAGCTGAGAACAATAAAGGGTTATTGTGGAACCAGTAATAGAAAAATACTTACAGTAGGTAAACAAATAAATAAACAAATGGCATGTAGTACTAAAATCTAAGTAAGTAAATAAATAACATATGGTGCTAAACTCTCATAATAATAATAATAATAATGATGATGATAATAATAATAATTATAGTCAAAGGAAGCCACAAAGTCCTATTATGGTGATAACCCAATTGTACTAGAGTGACACTTAACTTAGGTTTCATTGGACAAGTAAGTCTCCTCCAAAACTAACACTGACATCTGCAGATGCAATATCAGCTATAGAAAAATATTCAATTTCAGAATATTTTGACTATCTACTTGCATTCTGTGCTAAATCAACAGCAGAGTGGTAAAAAGTAATCACAAAAAGTTTAGTTTTTTACCTTTGTGACATTTCTGGTGAGCATCAGTATTTTGTCTTTCCTTCTAAGCCTTTACTCTCGCTTCATATTATTTATTTCTTCTTTCGGTAGACTTTCCTATTTTGATCCTCTCCTGGGAGTAATCATAAGAAAAAAAAACTTTTCAGATAAGTTATCTTACCAGTTTTTTATTTTTTTTTGTGATTTTTTTCTTAATCAAATTTTATTGAGTTCTTATATTCTACTTCATTTCTAATTATTTGCCAGGACAGTCTGATTGAGTATGGAACCCCCTTTTCAGTGCAGGCTTGCGGGAAAAATCTTGATTAATAATATTATACAATAATTAGATTTATAAGTAACTCAATATAATATTTTGAAAAAAAAACACCTTACAAAGAATGTAGAGATACAGTTAGGCATACAAGGAATATATATACGGGAGTTTAGTACAAGTCTAGTACATGTAGCATAACTAGAGATTACTTTAAAGTATATGTCAGTTGTGAGATTATGTTAAGTACACTGTACAAGTGAAAATGCCATAAAAGCAGTTGCTACAAACATTTAGTATCAAGCAGCATTATTATGCTTAACATGTGAAAATATGAAGTTAGTCAGTTACAAACGTTGTTGTGCCAAGCAGCATTTGTATGTTTACTTATGAAGTCAGTGTCAAAAAGAAGTTAAATATTAGACAGTAGGCTTAGCAAAGGAACGTGAAGGAGATTGGCCATGATTCAAAGAGATAATGTTTGTGATATAAATATTTGAAGGTTATTTATGTTGAACACAGGTGGCAGAATATAACCCATAGAAAGAAATGACACTAACTGAAACACAAAAATTAAACAAGATCTGCAGAGGGTACACCTTTATGCCCTCCTGAGTAATATTCTGGGACCTCCCACACTACTGTTAGTATTTGGATGGAAGGATACTTTGCAAAAGTATAGTTTTAAGTATGGAGTTAGAATATCGTACTAGGGAAGCTGATGAAGGCAAAACTCGCCACATGGGGAATGAATGGTGGGATTTCCCTTCTACAAAAAGACGTCATACATCACTGTAGCTTTGCAACACCCAGCAAGTTTTGAATCTACTTGTGCTTGAATAGTCATGTTTCATTCAGGTATATTTTGACTTGATTAAATACTACTGGGAATTTATTGGAGTTGATTACATAAAATGGATTTCTGGAAGTCTTTCCTTCAATCACATTGTTGCTTCCCTACTTTGGACACAATAGAAGAGTCTTTGTGGATTTTGCTCAAGCAACTTTATTTTACACAAACACATCACTATGGAAGTTTACTGACTTTAACTTAAGTAACTTACATACAAACTAACAACTGTGATCATGCATGCTCTCACTCTGAAAATAGCACTAGGGATTGCACATGTCAGGAATTTATACATGAACGTACAGCCTTGGCATGCATCTTAAAGATACAGCACACTTCACTTGCATTCTGATCTACCTCCTCCCTCTTTGAGACATGGGTGCCGGAACTATAGAGCCAGGGGGAGGGGGAAACGCCCCTACTTTTACAGCTGCAAGACCTGTCGGGAAAAATTAATGAAGTGGAGTTTTCATGCTAATGTGGATTCGCACGTGGAAGTTAAACTATCTAAACTAGCTGTTATTGTTCTCTTATTGCTCTGTGTTACAGGAGTTATGTGGCCGCGGTTCCGTTGGTGCTGCAAGAGCCAGAGTCATGCCAGTAAGGAGAGTTTAGTTCTTTTATTTGCAGGAGTTATGTGTGTGTGTGTGTGTGTGTGTGTGTGTGTGTGTGTGTGTGTGTGTGTGTGTGTGTGCCCCAGTTAGGTATACCTGGTGGTTAGTGTTACTCAGGTTCAAACAAGAGCCTGAATTCTCTACACATGCCACCATTTGTGATTCAGGGAGTTGAGTCCATAGTTCTCAACTGTCCAGATTTTCACAGAATATTTGTCTCATACTTTTGGTCTGTTCCTCTTAAAATTTGTGGTTTTCTGGCAAATCAGTGAGAACTGAATTCACTAGATAATGATAGCCCTTTAAATTTCAGTCTTCCTATCTTTCAGGAAACAGATGGTAACACAAAACACTTTATTTTAGCAACTTTTTAAGATTATACAAGCAATATTTAAAATGTATCCCTGGTTTTGGGCCTTTACCCCCCCCCCCAATAGATTTTGGCTTTTTCCAGATTTCTTGTGCTGCGAAGTTGACAGATGTAGTTGAGTGTCAAGTGGATTTCACAAGGAGCTGAGAGCTTCGGGAGAAGAGAAGTTTAGTGCTACATATGCTGAGTTGTTTGTATTGTTAGTAGCACAACAGGTAGTAAACTTGCTATTGATGCAAAAGGCTGTGGGTTTAACTCCCATAGTATGGATTGCTGATACTGTACTGTATTGTACTTTAAAGGGAGTGGATGCTATAGTCCTAGGAATGTTCTCCTTTGGAGGAGTTACCTAATAACTATGTTTCTGTTATCAATTTGCCATCCATTCCCTATTGCAAAATTACTAGCTTATCATTTTTTAATGTAGCATAGGCAATTTATTCTTCAAGGGCAACAGGCACTTTATTTGTAGATGAAACAATGAAATATAAAGGTGTTTGCTAGCAGCAACCTCTTCAATAGTTACAGATCCCTTTAATGTGGAATTATTTAAATGACTTCTGCAGAGATTTTGCATATTTACTGATATTGGTGGATTGTAATGACAGAAGTTTGAGTGGCCTTTTATGGTTGAAATTTTCTGAAATGGGTAGTTTTTCATTATTGATTCATACATTTTGTTTCATTGCTTAATAGAAGACTGTTCAAAACTACAAATTTAAAGCACATTCTAACAAGTGGTGGTGTATTATACAAGGAATATAATTTAATACAATCAAGTTAATACAACCAGGAAGGTGAATCAAAGAACGCAAACATATGCTTGCTCACAGGATGCAGGAGATCAAAATAGGGAAAGAGACCTGTCACCAATGGAGCCCCCAGGGTTTGGTGCTGAGACTTTTTCTGTTTGGCATATACATCTCAAAAAAAAGAGAAAATACCAACTGACTTTGGCCGACTAAGTTTTGAGATTATTGCAAACTAGGAGCAGTTATTGAATCCCAAATGACTTAACCATCATGCAGAAAGATTTGTCCCAAACAATAATTGGTGCCGGAATCTTGAATTGAAACTAAAATCCAAGAAATACATAAGCATATCTGCCAAATTTACAATGCCCCCTGAGAAATGACCCAGTTGTTTGGCATGTGGGAACTTGTGTGTACAGTGACCTAACTCTTGAACAAAATGTGCCCAGAGTCATAAGAAAGTCTTTCTATATTGCACAGCTTATAAATAAACTGATTGTGACTAGATATAGAGATGTTATTGCCCCCTTTACAAAGCCCTCATTAGGTCAATCATTTTGTATAATGCCCACTTTGGCATGTATCTGTCCAGACCCATGCAACAATTGGAATAACCACAGAGATGCCTTGCTAAAGGGATACAAGTCCTAAACAATAGGTCTTGCATGGACCACCTCAAAGATTTATCACTATACTCAGTATCCTACAGAGTGCTTAGAGGTGACGTGTCTGGCATACAAGGCATCCTCCAACCTAATACAGATGGACCTATTGAACCTCAGCAAGTCAAATGGCATCATAAATACTCCGTCCAGGTATCTAAACTGAATGATGTGGAAAGATGGATATATATCACAGAGACTACCACTGTTCCAGAACCTACTATCCATTCAAGTAAAAGCTCATCCCTGTCCATATTCAAATGCAACTTGGATCTAAGGATGGGTAATAGAAAATGTACTCCAGGATTGCCCCTCATGTCACTAATGGATAGAAGCAGTTTCTAAATGCTGAATCCCTTACATGGGTCCCCTCAAATAATCAATAGTATGATCACATTTATTCTCACTAGGGCTAATATACAATTATCAGACATGGGATAGGTAAAACCAGTCAGGAAATGTTAATTCAAGCACCAAAGGGGGAATTGGTTAAGCTTAAAAAGTTTTCCAGGTCAACCTATGTTGTAGTAAATAGTTTTGAAAAATTGCCCTTTTTAGATCACTAAGTGCCCCTCTCACCCTCCACCCCCCCCCCAGTCTTCAACAGCTTCCAACACCTCTGCCTTGAGAAATAGATCATACAATACTATGAGTCTATTTAGCATGCAGAAATCACAGGTAATTCTTTGTCATGCATTATACAATACTAAGTACACGCACACACACACTCACACATTATATATATATATATATATATATATATATATATATATATATATATATATATATATATATATATATATATATATATATATATATATATATATATGTATATTTAGGGTTCCTATCAGAACGCCGAAAAATCAAAATCTCAAATGCTCAGATAGCCGAAAATGCAGGTAATTGAAATCGATATTGTGAGATCGCTGTACAGTAAAGATCAGAAAATTTGCCCTTTCCTCACTTAGTGCAATCTCGGAGTTGGAATATATTTTTATGGGGGTGTGTGGGGGGCAATAGCGATTTCGATTACCTGCATTTTTGCTCATCCGAGCGTATATATATATATATATATATATATATATATATATATATATACATACATACACACAATCAAGTCCACATTGCTGCATATTTTACACTAGGCTTTGGTACTCATCCATAATGTGTGACATAAAACTGGGAATTAGATTTAGCAACTGGAACCATCTCTGCAAAATGTTTGACATGTGGAATGTCTGAAACATTTTATGGAATGGAATCAGAATTTTGAATGCATTCTGGTATGGAAACAGTGTCTGATTCACTCTTAGATTTGAAGTCTGCATCACAGAAATGATGTTGTGATGGTGATGATGATTATGGTACAGGAAGAACATGTTTACGGTTCCTCCTATATTCCACACCCTTGGAGTCTACCAGGTAGGATCTTGGCTCAGCACAGATGCCTGCAATCTGTCCAATTCAATCAAAGCCTTTCATTGACTGGATTCATACCATCTCTCTTTCCTTCAGCGGACAAAGTAATCTGCTCAACCTGTCATAACTAGATTTCTGGATATTACACTTCTTAATCAATTAAGTCTGGATGACCTTATTGTTTTTAGGTGTAGGCTTCAATAAACTGCATGTAATGGGTAGCATAGTTTTAGTTTGCTTGGAAAGTAGTCTTTGAGCAGGTGAGCCAAAAATATCATCACGGGGTATGTTTTTGAGATTAAGCAAATTCAAGAACACATTTGTATTGTCATGCTTTGGTCTTTCAAGTCAATGCTTTGCACTCTGCACTGCACGTTCAGCTAGTTTCTGAAACAACTGACTAGTAAACTAAGTACCATTGTCGGAAAGAACTTTGTGTCCACTACCATGAACTGAGAAATTATATTTCAATATAGCAATAATAGCAGTGGATATTAGGTTAGGTAGTAGATCAATCTCAAACCAATTTGAATAAGAGTCTACCAAAACCAAGCAGTGGTGATTGTTCCAATCAAAGATATCAGTTGCATCTGTTGACCAAGGTAGTTCAGGAGTTGGAATTAGCTGAAGTGGTTCTCTTTGTAAATATGGTCTAGTACTATTGCACACTGAACAAGAAGACAATACTTTATCAATGTCTGTTGGTAATGAAGACCAAAATGCTAATTCTCTTGATCTTCTCTTAGTGGATGTGGATCCTGGGTGACCATGATGCAAAAATCTGGATGTATTCTTGTTATAAGGAAGTAGGAACATCAATTATAGAACTTTTGAAAATAATGCCATCTTCCATAAACAGTTCATCTCTTTAAGGAAAATAGGTTTGCACTTCAGGTAGTGCACTAGATTGTTTGACAGCCATCCAACACTAATGCAGTGATTGAGCTTCTGCAAAATCGGATCAGGCTGAGTGTGATCTCTTAACTCATCAAGTCTAGTGGTAGAAAAATTATGCACTGACCACATCAAAGTCAAAATTCTCTGTGTGGAGCTGTTCTGTCTTATTTCTAGGTGATCTGGATAAAGTATCAGCCAGACAGAGGAATTCGCCTTTTGTGTACACCATTTTGAAATTGTACTTTTGCAATTTGAGCGTCATTCTTTGTAATCTCGCTGGGGCAGAATGCATAGGCTTCTTTAGAATAGTAACTAGAAGTTGGTGGTCACTTTCAGTCTGAATAGCTCAACCATAAATATAATCAAGAAATTGGAACATGCAAATACTATTGCCAAAAGCTCCTTCTCAATCTGAGCATACTGCATCTCAGTTTGGATTAATGTTGTAGATGGATAGAGTACTGGTCTGCCCTCTTGAAGTATAACTGCACCAAGACCAAATTTTGAGCATTACAAGAAAGAGTAACTGGTTTGTTCACATCATAGTGTCTTAATGTAACTGGAGTGGCAATTTTCTGCTTAAGGTCTTCAAATGTTTTCTGGTGCTGTTCCAACCATGACCATGCAACATGTAATGTACTGTCAACTCACTGAAGTCTGGTATAAACTTGCCTTAATAGTTGACCATACCTAGAAAATGTTGTAGAGCTTGTACATTATCTGGTGCTGAGATCTCCAGAACAGCTGCTTGCTTGGTTGGGTCTGGTCTCAAGCCTGTACTCATGAACAAATTACCTACATATGTAACATCTGGAAGTCTGAATTTGCACTTCAAAGAATTGAGCTTCATGTTCACTTCACATGCTCTGTCAAGAACTTTCTGTAGGTTTCTGTCATGCTCTGCTTCACCATTGCCTCCAACCAATAAATCATCAACTATTATGGCACAAGGTTAACCTCAAAAAATTTGCTCCATTGCACGCTGAAATGCTTCACTTGCAGAATTTATTCTAAATGGCATACTTAGGAATCTGTATCTGCCAAACGAAGTACCAAAAGTAGGTAGATATGAAGATTTGTGATCAAGCATCACTTGCAAAATGAACTCTTTGCACCCAAGACAGAGAAAACAGGGGCATTCAGTATTAAGGCTGTAACCCTTCGACTGTGCTCATTGAATGATATGGTTTCTTTAATGCTTTGTTCAGATATCTTTGGGTCAAGACATGTTATGATTTTGTCTGAGCTTTTTTGTGAGCTGCTACCATGGACGACACCCAGTCAAATGGTTCTGTAACTGGACAAATCACACCTTGCTGCACCATTTTATCCAACTGAGCCCTAAATTTATTCTGCATAACTATCACAACTCTTCTTGCTGACCTGACTACTGGAGTGACCTCTGGGTCTAACTTCATGGAATACACAAATGGAAGTTTGCCTAACTTGTCATTGAAAACATCAGCATACTCAAATGGCTTCAGAAAAATTAGAACTCAGAAATACACTTACGTGATGGACTTCTTTAGCAAAAGAAAGCAGATTCATTCTTAAACTATCTTTGAGACCCATTAAAGATTGCACTGGTCTTCAGACTACATACAATAAGAAGCTGTAACAGTTCTCGGCCAAATAACATGAAAGCATCACTGAACCTTCAGTTTGAATTTCTTCACCTCCATAAGCAACAAGTCTCGCACTACTGGTTACATTGAGTTGTTCATTAGTTCTCACACTAGCAAATGTGTCTGCTGATACACTTTGAACCAGTTTTTCTATTAATCCGGACAGTACAAAACACTTTGCTCCTTGTTAATAAATTCACTGCATCAACTCTTTCAGCAAACACTGAGATACCATCTACATAGAGAGCTGACTGTTTTGGCTCTACTTGATCAACTTGCTTTTTTGTGTGACCTTCCTTTACAACTGTGTGAGGTTTACTTGATTTGCAAAACTTTTGGAAATGGTTCCAATTTTTACACTTGTGACATTGCTGATCAAATGCTAAGCACTTCTATTTTCTAGACTCATGATTTGCAACACAATTGAGATAGTTAACTATAAAGCTAGACTTGGGTTGTGCTGATTCATTCTTGTACTGCACTGAATTGGAGCATGCTTCTTTCTTAGAACTTACTGGAAAGCTACTTGTCTTCCCTGGAAACCTCAAAGCTGCCACATGGTTGGGTCTGCTTTTGTTTGTCATGTGTTGCATACTATCTACATTTGCTCTGGAGCCAACTGAAACCATGCTGTTGTCACTTGCAAGCATACTTGTGTGTTTTTCTGTCACGTCATGAATTTGACAAATCTCTGGGGCTTTGCTCAATGTTAAATCATTGTCATGAAGTAAAATCTTTCTCACAGGAGCACTATTAATACCACACACAAGCCTGTCCTTTATCAGCTCATCTCTTAAGTCACCAAACCAACACGCTTTGTTTCTCAGGTCAGTTATATAAGCTGCAAATGTTTCCCCTGGTTTCTGATTTCTCGCGTAACACAAATGCCTCTCTAATGCAATATTTTTCTGGGGGTTACACATTTCTCTGAACTTGCACTTCAAACCCTCTGGGTCTTCTTGACCCAGGTAGGTTTAGCAAAATGAATGCCCTGGTGCGTGCATCTCTAGCTGCATAAGCTGCTTGTATAAAAGTATCGTACTCTTGCTCAAATATTCTCCAGTTCTCTGCAATATTCTGATCCAATACAAGTGGTAGGGGCATTCAAAATCTGTCTGCCATATTAACACATAGCAGTGAAGGATTTTGCAAATAAGCACAAACATACACTCATGCACATATGCCAGAAACCTATGCCAGCATTTGTAACTTTGTCCAATGCCTTTGTGCTTCTGAATTATACCTCTTGAGCTTTTCAAAATTATGCTAATGAATACATTCATACTAGCTTTGAATAATTGGGCTTTGTGAAATAAACTTCTTAGGCACTATAACACTCTTTTAATATTATTTTGCAATGCTAAAGTCATTTATCCTCATTTTAAGAAACATCTAAAACAACTTTACGATGCGAGTGAAATAAACTCTCGGGCACTTTAATAGTCTTGTAATATCGTTTTGCACTAAATGACCTCTTATCAGTGTAAGAAATATGTTAAATAACTGCAGGATGTCAATAAACTGGATCTCTCTTGCCCAAAACTCAATAGCACTTAGCGAATAACTGCACACGCCACACTGAAATGTCCCCAAAATGATTGTACATTGCTAAGCAACTCTTTACAGTGCAAGAGACACTCTGTAATGGCGGCACTTTGCAAATAGACACACCCAATACAAGAAACTTTTCAAAATGGCTATACTTTGACTGTATTTCATGAAATAGTTGCACTTTGCACATAATAAACTCTTCAAAATACACGCACAGTAATAAGCACACACTGTAAGCACTTTTACATACCTTGAGATACTTTGAATAACTTTAGTTATGCCCTTGATACAATATGAAGTCATAGTTATGCCAGAATATAACACTTTGCCAAACAGATGCCGTCATCTTGCTTTATTTTTGCTTAATGTGCCATTTTGCCCTTGTTATATTTGTTTTGCTCATTTAAACCCTTTTCATGCCCAATGTACTTTTCTTATGCTCATTTTACACTAAACATGCCCCGTTTTGCTTTAAACACACTCATTTTGCTATAAACATGCTCATTTTATCTTTAAACATCTTGGTATGCTTTAAATATGCTAGTTTTGCTTTATTGTTAACTGTTTCATCAATTACCTTTATTTTAAATATTTCTTTTAGTTAACAAACTTGTTTGCCTTCCACTTGCACAGTAATGCAGTTTATGGCCTTGTAATGCCCCATTTTGTCTCTTCTATCAAATAAACAGTTTGTGCTACTTCTCATTACCTTTGATTCTTTTCTGGCTCTTTTTGTGCTCATTTCTCTTAGTTTTACCTTCACTGTCATCTCTGCACCGCATGGCTTTGGATCTTATTCTCTTCGATCCCACTTCTGACACCATGTCACTCCCCTACTTTGGACAAAATAGAACAGTCTTTATGGGTTCTTTTCAAGCAACTTTATTTTATACAAACACATCACTGTAACATATACAAACTAACAATTGCGATCATGCATGCTCTCAATCTGGCTGCTCTTACAAAATGGCACTAGGGAATGTACATGTCTGGAATTTATAAGTGCATGTACAGCCTTGACATGCATCTTAAAGATACAACACACTTCACTTGCATTCTGATCAACTCACATTTTATTTATTTATTTAGTTAGTTGGTTAAGTATAGTGTTACTGATGCTGTAGAAAACTTATTTGTTAATTTTCTTCTATAATTACTTGTTTTTTGTTGTTCTTCTTTCGGCTTCTCCTGGTTAGGGGTCGCCACAGCTGAACTCCAGTCCACTAATGATTGGCAGTAGATTTTTACGGTGCCAGCTCAATGCCCAACCTTCAATGAAGGCATGCCCATTCTGCGCATGTCTTTTGAATGCCACTCGACCACGGGGAGGACATGCAGACTGCACACAGAAGGCGTTCCAGCTGAGAATCGAACGGGAGAACCTCTTGCTATGAGGCGACAATGCTACCGCTGCACCACCATGACTCACTTCTTCTATAATTACTGCTGTGGAATAATTTTACTGCAGGTATGATTAGAAAATAAATCATATGATTCTTTGATTAACTATCCCCATTTTTTCCCAGTTTTAAACAACCATCATCAAGGCACATTTTCAATTTTGCGACAGTATGTTAGCTTTATGGAAAATACATATCATACTCTAACTACCATAATAATAAAAATATGTTTTCTACTGGTCATTTACATTAAAATGCTACAGATACAGGAATGGCACATACTTGTTATATATATGCAGCTTTTACTAATGGTTTGTCTGTGTGACCATTTTGCCCTTTGGTATGAATGTTACTTGGATTATTTTACAGGCACCTTGATGTTTATGGACAGCAGGCTTTAAGCTCAGTGTTTGTAAAGTATAGCCAAAAATAAACTTATCCTGTGCAGATGAGGTCAATATGAAGACCAAAACATGCATGTCCACACCTAGTGGGGTTTGGCTTTATTGGCCTGAATATACCTATAAAGACTTAAAAGTAAAAAGTCACAGGCATTCAAAACCCATGTAGCTGAAACACTGTATGCCCTTAAGGAGTCATTTGCATAAATCCTATGGGCCTTCATTACAGGATGCTTAGGGTATTACACAGTGAAAGCTCTAGCTTGTCTGGGTTTTCTTCCACTTTTTAGTCCTTCTTACAAAATAACTATACTCAACAGATATAAATAATGGCTTTGTTACTGAATACTATCCTCATTTCTAATTCAAATCAAAATCCTTCCTTATTCCTGAATCCTGGCTATGCCAAACCACCAAATGAAGCCCTTCAATTTAAGATTTAAATTATCATGAATACATTTAGATTTAAAGGATCCTAAACAGTATTTATAAGTATAACATCTACTGGATATAAATGAAAACATGTTCTTTGGAAGTATCTTGGTTGATGAAATTCAAGGGAGAAGGTCCTTTTACTTTTATACAACTGACTGAAGTACACTTGCCTTAACCCAATTGACTAAAGGTGGATTTGGCTGAAGTCTATTTTTCAGAGGACAGATGACTGACGTCCATTGCCTGAAAACAGCTAATTGAAGCTAGCTTTGCTTGAATGCAATGATGGTCAAGATCATATCCAGTACTCCGTGCATCTGATGTTAGAAGATCATCTAGGAGGATATTACAATGACATATAAAAAATATTGAATCTTCCATGGATAATAACTCACCTGACTTCTTACTGTCATTGTCTAGTAAAAATCATATAAAAACAAGAGCCCCCACAATACAGACTCTTGCTGGAAACTAATGAGCCACAGCTGGTGATGTGGAATGCTATTGTCTGTGTTATATGAAAAAGATTATTGCAATTGATAAATCTAGAGGTCAGAAGGACAAAATTTATATAAAATAAAAATATGAAAATTAGAGTGAGACACATGGCCTGAAAATGTAAGTGAATCTTGCCCTTTTAACATTCCTTCTTAGCATATCCTTCTGATGTACAGTGGTGTATCTCATACAATGAATTGAGAATCTTAAAATATAAGTGAACTTGGATGTTTTTTACAGCAAGGATAAGAATTTGTTGGTTGCCTACTTTTGGAAAAACTGATATACTAAAGCAACATATTTAAACATACAGATATAAATTTTTCTCTGTCCAAATCTATATTAAATATATATCAAAACATTTAATTATGTACGTGTGACATTGTTGCTATGCATTAGATAGCTGCAGTTTGTAATGAAAATATATAGGGGATAATTTAATGTCCAGCCATGCCAGCAGATTACTTTGTCTTCTTCAAGAAATGATTATAGCATTCAAAGTATGTGTAATCCCTTGCAAGCAATCCAGTATATTTTATGTTGCAGAGACATATCATATTATTACTGAGAAACAATGATTCATATTCCTCAAAATGCACATTTATTTCTGAATTTATGGAACAATTATATTTAATATGTAACACAGCAACTATTGTCTTTTTAGTGTTTTCTTATTATTTAGGGTGATAACTAGAAGACAAAACTGAACATATGATATGCAAAGTTTCATGTAAAGCTGTGTGTCTCAAATGTACAGTCATCCTGCTGAGTTACCAATGTATCCAAAAATGTATTACAAAATAATAAAAATGTGATGTAAATCTCAAACTGTATTTATTAATCCTGGCATAGTCACACTAAAACACTAACGTGTGCTGAGAGCATGAACCTACTGTTCAAAACATTTTTATTCACTTCATGAATTGCCATACCCATCCTATAGACACTCATGCAATTACACATACATAGAGTCATATAGGCAATATTTGGTTATACGTTGTTCTGCTGAAAACAGTACTGTAGATTCACAAAGGACTGAGCACAGTACATGGAAGCTGTATTGCTTGTGGAATGAACAGTACTGTCCAAGACACCCTGAGTAATGAAGGATCAATCAGGTTAGGTGAATTCCTATAAACACAATGGTGGTTCTGTAATATACACATAGCACCACAAAGACAGGTGAATGCCATCACACCTGCATGAAAGTGAGGCTCAGAAATGACACATCAATGAACCAGAAAGTAGACAAAAAGGAAACTTCAAAACTTGTGTATGCTGCTGCTGTTGAAATATGTAAAGGCACTGTACCCCAAGATAACATCATGACATGTCAAGCCTAAATCAGTCACCAAGAGATACCCCTAATATTAAAAAAAAAAGCACGGCAAACTTTACTGTTCCTGCTGCATTGATGAGAAGAGAGGTTGTTGCAGGATTATGGTTGTTACAGTAAATGCACAGAACTGAGAGAAGCTAATTAAAACAACCTTCCCTCCAGTCTCCAAACACAGCCAAAGTAGAAGCATCAGGGTGTGTGAGCAGCTGAAAGACTGAGGCTACCATGTCCAGGAATTCCCCTGCCTGAGGCTACCATGTCCAGGGATTCCCCATGCTATGCCAATTGAAAGGTTATTTGAGTCCATGTCAGAGGAAATAATGCACCATGTCTTGGGCAGCTGGAGCCTGCCCTAGCACATAAGAGGTACCAAGTGGAGAAAGAGTGAGAAACAGTACAAAGAAGCAATTTCTTCAGCTTGTCAATACCACAGATGAGAATGTTTTCCTTAAGAGCATTTATATTATTCTGTGAAATATCCCTGGTGAGGTGGTACAGAATGGATCAATATTAGAACATCGAAATTTCATAATTTTGAATGTTCTAATATTGACCCCTATTCAGCAAACGCTAAAAATAATGAAACTACAGATAACCAATTTTTTTCCTAGGGAAAGAATATGGTTGTCCGTTTCTGTCGTTTTGCTATTTTCAGTGCTGTGGTGGAAAGTTACGGGACGGGTTCAGGTAAGTGTGCGATTGGGCGTGGGTTCGGTGAGTTAGGGTTAGGGCACGGGTTAGGTATGTGTGCGATTGTGTGGACGTGAGGGTTAGGGCAGGTTAGGTGAGTTAGGGTTAGGGCACGAGGGAGGTATGTGTGTGATTGTGTTTCTATCATTCAGTGAAATATCCCTGGTGAGGTGGTACAGAATGGGTCTATATTAGAACATCAAAATTTCATAATTTCGAATTTTCTAATATTGTCCCCTATTCAGCGAATGCTGAAAATAGCAAAACGACAGATGACCAAATTTTTTCCTAGGGAAAGAATTTGGTTGTCCGTTTCTGTCATTTCATTATTTTCAGCGCTGTGGTGGAAAGTTATGGGTTGGGCTCAGGTAAGTGTGCAATTGGGAGTGGGTTAGGTGAGTTAGGGTTAGGGCGTGGGTTAGGTATGTGTGCAATTGTGTGGACTTGAGGGTTAGGGCAGGTTAAGTGAGTTAGGGTTAAGGCACGAGGGAGGTATGTGTGCGATTGTGTGGATGTGAGGGTTAGGGCGGGTTAGGTGAGTTACGGTTAGGGTGCGAGGGAGGTATATGTGCGATTTTGTGGACGTGATGGTTAGGGCGGGTTAGGTGAGTTAGGGTTGGGGCGCAGGTGAGGTGAGTGTGCAATAGTGACGGATCTTAGGGTTAGGGTTTGGGTTAAGGTAAGAGGATAGTTAGTGGTGTATGTACAGTTTAGTGTAGGGTTAGCTGTAAGATTTTGGGTGTATGTGTGTGGATTACTGTTTGTTTGATGTGCTTTTGTTGTGTGTATGTGTTTTGAAACAGTGAATTTTTCCCTAGGAAAAAAATTGCTATTCTGAATGTCCGATGTTGTCAGCGTTCGCTGAATAGGGGTCAATGTTAGAACATTCAAAATTGTGAAATTTCAATGTTCTAATATACACCCATACGGAATAGTTTGTGATCTAAACAAAAGAAAAACTTGTTAACCTTACAGAGGAGTAATGGTATTAATCTGTGTCTGTGGTGCTCTGTGTGTTGTGAATGGCTGCCACTATGTTTGCTAGGATCAGCAGCTGTGCCTGCTGACCTGTGTTTGTGTGTGCTTTAAAATTCTACCACCATCATTTATTTATTTATTTATTTCCAGTTTGATGACCGGGGAGGTCCACTGGGCTCAGGGAGCCCATTTTCAGTGGATGCCCGGGGAGAAAAGCTCCACATTACTTAGACACAATTACAATTTCATTTCATGCTAGAGAGCAGGAATAAATTATTTGGTTACATAGCATCTAAATATTTAGGATGGCAGTGGTAACTTAATTGGGAAGGAGAATAAAGACTTAGTAGGAAAAAGAGAAAAAAAGGTGGGATGGGTTATTTGTAATACGTACAATTATGTTATTTACAATATGTACATTTATGTTAGGTTAGCTTGTACTCAGAGTTAGTCAGGAGTTTAAGGGGTGGATTGATTATTAAGCTAGGTGAGGAGAGTGCAGTTGCATTTCCTGTTAGAGGAAAGGTAGGAATGTAGCTGAGTTTAAAAGTTTTCAAAGTTTTCACAAGTCCTTAGAGAGGAAGGAAGAGAATTCCATCTTTTTGCTAAGGAAAAGGATAGAAGAAGCTGACCAGCAGAACGACTGGGTTTGCGGACAGCGATTAGGTTTTGGTGAGTAGATATGAGAGTTCTCTGAGGGGTGGAAGGTTGAAGGATGTTGGTTAGTGCTGGGCACTTAGTAGGTTGAAAAATTAGTCTGTGGGCTGTAGTCATTTGGAGATAGAGTTCAAGCCAATTTAACAAATGAAGGGCAGTACAATTATGGGAGGAGAATTTGGCTTTGGTTACCAATTTATAGGAGAGCAAGGATTATAGGTCTTTTTTGTGTTGTTCTGGAGTTTTACTGGAGTCTGTGCTATACAGAAGGGCCAGTTACATATGAAATAGCAATAGATGATAATATAATAGGTAGACTGGAGCAAAGTAGATAACCACCTTTGACTTCCTGAATGCATGTTCACAGTTCTTATTCAGGTACTTCCTAGGAGAGGCAGTTCTAGTGACAAAGTATGTCAAGAACATCCACAGAACCTGTCTAGATAAATTTAATAAGTACTTCTGTAGCTCTAGATGCAATTCCATGGCCTGTTTTGAGGAGATGATACATGTAACATATCCTCTGACCTGTATTGCGTCTTCATATTTGTCAATTTGATACCTACATATACAAGTTCTTTGAAAATATAATGCTTTCACGTAAGTTCATAATCTTTTAGCCCATCAAGGGCTTATAAGTTTTCTAGGTATTGTGTAGCATTCTGCTATCACTGGGAAATGTGCTTAAATTTGGAATTTCTTAGAAGATTTTCGCCATAGCCTGTTGCAATACTTCAGGCACATGTGTCACACTGGTTTCTATTGGAATTATTCTTTTTTGTACATTAAATGTCAAAATTGCCATAGAAGTTCCTTCTCTATATATTTATATGAATGTCTTTCTCATACTTATGTTTGAAAAGCACTTCTCCCAATAGGGCTCCAGAAGTCTGTTATGACTGATTGTCACCAGGGGATACCTACAGTCTTACATGGGATTGTTAGTTACTTTGAATTCTGCGCAAATGCATACTATTTTTGCTTTGCATTTCTTCAGTAATGGGACTGTAGGTACAAAACATTGTCTGTTCCTTGCCATAGGTAATATCCCAGCACCTCCTACTTTTTATTTTAGGTGCAATGTACTGCTCCAGCTTTTATGAAGTATGAGATAGCATTTGGAGGTGTACCTCTTACCTTAAAATCTGTTGACCTCCCCATTTATTTTGAATATAAACATGACAATTTGTCACCTGCATTTGATTCTAAGTACTACCCATTTCATTCTTGCACACCACAATTTAGGTTCCTGTAACAACTCCTACAGCGTAAGAATGAGTGAGCCTGTCAAACACAATCATCCTCTTAATAGGGCATCCCAGCCCACATATATTCCATTATATGACTTATGCACATTTTAATGATGCTCTTGTGTTCTGTAATATACTAACACAGAATCAAGACCACTCACCTCAACATAGTGGGTAGATATATAGGACACTGACTCCGCATCACCCACAGTTCCATACGTCAAAGGCACTTGAGAAAGTGTAATAGAGGTAAAAACACAATCCAATACTAAAGAAAGGAGACAGCAAGTTATGGAAAACTGTTTAATAACTATAATATCATGTCAAACATGAAAATGGACAAAAAACAGACTGGTTTCGGCTATAAGGCCAACATAGCCTTCATCAGTGTTATACAAATCATAACTCCAATTACTCCATTTTATAGTAGACATGTAAATAATCTGAAAATTCATTGGTCATTCACAGATGCTGATTACGTCCTGGTGGGAATAACTCACCTAATTTGATGATCCATTTCTTTTCTTTAGTATTCAACATGGTATGCTATCCGGCTTTATTCATCCTATTGCCCATAATTTTGTTAATCACAATAAATCTGAAAGAAGCATTCTTGTGTATCACTGTATGTTTATAAAGAGCATTGCTGGTCTTTTTGGTTCTGATGTCACTGAGGTGTTCTCATATGCGTAGCCTTAAAGGTCTAGATGTTTGGCCTACATAAAAAGCAGAACAGGGACACGTTGTGAGGTAGATGACCCAGTCTGTGCCACAATTTGCAAAGAACCCAATGTCGTATACATTCCCAGTATTGTTACTGGTGACTTCTTTAGATCTGGTCACATTCCTGCAATGAGTACAATGGCCACAAGGGATGCAGCCCACAAGTAAATCAGTAGTCAAGGTTTTTTGTGTGGAGTCAGATTTGGTCCTACAACTGTGTTTATACTGACTAAGCTATGAACCTAAATTTCTACCTCTCCGAAATGAGAAGAAACATCTGTCTTGTAAAAATGTTGAGAGATTGGCATGCACAAGAAGTATGTTCCAGTGCCTCTGGACACTGTTTAATAGAAGATCAGTGTTCCTCCCATATGCAGTTACTAAATAAATCAATGATTGATTGCCTGGTTTCTTCTCTTTGTACCTCAAAAGGTCCTTCCTGTTGACTGTAGATACCCAATTACTAGCACTAAGGATATTACCCATTTTGTAACCCTGTCTCTGAATCTTGTATTTAGATCATCCTTAAAGTGTTTATAGGTATTCGGATGTGAATATATATGTTTCATCCTTAGGAATTGGGATTTCGGAATGTTCCTACAAATATGTGGTGGGTGAAACCTGAAGGCATGGAGAAGAGAGTTATACTGTGGATATTTTCGATAGACCTCTGTTTCTAAAGTGTGGTCAGTGTTCCTAATGATCAGGACATCCAAATAGGTGATTTGTTGAGAGCTACAACTGGCTGTGAATTGGATGCCCCATTTATTATCAATAAGATACCCCACAAACTCCATTAAATATTCCTCATCAGATCTCCATACCATCCAGCAGTTGTCAAGAAAGTATCTTCAAATATCAATTTCGTCAAGAGGAAGTAAATATATTGACTCATAGGATCTGATACTGTCAAGTGATACAAAGTAGTGTCTGAAATGATACCCTCCTCCTTAGCTGACCACAAAAACTGATCAATCTGCTTCTTAGATCTAAAGGTAGGATCTAATGGCATGCAGGTATAATAACGCACATCACTAAGTTATCTGTTCGCTTCTGCATTATATTGTATCCAATTCATCATGACCATAGCTCCACCCTTATCAGCAGGTAAAATTACCAATTCCTTGTTGTTTTCCAATTCTTGTAAAGCTCGAATTTCGATCTTTGAGAGGTTATTAGCTTTACACTGGAATTCCCTTGAATGAAATGTAAATCCTTTAAAATAGATGTTTGTAACATTTGTACATTAGGATGCATAGGGGATGTAAAATTTGATTTGTGATATTTGAAGCCCCCCCTCATGTTCAGAGTTGTCAGATGATTGAAGAAATAACCTTAGGTTAAGCACTCTACAAAAGGATATAATATCCTGTGCAAGATTATCTTCAGAGACAAAGAAACCAGGTATAAAATTCAAACCTTTATTCAATATTTTTATTTGGATATTTGACAGAGGTACAGTAGAAATGTTCAACACATTGTTGTTAGTGGTTATTTATGAATTATCAGTTTGAGTAGTCCCTCCATATTTTCCACTCTTGGAATGTTTCCTCTCTCCCCTCCTCTGTCTCACCCTAAAGGGGTTTGTGTGTTACTTCTTTTGGACAATGGGGAGTCTGGGGCATGCCGTGTATCAGGGTCAGTCACTGATAAGGGTTCTTCCCCAGATGTATCATAGCTGGAAGAGATAGGTCTTTTTAGGATCGACCTAAGTCACTTCCATTTGCCCACCTTCCTGCTATCGTTCTCAAACCTGACTTGTTTGTTGTTGCTAAACAGGTTGCCCCTATCATAATCAGCTAGGTCTCTCTAGAATTTTCGCATTTCCTTGCCTTAAGCTGCTGTTCAAGATTAAGGAGGTCTTTGCTTAGTTTGTTAAGGCATATGTCATACAATGGTAAGCCTTCAAATATCTTGATTTCCTCACACAATCTAGTTACTTCAGCTGTATCTTTGTCTATAGTGCGGTCATAATAGGAGACCAAAACCCCCACAAATCCCATTGAGACTTGTTGTTGAGCTGTGGCCCACTGTTCTGCTATTTTCAGTATCCATCTTACTCACCAGAGGTTGTATGTGTACCCTAAGGCCCCTGGGCACTATTCCCTTAGTCGTGTATGCTTTGAACAATTTGGAGTGACACACATTGGTCCGTAAGGACCTCATATATTTCATTAATTTTTGAAAGTGGACTTCACAGGTATCATCCGATGTCAAAGAGTTCAAACTATTGTAGGGTTACTGTTTTGGCCCAAATCAAACACCCCCAGATCATCTTTATCTGCTGGTCTATACCAGTTATGTATATGTATATACAAATATATATATATATATATATATATATATATATATATATATATACATATATATATATATATCTATATATAGATATATATATATATATATATATATATATATATATATATATATATATATATATATAAATGTTTTAGATGTCCCCATATAATAATAAATCAATGTCCCCTTAGATAGATTTGAAGGTATAAATCACCAAAGGGTGTAGGAATTGCGTGAGCCCAGAGATGTATTGGTACCTAAAAAAATATATATATATATATATAGATCAATAGCAATAAATAAAAAAGGGCCCAATGTATGGTATCAGCCACTTGTAATTGGGAGGCAGATGAACCAAACACAATCTGTCATAGATTGAAATAAATTAAAACAAATTAAATATATATAAATTATGCATACTAACTACACTGTCTAGCTAGTATTTATTTATTTATTTATATTTGTTTAATGGGGTACCACATTGATCTCATTTGCAGGCACAGACCGGGTGAACAGGATCACATAAGAAATGAAGAAAACATATTTACAAATACAAGGATATGCTAAAAAATATATGCATATTTTCAGATGCAAGAATATGCTGCAACATTTAGTTCAAAATGCAGTTTATGTGTTAAAACATGGATGGAAAAAATAGAATCATGCTTAGCAGGTCTTTTTGAGTAAGACGTACCCTTAATGAATGAGATGGCTTTTGCTACATGGATAACAGCATATCATTATATAAAGAGGTATGAAAACGTCAGAATAGGCGATTGTGAATAGTTGCAAGAAAGGATACCATGGAGAGAAGGCAGAGAAATGGTAATGACATGCAGAGGGAAGAGGTGTAGAAAGGAGAGGAAGTATGAGAAATGTGAAGAGAAGATGAAGGTAGGATAACTGAGAGGCACTAATTGAGGAGATGAGAGGATGAGATAAGGAAGGATGAAATAAGGGTAACGAGATATGAGGAAGCTGTGGGGTTCACGGAATGTGACCTGTGTGAGCAGAGCTACACTTTGTTTGGGTGAAGAGATGTTCTTGAGCAGTTGTCTGAGTACTTTTGGACATCTCTGACTGGGAGAGGAATGGAGTCTATAGCTTAGGTAATTGGATGGAGAATGCATGGTCAGTGCAATGAGGTTTAGTTTTTGGAGTTAGTAGTACGGGTTGAGATTGAGAGATACCCCTGAGACACTATGTGGGAGTTTTATGAGTGGGAATATGTCTCAGGGGAAAGGGCTTTGCGAATTAGTGATCCTAGTAGGAGGTTGGCTAATGTACTGAGAGGCATTTAGCTTGGTCTAAAGTTTGGCAGTGGCATTCTTTAATGGGGAGCTAGTAATGAGCTGCAGATTTTAGTGGACATGATTTGCAAGGTGGTGGCATCTTTCCTTGAGACTGCAGTGATTATGGGTAATCCATATTCAAGTTGAGATAACAATATTCCTTTGCCTGTGGCAGCTTTGGCTTGCTTGGACTGAAAAGTTGATAGTTTGTTTGCCAGAAAAGTACTATGTTGAACTTTTTGCACGTGTTTTGAACGTGTAGTTGAAAGTTAAGAGATTGGTCTAGCCATATGCCAAGGCATTTGAAGGATATGGTGGTTTCTATGGTGGTATTGTTAACATTGTTAATATTAAGGAAGCTAGGTGGTAGATACAGCTACTCACATGAGCAGCAGAGTTCTATGGAAAATGTATTTTTTTAACTTTCTTTCCAACAACAGACAATAGAAAGATGGGGGGGGGGTGTCCATGGACAAATGTCTCATCCCTGCTTATGTCCCAGGAATATGCAATCTATAGAGATCCATTGGTTCAATGCACAGCCAGCTCATTGCTATGTGACGGACCTACCACTGTAAGGCCACTATGAAAGGTCTGAGCTGTGGTAAAAGGGAAGGGCCACTTCCTTCAATTATCAAGCATCCTGAGGAGAGTCATTAGTGCTGGATATCACCAGGCAAATGAAGGATGTCAAGGTGGGAATGATCACAAGTATTTAATAGGGAAAAGGCAACCAAACAGAGGTAGCCACCAGCCAGGCTCAACTCACAATCATAACCTGTTTAACCTTGATTTAAACTGACTCATTAAGTTCCATACCCCAAAACACAGCCAAACTTCACATATATAACATCCAGAGCAATACCCACTCATAGTGGTCAGACTTGCTATGACTGTACACACATCATAAGGGACAATGACTGCCTTTCAAGCTACTCGCAAGAAAACAATAGTAGGTTGAGAAGGGACATGTTAAGATGCATTAAGGAACCAAGAAACTGGTACTTTCCCTCCTTTACCCTATTTGTCTGCATGTCAGGAATGCTAAGACATGCACTGAATATGGTAAGCCCTTCTTCACAAGCCACAACACCCTATCCAGCAGGCCTCATATTATCAGACATTAGAATAGCACTAATCAATATACTGAAAAATATCTATCCTCTAAACAAAACACCTTTTCAGTGAGACTAAATCCACATTGGTTCATAGGTGTTTACTAGGCTAACAGCCGCAAGGGCCTTTTTAAGCCTAGCCATGTATCCCAAATCTCTGACAAGTTCTGATACCCTTGATAAGTGTAAGCATGGGACTGGGAAATGAACCATTTACAGGTTACCTGTGTCCATTAAAGACATAGGTGTCAAACCAGGGATGAATTTCCAGTTTCCCATCCAATTGTCCAAGTTGCACTTGAATTGGGTTAGGGAGGAACTATGCTTCAAATGGATGGGGAGCCTGTTCCATAGATGGGGTGGTCTCTGGGATACATACCTATCTCTCCAAAAGGTCCTATTTATATCACAGGAAAGGTTTTAAGTCTTTATAACAGGTAATTCTGGTGCTGTTTGTTTTGTGGATATGCAGGAGGTTCATCAGAGTGGGGTCTGACAATGTCCTGTATGCCAGGCATGGAACTTCCCTCAAAGCCTCTGGGAGACAGAATAGAGGGATAGAGCCTTGAGATGGTGTGCATAGAACATTTTACTTATGCCCTGTATTCATTTTAGTGGGGAACCTCTGCGGGCATTCAATCTGTT
The DNA here is from genome assembly GCF_019279795.1 of Protopterus annectens. NCBI lineage: Eukaryota > Metazoa > Chordata > Ceratodontiformes > Protopteridae > Protopterus > Protopterus annectens. The sequence continues at coordinate 243,262,085 of NC_056727.1, forward strand.
GGATATTCCTGCTTAGGTACATACCAAAGGTGGCATTGTACTCAATGATAGGTCTGATGAATGCCAAATACAGTGGAACAATGACTTTCTTGGACTTAGATGCCATACCTTTGTTTATAAGTTGCACAACATAGAATGATTTCCAAACCACTATAGACACATGATGGTCAAAGGCTAGATTACTATGTACATGTGTCCCTAAGTCCCTGACTACTAGGTCAGCTCTGAAGGGTGTGTTGTCAATATGATAGCTACCAGGGATGGATGACTTCCCAAAGGATACTATTATGTATTTCTTGCATTTAGTTTTAGTCCATGGCTCTGACACCAGTTGTTTGTGTCAGATCCTCCTGGAGAACATTTGTGTCAGTGTGGGATTCAATGACAGCTCCTAATTTGCAATCATCTGCAAATTTAGTCACCTAGAGACCCTTCGCATTGACCTTGAATTCTGAGAAGTAAATGCCAAAAATGAGTGGTCCAAGGACTGATCCCTGAGGTTGTCCACTTGTGACTGGCCTCTTTGTAGAGGTGGACTCCCCAATTCTAACTTCCTGGGTCCTGTCTGAGTCAGTTGGCTATCCGCTGAGTGACATACGGGTTTGTACCTAACCTCTTAAGTTTGTCAATGACATGCAACTCATTATAGATAATAAAGAGTATATAATATTGCCACTGAGAATGTTCAAGCAAGCAAATATATACTCCATGCATTGACGGGCTGCTAGGAATGGTTACATGACCCCTACTCATTATTGCATTATAGTCAAGCCAACAGACATTCAAAAATTGTTGAGGAAGTCATTCCGTTCCACAGATAAACTGTACAACAGTATTTCACATAGCCAATAGGGACAAAGCTGGATACCTGGATTCCACATGGAGCTGACAAGTTAGATTGCTGTCACCCACAGTAAATACAGCATGTTAGTAGTCATGAAAATATATGATAAGGCCACCTCATGCACACAAAAAAGGCTTTATAAAGGAAAGGAGGGAGAAGAACCACCCTGCAATACATATTAAGCAGACTTATCATCATATGCAAATGATGCTCCCTCTCTGGAAAGGACCAGACTCTGAGTGCATGTCTGCTGGATGACCATAGCTGTGGTACCTATGCTTACTCCACTGATGTTACTGAATCCACGCAATCATTATCAGCAGTAGTGTTGTGACTGCATCACTACAATTACTAGCATCGTTCAGTATGGCAAAAACATCAAACTATCGGTACTGCGCTGGGTGAAATCTCTGCGTGTGTGCATGGTAAAATGCCAGGACTTAAGTGAAGATATTGCCAGTCAGGCGCACTTATCAAGCAGATGGCCTAGCAGACAGCTCCCTATTGAAATGTCAGCACTCGAAATGCTGAGTGTCGATAAGCTGAAAAAGACTGAAAACAGGAGAAAAGCGAATCTTGAAAATAACTCTTCTCCTTTAAACCTCTTTTTGCAGAAGGGGCAAGCACCTCACATTCCCTGAACCTATATATATACCACCTCTGAGATCACCATACTTTAGAGAGAAGGGAATATTTTGAGAAATGACATTTTTGACTTAGTATATATAAGTCTGTTCTTTCGACCATTCAGTCTCTGTATTTCTGGACTCAGTCTAGTGACTCCCAACATTGCAAATGGTTACCCTTGCAGACATATCAATGAGATTTTGCTGCTTCTTCTTGCTATACATCACTGATACCCTCTGGGGGACCTAGGTGAAGTTAAGGTTACGCTACACTGCTGTCCATTGTGCAGGTAATTAAATGTTAGACCTGCCCCACTGAGACAGGATTCAAAAGCTGCTTCTTGAAGCTGAAAACCATACTGGCTGAAAAGCAGACTGCACCCTAAATATTAGAGGCCTAAAGCATCTGGAGGTATGGCAGTAGAATCATATGCCACCAGCAAGTAGTCCAATAGCACTTTTAGAATTTGACCACACACCAGAAGAGTCGACACAAACCTGTACAAAGTTAAACATCCCTAGTTTTCATCACAATAGAGTCATCAGATCAGCAATTAGGGTTTGGGACAAAAAGATGAGGTAATTGTGTGTGTGTGTGTGTGTGTGTGTGTGTGTGTGTGTGTGTGTGTGTGTGTGTGTGTGTGTGCGCGCATATGTGTTCAGGAGATTACAAACAACAAAAGGGTCAAAATTCAGGATGGATCTGTTGGTTGTCAGAATGGGTAGCCCAAGGTATTTATTGCATTTTAGATGTTTGGAATAATATGGAAGGTAGCTGGAATTCTTCTGCAAAACTATGTGCTTTATGGCAGGATGAGAACTTTAAATGATAACAGTGTTTTCAGTTACAGGATTTGTTGTAATATGTAACATTTGACAGGACTGGTAATGCAGTTTGCACAACCGATGGAACTAGAGGTTAGGCATATTCTGGAAGATTTTTTTCCTTCATGTTCACTTAGGCATAGTTACTCAATATTAATGGATCAAAGCAAAGATAGTTACATGATATATAACAGGAATACCTGGAGACAGAAATTTTAGAGACCATTTGGAATGAGATTTTACACAGAATAATCTATAAATGTTTACCACTAATGCAAGTGTACTTTTAGGGTCATAGGATCATAGGAGGTTACTAGGCTACTGGCACTGAGGCTCTTATAAGCCTAGCCAAGAGTTTAGCCTATGTTTAGACAAATCAGCACCCAATGCCTCTGTCCAGCAGGAACATAGGTGGCTCAGGGGTATATTTTCTGTGTCCCATCCACTTATCCAGGTTGTGCTTAAAAAGGGATAAAGAGGTACTCTGCTTGATGTGGAGAGGGAGTCTATTCCATAGATGAGGGAGTCTCTGGGACACAAACCTGTCCCACCAACAAGTCCTGTTGATGTCACAGACCAGATTGAGGCTGCTTGTGTGGGTTACTCAAGTGGAGCTTGATTTGCGGACATGCAGCAGTCCTATCAAGGTGGGGTCCATGATCACCTTGTATGCCAGGCACAGGTCACCTCTGAGGAATCTGTATGAAACTGAGTAGAGGGATAGGGCTTTTAGCCTACCTGTGTATGGTAGATGTTTGAGGCCCTGGATTCTCTTGGTGAGGAATCTCTGTGGTCTCTCCAGCTGATGCGTGTACCTTGTGAGGTACATGCTGAAAGGTGCGTTGTATTCAATAATGGGCCTTATAAGGGAAGAATATAGGGATGTTATGACCTCCTTGTCCCTGGATGAGATACCCTAACTGATGAGGTGGGCCATGTAGAAGGCTTTCCGTACCACGGAAGCAACATGGTGGTCAAATGTCAGGCTGCTATCAACCTGGGATCCCAAATCCCTCACAACTGATTGAGTGCTTAGGACATTATTACTAATGTGATAACTTGTGGGGACGTCACTCTCCCCAAAGGGGATGATGATATATTTTTTGGTACTCAACTTGAGGCCATGTTTCTGGCACCAATCTTTTGTCTGAGTGAGACCATTTGGAGGATGTCCACATCACTAGGGGAATTGATGACAGCACCTAGCTTGCAGTCATCTGCAAACTTGGTCAGCCATAGCCCACTGGTTTCAGTCTGCACCTCAGAAAAGTATATTCCAAATAACAGAGGCCCCAAGACTGAAACCTGGGGTATGTCACTTGTTATGGGTCTACTGCTTGAAGTGGCTTCCCCTATTTTGACTACGTGGGATATATCAATGAGCCAATTTGCTACCCATCTGGTAACATATGGATTGATGCCTAGTTGAGAGAGTTTATCTATTATGCCCAAGTGGGGAATAGTGTCAAAGGCTTTGGCCAGGTGAAGGTAGGTGGTATGCACCGTCTTCCTCTCATCCATGGCTTTGATGACTGCCTCAAAGAAGTCGACCAAATTTAACAAACATAACCTCTTCTTGACAAAGCTAAACTGTGTGGGATCAAGTGTTTGGAGATTGCCAATGTCCTTGTTAATGAGGTCCATGATAATCCAGTCAGGCTATTTAGGCTGATGGGTCTATAATTTCTTGGATCAGTGGATACTCCATCTTTGTGTAAAGGGATGACAGTGGCTGTCCTCCACTCAGCTGGGATGAAGCCAGTACTCAGGCTTTGGTTGAATAGAGTGCCTAATGGTGCCTGAGTTCATGTACGATGTAGCCTGGGATGTTATTGGGTCCCATGGAGGCTGTATATTTTGTCTTTGAGAGAGGAGTGATGACCTGTTCCCTAGATATAAGGAGAAGGGGGCAGATACTGGGGACACCCTGATTTACTAATGGGGGGGACAAAAGGGTAACGTTTTCATTGAATCTGTCAGCCAGCAAGTTTGCTATATTTACGTCATTTGTATATGTGGTGTCCTTGACCATCAGTTCTGAACAGATCTGGGTGCTTCCTTTGAGGTTGATGACATATGTGAAGAAGGCTTTATGATAGTCTCTAGTAGATGTGGCGAATTTGGACTCAAAGTTTGTTTTGGAGGGTTTCACTAGTGCTCTTATTTGCTTGTTCAGGCTAAGGAGACATTGCTTCTAATTGGACACCTGCTCCTTCTTGGTCTTGGACAGCAATTTTTTCTTTTTGTTATAGAGTTTATTTATTGCAGATGTCCACCAGACAGGTTTATTCTTCCTTGTGGAGGATGACTTAGTCCTGTCCGGTATTCCTGATTCCATGCATCTATATAAATGTTCATATAGTGCTTCAGTGTAGTTTTGGATATTGGTGCCAGTACCTACACAGGGGGAGGGGGCTGTGAAGCTGTTTATACCATCCCCAGAAGGCTGAAAATGTTATATATTTGGCAAGCATCACAATAAGATGTGTATCGAGAGGCTGGAGGTTTGAAGATGGCTTGTTTGTGAATTAGAGTGGAAAGCAGACTATGGTTGTTGGTGCTGTAATGCAGCTCAGAACTTATGAGAGTTTGTAATAGACAAAATTAGGTAGTCCACATGTGTCAAACTACCCCTCCCAATGATAATGCAATATTTTGGCTATTCTAGAACTAGTCACAGTAATTGTCATTTATGTAAAACATTCTATATTTGGATTAGAACTGTTATGGTCACTTTCATTTATTGTATTTTGAAAGGATGATTTTTTTTGTTTCTGTACATTTTTGGACGTATTGTCTTATTTATTCATATATGGAGAAGTAATAAGCAAAATTACAGTTCAATGAAAATAATTGCATTCCATTTTTGATATGTACTTCATTATTAGGGCTTTGGGACTAGAGAAGTAACAATTGCTGTAAGTCTGTTTTGTATATGCAAGTGGTATATTTTATGTTGATATACATGTATAACTAAACATATCTTTTTTAAAAAACAAGTAATCAAAAGTACAAATACCACACTAAAAAATGTCTAGGCAGGTTTTTGAAATGATGTTTGGAAGTAACAATCCTGTTCATCTCTCTCACTCTCTCTCTCTCTCTATACATATATATATATATATATATATATATATATATATATATATATATATATATATATATATATATATATATATATATATATATATGGATCTAGGATGTTTGCTCGACTGAGCAAACGTCCAAATCCATAAAACCCAAACACACTTTAACAAAAGCACTTTTATCGAAAAAGCACTTTCGTTAAAGCGTGTGACAAAAAAAACCCACTACATTTGCATTAAATCAGATTCACCCCTAGTTTCATGCTTTATGATGTACAACACATGTTTTAATACTGCAATACATGGGGGATATGTGTGTGTTTGTGAGGAGGGGGGGTCCTCTTTCTTCCTGCAGTATGACCAAAAAGATTATTTACACACCATAGATTATCAGCTATTCCCATCTGGCATGACTGATTCCTATTTACATTTATTTATTTATTTATTTATTTATTTTATGGGTTTATTTTATTTTATTTTACATTTGGTTACCAAGAAATTCTGACTGGACACAAGTTGTTTATCAGAAGATGCCCAGGGATAAAAGCTCCATATATAACACAGATTAATAAAGTATAATTACTCAGGTACAAAGCATAGCACTATACATTTTGCATCAAATAAAACTAGGATAATAATGCTTCAATCTGTACATCACTAAAACTAGGATGTTGAATGGTACACAATACAGGCAAAGTGATGAACCACCTTAAACTGTTCAATCAAACAAAACATTCAGTCTGATATATTATTATAATGATATAAAGTATACACCAAGTGTCCATACCTAGAAAAAGGAGTAACAGTTGAGAGGAAGACAGAGGTATGAGGAGTGAGACTTGCAAGATAAAGAGAGGCCTACTGCCTGAGAATAAGGGAGCAGTGTTTGCTCAAATTTATTTTTGGCTGCTAAGTGTATGATACCCCAAACCAGCTGCTTCTTTCCTGCTCTCTCTGCTTGCACTATCCAAAATAAATATATACTCATCTTTTAAATGATTTCAGAGAGTGACCAAGAGTGCCTATTGGAAAATATTGTAATTTTTAAATCATTAACGGCAGGCATAAAAGTGTGATCTACATCTAGTTCTAACATTTCTATCTCCTAAAATTAAATGTCAGCAATTTCATCCAGTTCTATCAACTGAAACTTGCACTGACTTACCTAGACAAAATCCCCATTATTTAATATGACAGTGCTTTGGTTGGGGGAGTCCCCACAAGTGCCCATACTCTTTTCTTAATTTCTATGATGATATACACTTTTTCTCTAATTAGACTGTATTGCATTTTCTCATCCAGGGTTCTTTGACATACCATGCACTCTGTTATTTTAAAAAAATGTCACATACAATTTTTTATCCAACATTGTCACCTGGCAATGAAAACCCTGTTTTGTCTAAATCCTGATTTTCCTAACATATTATATTTCCCACTCATCCTAATTGTCTTAGAACACACCTCCACTTATGTTATACTTTACCTCCTCACTTGCTAACCTTACTCCAATAAATTATTATATATTGATTCTTACATGTAACTCTCCACTTACCTTTCTCTCAGTCTCTGTCATTTGTGGCATAGCTTGCAGTTTATCCACTTTACTAGAAGTGAATAAAACCTTCCCTGCCCAACTTGTCATTTCTGACTGTTACCATGATTCTACCCCCTTTCTCCCTCCATCTCAGTGTTATCTTCCACTTTATTCCTACTCCTCTACCAATCAAATTTCTCTTTTCTCTTCCCTGTTCCCCATGTTGAACCCGCTGTTTCAACTCCCCTTGAACAGAAAGCCCACACCCTTCTACCTCTCCTCTCATATAGTCTGTGTCATACATCCAGTCCTATTTTCCATGCAGTATTCAGTTCTTCATACTTATGCCGGACATGTAATAGGTCAACCTCACCATTCATATCTCCAGCAGTTATCTTCTGGGCCACTAACCTTCCTCCTTCATCCTCAACAGCATCTATCCCATCTGCAGAGGAATCTTCTTATAGTTTATGTGGTGGTGGTTCAAAGCTAATTTGTTGAAACACTGGCTCTCTATTGAAATGTCATCACTCTAAATGCACAGTGCTGAAAAGCTGTAGAAAAGTCTGAAAGGCCAGGAGAAGAGTGAAACTTGGAAACTGCTCTTCTCCTTAGAACTTCTTTTTGCCTGGGTCAAGCCCCCCTGGGCTCACTCATGTGGGGGGAAACCTCCCCTGAACTCATACATACCAACTCCAAGATCACCATACCTCAGAGAAAGGGAATATTGTGCGAAATGGCAGCTTGGACTTAACATATGTAGGTCCGATCTTTCTGCCATTCAGTCTCTGCATTTTGATACCTGATCTAGTGGGTCCTGACATTTGAAATGATCACCTGAAAAAATATTTGCTCAAAATGTTAAATTTCAACAAAATTATGAGCATCTGTTTAAATTCATGTTAAAAAATATTTTTACTAGCTTTCCAGCAGAACACCCACATTTGCAGTTTCCCTGGTAACATTTTATTTATTTCTAGGTTCTCTTTCATTGACATTTGTATGAATGAATTTTCTATAACTTTTGCTAAAATGCATGGAGGTAACTGCAGAGTCCTTTTCCACTACAAATCAGGGTCAGGGGTGAGAAAGCAAGAGTGAAAAAGAGGTTGGCAGTGAGATTTTGAAGACTTTTAAGAAAGGATCTTTGATGAATGTAAGGGTTAGCTGGTCTGCTCTAACTTCCTCCTGTGTGTGAAACACATTTGGCACCCAAGCTAGAAATTCTTGCCTATTTTCCTATTTCAGACATAAATAACTTATATTCACTACTACGTTTAGATGTTCATCTGTAAGAGACTAGCGGAGATAGATCCTTATCCTCCTTTTGTAACACTGTAATAACTCTTTTCAAGATTGGTTTATTAGTCTGAATGCAATAACTTCATTATACAACTTTGTTGAATAAGGAAGTACTTTATCTTTAATATGCATGCCAATTACTTTTGGTAAACCATCACGGCCCAGAGTATTATGTAGCCCCTGTGCTTTCATCACTTTACAATTTTCCTTCACACTTAAAGGGGACACCAGGCCATTTGTCTGGTACTTCTTTACCCTTTGCATTCCCATCCCCACAAGTATCCTTGAAAATGTTTCTATTTTACCCCCCAAGTTAGTTTTAGTAGAGTATAACTTTCATAATAATTGCTAAATACCTTTATTGTCCCTACCAGATCTTTTTTTTAAGAGATCATTTCTATATTTCTTAACAATGCAATAATTCCTTTGTCCTTTGCTATCACAATCATACTACCAGAACCTTCTAGAATTTAAGACAATTGTGAAAAAATATATCATTTAGTCATTCATTTAAGAAATCATATTTCTTTTCTATCACCTATTTCCAATCTAATCCATTTAATTTTGTACTATTAAATCACCAGCAATAAATTTATTATCAAGGGCTATCAATCTTTCTCTGTCTCTCAGTCTGTTTAACCTTTTCCAAAGATTTACCACATAGTTTTCCCCTTTCTGCCTCTTCCTGTTTAGTCTGTTTCTAACTAACTGATCCTCTGTATTAAAATTAACTACTGTGTCCATTACATAATGCTTATACCACTTGTCAGATTCTCAATTTTTAAGTAATTGATAGGAAACCTTCAGTGGTTCTGTCAATGAAAAAGGCATAAAAAGCCTGATATAACACTTTGGGGAGGAGGGTTAATGAGCAGAGTTTAGTATAGGATGGGTACAAGCAGTTTAATCACAAATACATAATGTATACGAGCACGTTTGTCAGCCTTGGAGCTTCAACTATGTGTTACTGAGTAGAAGGTATATTAAGTGATCCTACATGCTGCAGTAGAAGCATCAGTCATTCACATGAGTGGAGTGTAAACCCCATGATATTTTCTTTTTTGGGCATTTAAATTGGTGTGGTGCTGCTTCACACATCTCCAAAACTTGTTGCTGTATTTCAATCTCTAGTATGTATTAGTGCCTCTTCATGAAATGTAACTACTTCTCTCATGGTCTTTCTTTTTAAATTCCCACCCTGAGGTACCTGGAGGAAAATACATACAGAAAAACTAAATCTATCCCCCAGAAATAGTCCCCTAAATTTCTACATCACAACTGTTCTCACTTATCAACATTTCATAGCTGTAAGGGGACACATTATTGATATAAGAATCACTATCTTACAACTGGCACCTTGAAAAGCAGGCACTAAACCTCTTGACCATATAAACTTAATTAATGTATGTCATGTTGTATGTCACCAGTGCACATATACCAGGACTGGGCACATTTTTATCCTGAGACTTGTGCACACAGCTGTCTTTTTTATTTTTAACCTGTCTCTGTCCATGATATATTCTATAAAAATACATGTCCAGATTCAATAAAGCCTACATGGTCCATTTACACCATATGAGCATTGCAAAGCAGCATGCACATGGTAGCACACAGTTTTAGATTCAGTAAGCAGCTTTACACAGTGTGTAGAGCTGTGCAAACAAGATAAACACTGTGGCTTGCTAACTGCAGCATAAGCAGCTGAATTATATGCCAATCAACCAATCCAAGATGGAGGAGCTATTCAGCAAACTATAAAGCAACTGTGTAGACTCAGTGCTGGTTTCCCCTGTGAACTCTAAAATGTATTGGAATTGGAATACAGTCACAGAAAGGAGTCCACAGAGAAAGAGTGTTAGGTGTCACTGTTGCTTTAATTCACATGTATGTGCAACAGGCTGTCTATGCTGCTGCTGCTGCTAATAGACAATGGCCAAGAAGGAGAAGAGTTTTCAGACCACATTTAACATATCACAATTTGCATGACATGGAAATTGTAGTGCTACAGGGTGGATAGAGACACATTATAGGAACTCTGCACCTCTGCTGCTCTCAACTCAGAGTCAGGGCAAACTGTGTAGAACCCATACCAGTGGAGACAAACATATGTGTAGCAGTTAGAATTTTAGCTAATGCAGTGGAACCATGGCTGATGATGGCCATCAGAAATGCGCACGCACACACACACACACACACACACACACACACACACACACACACACACACACACACACACACTCTGAATAATTCAAGCCAGAAATATCTTCCAGCATGTGTTTGGGCTGCTGAAGTCATGTTTCTGGTGCCGAGATACATCTGGGGGAGCTTTGTAGTACAATCCATGAACATGTGCTGAAATATACACATCTGTGCCATGCTAAACAACATCATCCTGAGAAAGCAGCTTCAGTAGGGTCAACTAGGGGAAGGGGCACACACCCCATCACCAATGGGAAGGTCACCACAACCACAAGCAGGTGAGACATCAGAGGGGGAATCAGCAGCTGCTGTGGATGCAGGCAGGCAGACCTAGGCATGCTCAATAAGCCCTCATATTGGCTAAGAGGCAATGCATAGCGCACTCACTCACCACCTAAGGAGCTAAAACCTTCCTCACACACACATACATATAGTAACAATGATGCTAGGCAAAGCTCACAACCTTTACCTACCCATGTAATGGGTGTGTACTCCTGACATTCAAAGATGGTCGCCAGATAGAAAACATATACTTCTGCCTGCTCTCAAGGATAATTAATAATCTAACCAAATCACTTGCTACCACTGCACTAAATATTACAAGAAAACTAAGATAACGAAAGGAAAATTGTACTTTTACTTACCTGTTCCTCAGTTTCTGGATCAGATGCAAGATTGGGCTAATACACTCCTTTCAAAGCAGTGGCACACTGGTGACTCTGAATACATGTGCTTGGGCCTGCCAGCCTTGGAAAAACAGCCTATACAAGCAAATAATCAGAAGTTCTCATCAGAATGTAACAAATGGAATCACAATCCACTAAGACCAGACTATCACTTATCAATTCTCCAGAAAAAGAGACCACTTCAAAGAGACAGAAAGCAACCAAAACACAGCCTGAAGTTACTAAACAAATCCAAAAAACTAAGACTGAGTAACCCTTTACTATGGAGGAGTTCAAAGCAGCTTTACTTCCCCTTCAATTGGAAATACAAGCCTTCTCTACAAAGTTAACAACGCTCGGAAATAACCTGGATCATATTATGTCAAGAATGGAGCAAAATGAAGCAAAAGTATTGAACAATGAAATAAAAATACAAGGGCTGCAAAATGCTGTCTCTGAAAATGACAATACCATCAAGGACATGCAAAAGAAAATAATAGACCTCAAAGCAAGAGTGAGAAGCAACAATATATTAATTGGAGGCATTCCAGAAGAATATGAACACTCACAACTCACCAGTATTGCAAAGGAAATTATTGATAATGTAGTTGAAAATAAGGAGTTATCTCAATCAATTACAATAGAGAGAATCCACAGGGTGTTAAGGAAGGCACAAACTTCGGATACTCCTAGACAAGTTTATGCCAGAATCCTGAATGCCCCACACACTCATTCCATAATTGTTCATGCAAAAAAGAAGAAAAACATCACCTGGAATGGTAATAGATTCACAATAACTCAGGATTTGCCCCTTCCAATTAAACAATCAGGGTGTGTAATCCTAGCATCAGACAGAGTCAGCCCTTCTTGCAACTGCTGGATTTACAAGGTAAGTGGTGAACCTGGAGTGTATTGTTTAATAATAGGAATGAATGGCATATCCTTGCATGTAGTTACTTGGTAATGTAAGTAAGTAAAATGTGGGTGATTTGTACAGAAATTACTTAAACATGTGACAGCAGAGACTTATGTGACCTAAATGTGTCCATTATTAAGTAGTAGGCCTCAGGCATCAAAGATTCACACGGTCATACCTCTTAAAAGTACTGCTGGTTACCGAATGTCCTCAGTTTTTCACAATATTTTTTTGTACTGGAAAATCATTAAACAGAAAAGTTAGAAAGTAATAAGACACATTTCAGTTTCAGACTTCACAACCCTCACAAGATCATTAACAATACTGATGCAAAAATGTTTGATTCTATCAACTGTCTAACTTTCTAAGACCAAAATATGTCAAAGGTACAATTACAAAAACAACATCAGAAACACAGATATTCTAAGCACTAAGTCAGCTATGCACCTGAAGCATCATACACACATGTTTGACACTCCATCAGACACAGACATCCTCCAGAAAGGTCTCATAGAAATGGATAACTGGTGCCAGAGCCATGGCCTTAAGCTAAATGCCAAAAAATGTATAGTCATACCCTTTGGGAAAAACAAGGTAACCCCTAATTACCACATAGGTGGTAATCCATTAAACACGGAAGAAGTTATCAGGGACCTGGGGACCCAAGTTTACAGTAACCTCTCTTTTGACACTCACATTGCCAAAGTGGTTAGGAAGACCTTCTACATTGCCCACCTGATCATGAAGGATTCACATCCAGATCAGGAGGTCATTGCACCCTGTGCTCTTCACTTATCAGACCAATGATTGAGTACAACCCCATTCGAATGTACCTTACCCGACACCAGCAGCAGTTGGAAAGACCCCAAAAGTTCCTCACCAAAAGGATAAAGGGCTCAAACATATGTCATACGATGCCCGACTGAAGAAACTCCAGCTCTATTCAGTCGCATACCATCTGGTCAGAGGTGATCTGTGCCTGACATACAAGGCCATGTCCAACCCGGAATTAATGGACATGCTCCACCTCAAAAATCCAAATCCACCAGAGCCACGAGCAAGAGACTTAAACCTCAACACGGATATAAATAGGACGTGCTGGAGGGACAGATTCATCACCCAGAGACTCCCTACACTATGGAACAGAATCCCAGTCCATGTGAGGCAGAGCCCTCACTGACTCTGTTCAAGAGAAATCTTGAGAGTGGATGGGAGATCGAGTTTACCCGGGAATCATCTCTGTATCACTGCTGGACAGAGGCACAGCAAACTAATGGGTATAGTATTCTCATCCTAAGGGGTGGTGAAAGCCACACACACTCTGGCTAGGCTTATAAATGCCCTAGGGCAGATAGCCTAGTATGAACCTATGAACCTATGAACCTATGATGTTAAGTTGTCAATCTCGCCTTCATTCTTGCTGGATGGGTTCGGAGCCGATCCTCGGCTCCGACTCGGCACTTGCTTTAGCTTGAGAACTCCTTTTACCAGCTCGAGGCAACCCTATATCCCATGATGCAAGGCGGAACTACCTCAGATCTCGTTTGCCGCTTAGCGAAAGAGGTCTCCTTTGCCAGCTGAGGTAAGTTATTTTCTTGTCAAAAGAGAAAAGCTTAGTTAGGGTTTTATTTCCCCCTTGTTTCCAATTTTATAGTCTAGTAGTGTGTTACAGCCCACCCTAGTCCCTTATATTTCAAAACTTTTTATTTCCTTTAGTATAAAGTTTAGTTAGGCCTAAACCCCATTGGTTAATCCCTACCTGTGTGTTGTGTGTTAGGGGATTAATTGTGTGTGTTTGTTGGGGTTTGTGTGTGACTTCCTCTAGGATAATGTCTAAGGAAGGCAAGGTCTCAGGCTTCAAGAAGCGTGACTCGTGCTGTCAGAAAATATCTCTGACAGACGGTCACACTTCTTGTGTTTACTGCCTGGGGCCTTTGCACCTGCAGGACTCCTGTGCTTTGTGTCACTCTTTTAGCCAGAGAGTCCTGCAGGAACGGAGGAATAAGCTTATCCTCCGTGGCTTACTTAAGCCAGAAGGTTCTCCCTCTAAAACAAGGTCTGGGAAACCTTCTAAGCCACCGAAGGCTCAGGCTTCAGTATCCAAGCCTCCTCCGGTGGCTCCAGCTCCGTCGGAGCCGAGATCGGCTCCAGCTGGAACCGATCTATCTACCTCGAAAGTAGTGGGTTCGGCACCGACTGGTTCCGACACCCTGTCTACTGTGGCCTTGTCGGCTCCGGCTGGAGCCGACACCTTATCCAGCATCGGAGCCGAGAAACCTTCGGCTCCATCTGGAATTCAGGGACTTGGCTCCGATGACTTCGTCCCGAAGAGATCTCGGTCCCCGCCGTTTGCAGAGTATCCACTCGGCTCCGGGTATCCTCTTTTGTCGGAGCGGAGCCATCGGAGCCGATCTTCGAGATCTTCCAGGCTGTCTGACCACGACTTAGAGAGGGTGGTAAGCAGGCTGTTGAAGTCGCAGGCACTGGCCCAAATGCTCCATAGCCCGTCTCAGCAGACTTTGGCTATTGTCTCACCCCTTGAACTTCCTCCTCCGACTCCACACCAGAGTTCGGAGCCGGAGCTTCGGGACAGCAAATGTTTGGCCGGAGCCGATACATCCTTCGGCTCCGTCGTCCTCGGCTCCAATCTCCTCCTTGAGGCCTTCCTTGGAGGGATCCGGTCGTCGGGTTTCCCTTGTCGGCTCCGAGGGGGCTAGTGGCATCGGACCCTTGTCCGACCCGCCTCCTCTCGGGGCTTCGGCTTTGGTAAGCTCGGCACCAACATTGGCCTCGGAGCCTTCCCTCTCAGTGGAGCTGGGAATTCCTGTATCCTCGGATCGGGGATATTCCGGCCTCCCGGGGAGGGGAGCCTTTGAGGTGATGAGGAGTGTCCTGGCCTCTGAGCCAGGTCAATGGTCCATCCCTCTAGCTCCTCCCTCTTCAGTGCCTGTAGACGCCTCTTGCCAGCCTCTTGCTCTCAGGCCCAGGGATCCATCGCCCCAGGTTTCCCCATTGGGAATTTCCTCCTCTTCCGAAGTTTCTCCTGATCCAGCAGGTGAACCCCTCGGAAGAGGACGTGTAAGAGGAAACACACAGACTCCCCCGAGTCTACTACATCGGATACCGACTTAGATGAGTCGGAGGGTTCCCCACGATCCCCCTCTGAGGATGTCTCCTTTTCAGACATCCTTGAGCTCCTCAAACAGAGGGGGAATTGGCCATCCATTGATCCCTCCAAGGATGAGTCGGTATACCTGGAGGCTTTTGGATCCCGACCCTCCACCTCCTGGGTGTCTCCGCCTTTCGACCCACTTATGCAGGTAGTGGCTCAGAAGGCGTGGGCGGCTCCAGATTCTGTGGAACCTGTCCCCAGGAGACCATCCAAATTTATCACGGCCCCTATGGACAAACAGTTTCTTTCCAAGGGCGTCTCTGTGGATGCTATGGTGGTGGCGGCCACTAAGAAGGAACTGGCGGATCCTTCAGTACCTGTCCATCCTCCTAACAAGGATTCTAGGACCATGGACAGGTATGGAAAGCGGATGTTTTCTTCAGCGACCTTTGCTATGCGTTCGCTGAACTACCTTTGTCACTTTACCAGGCTTCAAAGAGATATTCTCAAGGAACTGGGTGAAGTGGTCCAGGATCCTTCTGCTGCTGGGACTCAAGAAAAGATTGCCTCACAGCTAGCAATCCTGAATTCCCTATCCAACTCCTCCATGCGGCTCATATCCTATGGCCGATGGAGCGAACAGGGCAGGCACAGGAGTTGCTCTTAGACGCCAAGCCTGGATGTGGCTTTGTAATTTTGCAGACCCCTTTAAGGCATCCTTCACCAATACCCCCTTTGATGGTTCGGCTTTGTTCGGACCTCAGGTGAAGGATACCTTGACCAGATGTGAGCAGGACGGTAAAACTCTTTCTGCCGTTGGAGTCCATTTTTCCACTCCTTCTAGACCATATCCCAAGGGTCAGAAGGGGGGGAAGATGTGGTTCCGCAAAGCCCAAGGAGCTACACCGGACACACGTGGTCAGTTTACCCCCGGAGGCAGAGGGGGTAACAACAATAGATGCCACCCTAGAGGCAGGGGGGGTCCTCAGAATCAGGGCAACAGGGAGTCTCTTCCTGAGAAGCCCTTTCAGCATCCCTGAGGTGTTGCCCGACTGTCCACCCTTGGAGGCAGTCGGGGGAAGGATTTCGCTGTACCCAGTAGCCTGGCAATCCCTATCACAAGATATGTGGGTACAGTCGATCATATCCGAGGGTTACAAAATCCCTTGAAAGGTATCCGTACCTCAACAATCCCTTCCAGACATCTCACCCGGTCAAAGGGATTTGGCAGAACAGGAGGTTTCAAAGCTCCTAGAAAAAAGAGCCGTCCAGACTGTGCCGGCAGACCAGGTAGGATCCGGCGTCTACTCGAGATACTTTTTAGTCCCCAAAAGGACGGGAGATTGGAGACCAATATTAGACCTGAGCAGTCTAAACAGATTTGTCAAGAAGGCAAGATTCCGGGTGGTCACGCTTCAGTCCATTCTGCCCTTTCTGGGCAAGGACAACTGGATGTGCTCTATAGACCTTCAGGATGCGTACTATCACATAAAGATTCACAGGCGCTCCAGAAGGTTTCTCCGCTGCTAGGGACCAGTCATTACCAATTCAGAGCCCTGCCCTTTGGCCTCACTTCAGCCCCCAGAGTGTTCACCAAATGCATGGCAGTGGTCACAGCTCATCTGAGACGTCAAGGATTCCAGGTGTTTCCTTATTTGGATGACTGGCTCCTCTCCGCCACCACCAGGTGTCAGCTTCTTCAGACCAGAGACTACACTCTACAGCTTTGCAGGAGTTTGGGAATTTCAGTAAATTTCGAAAAATCTTCTCTGCTGCCTTGCCAATCTATCACCTTTATAGGAGCAGAATTAAACACCGTCAAAATGTTAGCCAGACTAACAGATCAAAGAATTCTGGACATCCAAAAATTCGTTCGGATTTTATTGCAGAGCAACAAGGTCAAAGCCAGATTTATACTGAAGGTTCTAGGTCTTATGGCTGTGGCCATTGTTCTACTACCACTGGCTCACTTCCACATGCGTCTTCTGCAGTGGATGCTATTCACACAGTGGTCGTACCACAGTCTCCCGATGAGGCACGAAATCTTAGTCACACAGTCGTGCAGAACTCATCTGAATTGGTGGATATCTTCCCCTCTTCTTCATCAGGGCCGACCTTTTGTTTCCCCTCCTCCAGTTGCCACAGTCACTACGGATGCCTCTCTGATCGGGTGGGGGGGGCATTATCAGGGCAGGATGGTCCACGGGACGTGGCAACCCATAGAATACCATCTGCACATAAATGTCCTGGAGATGAGAGCGGTGCTTTTAACGTTGCAGGCCCTCAGCGACTTTCTTCCCACGGGACTATTGCAGTACAAACGGACAACATGTCCGTGGTCTGGTACATCAACAAGCAGGGCGGGACCAGGTCCTGTCCGTTGTGTCGAGAAGCTCTCAGACTTTGGCAATGGGCAATCTCCTCTCATCGGTTTCTGATAGCAACGCACATCCCGCAGGTCCAACCTCTTGGCGGACAGGCTGAGCAGATCCATTCTGATGCCTCATGAGTGGTCTCTCAATCAATCTGTAGTGGATCAGATTTTTCTGCAGTGGGGCACTCCTTGTTGCGATCTTTTTGCTACTGCTCAAAACAACAAGTGCCCCGATTATTTCACCCTCTTTCCCCTTCCAGGCCAACCCATGAGAGACTCTCTAACCCAGGATTGGCCCCGGGGACTTCTGTACGCTTTTCCTCCTTTTCCCTTGATTCCACAAGTCTTTCAGAAAGCCACCATTTTGAGAGCCAAGTTGATTCTCATTGCCCCTTATTGGCCTCGACAAATTTGGTTTCCGTCTCTGCATCGTCACCTTCTGGTGCAGCCCTGGCATCTGGACCCAGTTCCGGATCTCTTGATCCACCAGTCGGGTCAGCAGCACCGGGCCATTCATTCTCTCAACCTCACTGCTTGGTTGCTCCACTTCCTTCCCTAGCCAGGCTTCTGATGATCTCTGACTCCGTCAGAGACATCTTAGTGTCTTCCTTAAAGTCGTCCACTAGGTCTGTTTATGCTAGCAAGTGGCGACGTTTTTCTATTTGGGCAAGTTCCAAGAATATTGATCCCTTTACTGCTCCTTTACATTCTGTTTTAGATTTCCTGGCAGAGGTTTTTCATTCAGGATCCTCGTCATCTACAGTTAAAGTACAACTGGCTGCTATTTCCAAGTATCATGTTGGCTTGCATGACAATAACATTATGTCTCATAGATTATGCAAGGCCTTTCTGAGAGGAGTTTTTCTCCTAAAGCCGCCTATAAAGCATCCTCCTCCGCAATGGGATCTAAACTTAATGTTGGCATCCTTGATACTACCTCCCTTCGAACCATCTGCTTCATGTTCTTTGAAGTTATTGACCTGGAAAACTATATTCTTACTGGCTGTCACTTCAGCAAGAAGGGTTTCCGAGATTCAAGCTCTCTGCATTCATTCCCCTTACTTGGTTTTTCATAAGGACAGGGTATCATTAAGAACGAACCCTTCCTTTCTCCCTAAAGTTGTGTCTCAGACCAATATTAACCAATCTATAGATCTACCAGTCTTCTTCCCAAACTATTCCGACAGAGCTGAACAGAAGCTTCATTTTTTGGATGTCCATCGTCAACTCAGGTACTATTTGCATAGGACTAAACAATTCAGAAAATCGGACCAATTATTTGTCTCTTATGCAGAAAACAGGATAAGTCTTCCAGTTTCTAAAGTGACCTTATCCAGATGGTTGACTTCCACCATTTCCTTTGTCTACTCTCTCAGAGGCAAGCAGCTATCTTCTAAACCAAAAGCACACTCAACCAGGAGTCTATCCACTTCTGCAGCCTTTCAGGATAGACTACCCATTGATACTATTTGTGCAGCAGCTACTTGGGCCACGCCTCATACCTTTGTCTCTCATTACAAGTTGGACTTGGCCTCCAGAGATAGGGCCAGTTTTGGTTCCACAGTTCTCAAGAGTCTGTTCCATTGAGCCACCCGGGATACAGGTGCTAGGGACGCGGTCCCGTCCAGCAAGAATGAAGGCGAGATTGACAACTTAACATTTAGAAGTTATGTACCTACCATAACGTTCCATGTTAGTTGTCTTCTCTCGCTTTCTTTCTTGCGTCCCTCCCTCCTACCCCCTGGCCTGGACAGATCTTGAAGAGTTCCTATCAGGTTGATTTCCTCCTGAGCCTTCATATGAGGACTCTTTTTATGAACTTGTTTCCTAATCATGTTAGGTTAGTCCTTAGCAGGGTAGGTTAGCTACCAAACGAGATCTGAGGTAGTTCCGCCTTGCATCATGGGATATAGGGTTGCCTCGAGCTGGTAAAAGGAGTTCTCTAGCTAAAGCAAGTGCCGAGTCGGAGCCGAGGATCGGCTCCGAACCCATCCAGCAAGAAAGAAGGCAAGAGAAGACAACTAACATGGAACGTTATGGTAGGTACATAACTTCTAATTATGTATTCCTGAATCCAAAAGGTAGAAAACAGAGATATGGTACAGTTATCATCATCACTTGCACAAGGTGTTATATGTGTGTGTGTGTGTTGGGGGGGACCTTGCCTGACACAAAAGGTCAGTGAGTGTGTGTGAGTATAAAAGAGAAGCAGGCAGGCATTCAGATAAATTAACAAATGGCCAGTGAGATGAAATGAGCTTTAAGCTTCACTGCTGAACCATGTAACTGTTGTGTGTGTCTGTATGACTCTTCCAGGTGAAATTGGTGTGTGAGTGTCTGCAGGAACACAGCCAAGCTTTGCACTAGCTCTACATCTTGGCATGTCAGACAGGTGTAAGCCCTGCATGGAAGAGGTGGCAGTTCATTGTTGTTGTATCTGACCACGAGAGCTGGCTCTGCCAAGAGTTGCACTGGCACATCCATGCCCATGGTCAGATGCACTGCTGCTATCTGAACATGACTGATAACTGCTGGACAAGCTCCCCTCACAAGCACACCCAGGACCATGACCCCACGGCCTGCCACATGTGAGTGTGGACACCCCAACCATTTGTGGAGCAGTGGAAGTAGCACCACTATAGGAGCATGATCAGGCACATCCATGTCGGCTAACAACAGATGATGTGGTTGACCTACACCCACCAGGATGCTGTCCCCCTCCCAGCAGATGTACCATCACAGACACCACCCATTCCAACATGTCATTCATCCCATCCACTGAACTGGAAACATGGTGGAGGTGGTCACTCATGTCAGCATGTGCCACATCTACAACCCTAAACATTTCTCTGAGTGACCTATAGAAACATGTCTGTACCACCATGATGGTTCTAAATATATGTGAAGTGGCACAGGAAGACACACCTGGATCAGGTGGATGATGGACAGCAGGCCTCCTCTGAGCACCCCTAGCAACCCTTCTGAATGTCACCTTGCCCACACTTTGACTACAGCCAGAGCAAACAGGCACTGAAGCAGCAGTAACCACACTTATCTGACCGAGTGTCTCACCCTCCACCTGCCCAATATCTGAGGGCTCAGTGGAATGGGTTTGAGTAGGGCTACTGGCTCTGTGTGATGGAATTACAAAGGATGGCTGAATTTCAATCTCAGTGTCAGATTCAACCTCTGCACCTTCCTACTGTGCCTCTATTTGGCTGCCATCATCATCAGAGTCCTTTGATACTCTGACATCAGGTGGATAAAATCCAACACTTCCACTGTCAGGATCACCTGCAATAATAGGTAGCAGTTAATGCAGTAGCAGCAACCTGTGTGGGTCAAAATTGCATGACTCAGTCATTACTTGCTGTGTTCACAAGACTGTAATTGATGTGCAACACACTGGATTCGAACCCAGGACTGTGGGTGGCAAAATATACTACATGCAAGGCATTTAACAGACTGAGCTAGAAACACAGTAAACTAGCAAAGTGATAGTGGTGCCACTACTACAGACAGTACAGCAATGCACACAACAGTCCTGACACCCACGTCACACATATGGATACAATGATATATTTCTCTGAACTGCTTATCACCACTGACAAAGAAAATATTTGGCTTACCATGTACAGTTGATGCTATGCTTCCCATGGACAATGCTCCTGGAAGAAGTTAAGCAAATGTTAAGGTCAACATCATCACAATTAACAGAAACACAGGGGGGTTAAAACTTTTTGTCCTTTACATGTCCATTAACTATACTTTTAACAGGAGCTTGGATGACAAGTCCAACCTAAGCCCATGTGTAATCAATCAGAATGCGTTGTTAAGTGTAGCAATCTACAAGCCTCCCCACAAACAACTTTATTGTTAAACAAAACTACCATATTGCTGTTGATATTTTACTGTAAAGATTAATTAACAATTGAGATACAGAAGTCTACCTTGATGCTCCTCCTGGGACATACTTGCTGCCCCTGAAACAGTAGCACTAATGTCAAGGACACACTGTTCTGCACTTTCCTGGGAGCTGTCTGGATCCCTGGCAGTGGACAGGAACTCTTCATTTGCTGTTAACAGTCCCCCTGTACCAATCCAGTCATGGGCCACTGCAGCTGCTCTCCTCTGTGAGGATGAGATGATATCAGTGTCCCTCTGGAGCATCTGATCATATGTCCTGCTGTGGCTGTCTACATCAGTAGCTATCTGCTTCCAAATTTGCATTCTCCCTCACATATCTCCATATCCCCTCTCAAGCAGAAAGACACCATGTCACTTAAAAGCTTCCACAATGACCTAATTCTCAGGGTCACTGAAGGGGTAGTTTGGGGATTGAGACACCTGGGTGCCATAGTCCTAGGTGACCTAAAACACAACAGAAGGATAATACACATAAGTATCACATAACTAAAAAAGTCCTGTTTCCACACAAAACATAAAAGGTAGCATTTTGCTATTACCCACTGGAGAAACATAAAACAGTCAAGATATTGAAATATATATATAAAAAAGGAATTGTGTAGTTGTAACATATTATGTTCACACTTGACCCGACCCAGTTCGGCTTTGTTAAGGGCAGATCATGCCTACTAAACCTGGTTGACTTCTTTGAGACAGTCACCAAGGCCATAGATGAGGGGAAGGTAGTTCACACAGCCTACCTTGACCTCGCCAAGGCATTTCACACCATTCCCCACTCGGGAATTATAGAAAAACTCACCAACCTGAACATAAACCCCTATGTCATGAGATGGGTTGCCAACTGGCTTACAGACAGAACTCACACAGTAAGAATAGCGGGCTCCAGGTCCGACTCTAAACCAGTCACAAGTGGTGTCCCACAAGGCTTGGTCCTGGGACCCCTACTGTTCGGCATATACTTCTCAGAAGTACAGGCAAACTCAGAGGACTATGGCTATCCAAGTTCGCCGATGACTGCAAACTGGGAGCCATAATTGACTCCCCAGCTGACACGGACATTCTCCAAAAGGGCCTTACTGAGACGGACACCTAGTGTCAAAGTCATGGTCTCAAGCTAAATGCCAAAAAATGCATAGCCATCCTGTTTGGGAAAAAACAAAACACCCATGAATTACCACATAGGTGGCAGCCCCCTTAATACAGAAGAGGTAATAAAAGATCTGGGGACCCAGGTAGATAGTAATCTCTCCTTTGACAATCATATTGCCAAAGTAGTTAGGAACTCCTTCTATGTAGCCCATCTAATTACTAAAGGGTTTGCATCTAGAAAGAAAGAGGTTATAGTGCCCCTCTACTTGTCATTCATCAGACCCATCATAGAGTACAATGACCCATTTGGGATGTACCTCACAAGCCATATCAACAGCTGGAAAGACCACAAAAGTACCTCACCAAGAGGATTACTGGCCTCAAGCATATGTCCTATGCAGCCCGAGTGGAAAAACTCCAGCTGTACTCAGTCGCATATTACTTACTCAGAGGTGATCTCTGCCTGACTTACAAAGCCATGTCCAACTCAGAATTGATGGACATGTTCCAGCTAAAGAAATCCAAGTCACTGCGAGCCACTCGCTCTAGTGAGCTAAACTTCGCCACAATAATAAATAGAACATTCTGGAGGGATAGATTCCTGTCACAGAGACTCCCCATGCTTTGGAACAAAATTCCTAACTACATTAGGCAGAGCCCCTCACTAACACTCTTCAAGAGAAACCTTGACGAGTGAATGGGTAACAGAAAATACACCCCTGGGATCACTTCATTGGCTCTTCTTGATAGAGGCTCAGTTAATTAATCAATGGGGCGGCAAAAGCTGACACACTTTGGCTAGGCTTATAAATGCCCTCGGGCAGATAGCCTAGTACCTACCTATGAACCTATGAACATGCAAAGCAAGGGTAGATGTAAAACAAGGAGACTAGCAATAGCAACATATCCTTGTTTGTGCCAAAACAGAAATGCAACTTTGCTCCCCCACCCCCAAAAGGACAGGCAAATGGCATATTTTGCTAAGAAACCATCAGTGAAATGCTTAATATGCTATCAAATGAACTGTCCCTGAAATATGTCTACAGATTTAACATGGAACATTACATTTTAAGCTATTGCTAATCATGTCTACCTGTGAAATGCACTGAAAACATGTCCATGCCATCAGGACACTTGTAAGTAATGCATACAGGCAGCATTTGCTTATGAATATATATATATATTCAGGCTCCCAAACAGAATACTTTATATTCTGAGATTAGTCTCTGTAAAATATAATATCCAGGATGACTTGCAGAATGACCTCATCTGGTCACCTGACTCTATGTTCCCACAATATATCATTTTGAATTTTTAGACAGGACTTTAGCAGATTGCTACGATACAGAATTAAAGCTTTTATGGCAATGCCTAGGAGCTAGAAAGATTTACAACACTTCCACCCTTCTTTACAAAAGTTAACAAATAATGGCTGCTCCAAGACATACTGTCTCCTGGCCTACTTAGCACTGTGAGGTGCTGTTCAGTGATTTATCAGCTCACTTACATGTCCCTTATTTTTCTTAAAATATGCCAGCTGGTTAACCATTGCAGTGCTAGTGTCCTCTATTAAAAGATATACATATAATTCAGATACCATAATGCATATACATTTATCTTTGTTTCAGCAGGGTGCACTATTGATACATTTTAAAATAATTAACACAAGCAAAGCTCACAAATACATTTTCAGCACAAGCATCTGTACAGGTCAGTTTGATATACAAATGACATATAATTATTTACAAAATTCCAGCTAGCTGTGCTGGCACAAGTTATAAATTCACTGCCCTACTTCACCCTGGCATGACTGGCAATACCTCCTATTGCCACAGAGTAGTTTGGCTAAGGCTGTATTCCTCCATGAGTAGTGGTGGAGGTGGGGATTTCATCATCCACCAGGACATGCCATGGTTGGTGCTTAGTGTTGTGCACCACACCACTGGTGTATGCATATGCTGGATGGTGAGGCTACTCTCCTTCATGGTACACAGGAGGAGAAGAAGTCAAGCACTCCATCCACCAGTGGAGTAAGGGGACATTGATGACAGTCCAGTGGGTGAGGGCTAGATTCTTACTGTCTCCATGTTTGACAGGTATGAGCCTGGGTTGTCCCCTCACTCACCCCAATCATGGTGCCCCAAAATGTCCCTCACAATCCCTGTGTCTTGCTTTATTTGTCTTGTTTGCATTTGCTTCCTCACCTACCCAATTTACATGACCTAGCAATACCAACGGCCCTTACCCAGCATTCGTCTCTTACTGAGTTAAAAAAATGGGCACCTGTCCCACAAAAAAGTATAATCCCATACATAGCTCACCATTTTGCACACATGTCTTCTTAACACACTTGATTCTGTCCAATTAGCTATACAACATGATTATGTTTTTATCACCCTTCATTCTGGAGATAACAGCCCAAATTCAACTAATATTCTGCACATATCTTCAGTTTACACTGTTGAAGAAATGGATAGCTATGGTTCTTTCATACCTCCCTCCTGCACAATCTTGTACTGATTTCCTGTTGTTCTTCCCCCTGCTTGTTCCCCATTTCATCACTTTCCTATCTACCCCATTTTAATACCTATAAGCTGGTCAAAAAATAAAATCCCACCCAACACACATGCGTACCAAAAAAAGCAACGGATTCCTTCACTTTTTGGCCTCTATTTTTGCATATAGTTTGGCATTGTTGTGATGGTGAACAGCTGTACAGTGCTGCAGTTGCCTCTGCACAATGGCACTTAACATGCTGCACTACATCAACACACAGTAACACATGCTGCATGTCCTATAAATATAATGTTGTATTTACACTGTTTATTTAAAAGTATAAAATACACCTGGATTCAAACCCAGTATCATCTGGGCTCAAAAAGAAAAGTGTCAATGCATTTGTACCTACTGCCACAGAGTCAGCCAAGCAGCAGGTGTATTTCATACACTAAATACTAACTCTCAGAAGTTTAGCAATGACCCCCATGTTTGTGCACTGCTTAACTATGCACAAGCTGGGAAAGTAATGGAAATGTGTATCTTGCATGTGCAAACACTTTGCCAACCATCCCACAAACCCACTGCTTGGCTCTGTGCTATGCAAAGTCAATATTAGCATGTATTAGTGCTGTTTACTGTCCATTTACTCTTTCATTGGAAGTGCCGTTCATTGAATTCCACTCATGTTGGGAGCTGCAGCCCCCACACCCCACACTAATTTTATATACCAACTCCAAGATCACACTACAGTGAGGAAAGGGCAAATTTTGCAATCCTCACTGTACCACGATTTCAGTATTTACAGTTCAATGAATGGCAGGTTTGATGTAAGTGCACTGAAAATGCCATTCTCTGAACTGATTTTTCACTGAAGTGATAGGGACCATAGTCAACTAGCCTGTATTGATCATGTTCAAACAGGTATGCCAGTGGCCCTCCTAACACCTCCAGCAGATGTTACAGTATCAGAACAGTGTGTGTGATTACCCTCATAGATGGTTGACAGGTCATAATAGTTGTAGAAATGTGTTTGTGGAAAACCATTGCTGTTCACTCAGAATCACAAATGTCATGTCAGAAACATGGGATTACTGGTGGTATAATTCTGAAACTGTCCATGATTGTGTATGCTTCTTTTACTGATGTCCATGAGCCTTTACCTGTGTCCTACTTGATGGAGACCACTGCTGAGATTACACTCATATTCAGGCAAATCAGTCTGCACAACTTCACAATATGCACCCTTCCCCAGTTGTGTATAACATCCTTAGGTTCATAGGTTCATAGATTGGTACTAAGCTAACTGCCCTTGCAAGCCATTTTAAGCCTAGCCAATTATCCTTTGTGAGACTCAAACCCTGCACCTTGTGTTTGTAAGGCAAACACCTTAACCATTAGGCCACCCTCCCAACCCTTGATGGATATCCTCTGCATTGTTCATATAGGAATGCTTATCTCACAAAGACGTCTTCCCCATTGTTATGTCACTTTGTGTGACAGTCACATAATACACATTTTCACCATGCAGCAGTCCATACTGTATCATATTGATTTGTTATTGGTGTTCCTGCTATACCTGTCTTCTATTGACGTGCCCACATCTTCTGTACATTAAGTTGTTTCACCTGTCCTCTTTCCCTGTGTTCATTCCTACAATGCATCTGCGTGTCCCTATTCAATGCACACACTTCCCCTCAGTGTTTATTTTACATGAAAATCCATGTTACCTTACAGATCATTTACACAACGTCTGTACAGAATGCCTGGAATGGGATTTCTCAATAATCTGCACTGCATGCACTGTCCTGTACTGTGTTTGGCATATATATATATATATATATATATATATTTATATGTAAAACTGTATGTTAATCCCAGGTAATAATTGTGGCATTCCATGCAATCCTGCTAACCTACTGTGCTCTGAGATAACTGGGTTTGCTATCTTTGTTGCTTTACTCAGTTTCCTGACTGGCAACACTGTTGCTAGCCACAACACTGCCCTTATTTATGGTTAAATATAGTGCGTGGCATGAATATGTAATCATCATTGCTGCTCACTACACATCACTGCACGAACAAATAAACTCTGTGTAGGCTTTGCATGAAGCTTACATAGAGTTTATTGAATCCCATGGACAGTCTATATATCAGGATCACCTTGGTGAGATTTTGGAAAAAATGGGTCCTCCATATGAAGGGTACTCATCAAGACATGAGGATGATTCATTTCCAGTAATACTACTTTTCTTTTCTTTCTGATTTTATCATCTCTCCATTCGAACCCAAATGAACACAGTAATCAAGACTATTAACAGAAATTCAAGTGATATAACAGAAGTAAATAGGATATATTACTGTGCAGATAAATTAATAACAGATATAGTCTTCTTACCACATAAGGGGAAGGAAGGGAAGAAATCAAATGCCATCATGGAATCATCAAATAGAGAAAAATGCAAAGGAATTATGACAAGAAGTTTCACTGTTGGGTTTATATCGGAACATCGAAAGCTCCAAATCTCAAATGACATAACATCAAAATGGATTCATCGAACCATTAGAACATCAAATCCATGTCAACTGTAGTTACCAATGGTGATAGGTAACATTAAGGGTATAGGCAAGGGGACAAGCCCCCTCCTGCACCTCCCACATGGGGGCTGTGCCCCCCATACCCCTGCTACTTAAATATACTAACTCCGAGATCGCGCTACAGTGTAGTAAATGGAAATCTTCTGTTTCCGCGCTCTAGTGCACTTAACTGATATCTCTGAAGTGATACGTTTAAGTGGCAGGGGGTGTGGGGGTGCAGGGGGTCTTGCCCCCCTGCATGGAGCAATCTGTTTGCCATCTGCACTCTGCATGGTTTTTTGTTTTTCCCCCAATTCGATGTTCTGAGGTTCAATGAATCCAGTTTGATGTTATGTCGTTCGAAATTTGGAACATTTGATATTGTGATATACACCCTCACTATTAGAAAAATATAGTACAGGAAAAAGATCAACAAAAATACTTAAGATAGATGTGATAAAAACAATAGGTAGTGTCAGAACAGTCCAGGATCTACTGTACACTACTGCAAATAATAAACTAAAGGTATCAGCATAGGCAGAAAAGCGTAGAAGATATGCAGATAAAAATAAAGGAAGAGTAAAAAATATGCAATTAATTGATGACCCAAAAAAGATTTATAGAGAATTGGGAAATAAAGCAAAAGGAATACAAACATCAACAAAAAAGAAGAAATAGACACATTTTGGAACAGTATGGAAACCCTGTGGGAAGTAAAAAAAAAAAAAAAAAAACAGTAAGAAGTTCAAATGTACGAGATATGAAATAGGATGAAGTAATGTCCAGAGAAATTAAACATTATGAAAAGCTCCTAAATGGAAAACCCCAGGCCCAGATGTAGTACCTAATTTCTGTCTAAAAGTATTTATATATTTACATTAAGATTTAGCGAGTAAGAACTACTTATATACACATCCTGAACAGACATTGACCTGATTAGCAACAGAAAAAAATTATATTGGAGTGACCCTATGAGCTATCCTAAAACTATAGAGCATTAACTTGTCATACAATGATGTATAAACTATATACTAGAGAGGTGAAATTAAACCGAAAGATGAAAGGTTAATATTGGCAGCTCAGGATAGTGGGCTATGTACAGGCTGGTTTACAGAGTCCATTGAACATGTGGGAAAAACAGGCAAATGCAGGTTCTGCAAAACAGAACTGGAAGCGGTCCCACATCTTATTGTTGGGTGTAATGCATTACTGGCAGAGGGCCTGTATAATGAAAAACAAAATAATGTGGCAAGACTGTTGCACTGGGGATTGTGCAACCATAACAATACTGAAGAAGCTGAGAAATATTAGAAACATGAACTAGACACTGAGGAAGTTTAAATCACATGGGTAACCCATTATCAACAGTTCAGAAAATAGATGCGGGAAAACCAGATATAGTAGTCCAGGAAAAGAAGACAAAAGTAACATCAATCATTGAAATTGCTACACCCAATGATTACAGGGTTTTACATGCAGAGAGAGAGAGACACACAAAGTCATAAAATACCTGGATTCTACTATTGGAACTGTTTGGGTACCCTTCTTCCAATGAGGGCAATGTGGAAGGATACTCAGACAGCTGAAATAGTAGTAGGAGCAATGAGTCCTAATAAAAACGAATTTGCAGTCATATTTAGATATGCTCCTGATACATCTAACTCCATATGAATTACAGAAGGTGTCACTTCTGGGCACATTGCACGTGCTGATATGAGCACTTCTGGCTAACATCAAAGATTGAAACAATACTAATTTCATAAACTTTAATCATACTTTGACTTAGGAATGGGGTCCATTCCTGTCATGGTTTTATAAATCCAAAACACTTGGAGAAATTATATGTAGTAGAATGGCATTTTAATATTATCTGTGCATTTATAGTATGTACTGAATGTAAATATAACTTTTTTTTCAAAATATTTTATTAAGTTTTCCATAAAAAGTAAAAGACAACAAATGACAAACAGTATTCTCATTCCAAGACAAATTATTAACAAACAAGGTCAAAACTATTTACAATATATACATAGGCCTGAAGCAAAACAGCAGATGACAGTATATATAACTTTTGTATTACTATTTACTCTGTTTTTAAGTACTCTTCTACTATTCTGTATGTATCTTCACTGCCCCTGTTTAATATCTTTCTTTATACTGTATATAGAATAGTGATGTACATTTTCAATTTTATTCTATATAACAAAGTATTTTCTAATTTTGGAATTTCCTTCTCCAGGCCTCCGCTGAAAAGGTGCTACACGCTTAGATAGACTTTCCTCATCAACAAAAGCATCAAATGAATAGGTATGTGCTAATGTTCATCTTTTCCTAAAGTATTGCAGCAGAAAGGGGACAGATAAAATAGTGGTTAAATATGACATACTTCATATTTCTTACCCATCACTATCATTAATGGTTGAGAAGCATAACATACATTCAACAAATAAATATAAACCAAAGCTGTCAATCTCATCCATCCAGCCCTCTTTTACTTAATGACCATCTTGTCCTATTGTGCTTTACTCATCAGTTGCAAGTACTCTGAACTCTGCAATTCTCATTCTGGATCATTGTTTTCTTCTTTGTTGACATGTTAAAAGTAGAAATAGCAAAAGCTAACTTGATTCTGAACAAGACAGTCCCAGTTTTCCAAAGTTACTACATGTCACTCATAGTTAAATGTTTCCAATGTCTCTGTTTCATAAGTATTAGGGTTCTGTTCTATGTTCCATTCTGATGTTTCTCAGACTTAAACATGATTTAGTAATATCTCAAACAACTGTTTACCAATGAAGTGTAATTTATATAAAACTAATCCAATAAACCAACTACTAGAATATGTTATTTATCTAAAGAAAGAGAATTGCTCTTCTGTGTCACTCTAAAGGCTTGAAATGATTTCCTGGACTTTGTCACAGGTGTGGCAACAGTTAGCTACTGGTCTTTCATATTCATCAAAGTACATTTGTCTGCCCTTTCATGTGGTTTGCAAAATTAGCCTCCTGTTACAGTCCAGCTTTCAGATAAACATATTCTTTGTGGCATTTTTCTTTTCAAACATCCAGTAAAGAATATTTCATGCACTTGGGCCTTGATCTTTGTGACTGAAAGGTTGATATATAGTACCTTTGGTACATCACTACTGAAAATATATATTTTTTTCTCTTAGAAGGTATCTGCTAAAAGAATTTCTGAGCCTACAGGACTGATGCGCAAAAGGCTGTTATTTCACAAATACTAGATATTTTGAACTCAAAGATTCTTTTAGCCCTCATGGAGTATCTATAACTTCTCTCACCCACCACATTCAGCATATTGTATTTTCATTAAAACGATTAACAAAGAAGAAAGGAATTTGTATATGTTGGGCATCCATAAGAAGCTATGACAGTCTACACATGTGGCCTCGTCAATTGTGATCAGAAAATTGTAGGTTTGAGCCCTAGTATCATCTTTAGGATATCATTATTTTAGAGGGATAACATAACATATTTGTCTGGTAGTTAGCACAGAGGATTAAGGCTATGAACTATTTGCAAGCTGCTTCCTCTAGCACAGGGTTTGATTCCATCAGCCTCTGAGCAAGTAATCTAATCAGATCAACTTTGGGAAAATTTGGAAATTGGATTAGCCTCCTCAATCTATATCTGGCAGACTATCTAGCTTTTTGTTCCTTTTATGGATGATAATCAAGGCAGAATAGCCCCCAAACAGATACTTGCCAAATGCCTGGGTGATTTATTATGACAAATATAAAAAAGTATAAGCCAATAGGAGCAAACACAGCAAATAGATAACTAAAACAGGATGCACTTTATTACATAAAACAAGAACAGACAAACACTTTCACAGTGAACCTGAGCACTTCCTCAAAGCCTTACAAAACTCTAAAACAACTAACTAATTCATAGATACTAGCATCCAGTCACAGAAAAGATGCAATTCACAGAACAATTCTGAAAATATTGAATGGATTAACAAAAAGCACCAAAACCAATTAGATCATCTAAAACATAGGCTTGTTTGGAAATGTAATTACATAGGTACCCTCACATTCAGGCCAAGATTTTTTACCTACTCTCAGATGTATGGTCCAAACTTCTCAGCAAGCTAGCTGATTCATGGCAACTAACAACCAATCATAAAAAGAGGAGCAAGCCACGTTATAGTTCTAAAAAATACCCAATGAATCGGCTCTAAACATCCGGCAAGATGAACCACTTTTTGAGGGAGTGGAGTCGTGAGTATATATATATATATATATATATATATATATATATATATATATATATATATATGGCTTTAGCTAAGCACATTATGAGTTCTGATACTGCGCATTCTTTTTTTTTTTTTTTTAGTTTTGCAAGTCTGTTAGCATAATTTTAGATTATGAGATCTCACTAATAGGATGGAAGAGAAGGAGCTTAGCTGGATAATACACCTGAAGGCAGATAATGGGTTTGGCCTAAATGAGTGTGCACCAATCAAACCGCACCTTGCAACATGCCCCCTCTTTAGATGAACAGACTAACTGTAATGTTTAGGTCTTAGCTTGAATGCGAGGGTACCTATGAAACTGCATCTTCAAATGTGCCTACTTTTAGATGATCTGATTGGTTTTGGTGCTTTGTGTTAATCCAGTCAATATTTTTGGAATTGTTCTAAGACTTGCATCTTTTCTGTGATCGGATGCTAGTATCTATGAATTAGTTAGTTGTTTTAGAGTTTTGTAAGGATCTGAGGAAGTGTCCAGTTTCAGTGTGAAAGTGCGTGCCCATTTTTTTTCGTTAATAAAGTGCATCCTGTTTTAGTTATCTATTTGCCACGCTTGTGTCCTTCACATTTTATGTTGGTTTATACTTGTTATTTCTGCCGATGAAGGCACTTGTTCCTCTTCTGTAGTTGTGTTCCTGTTTGCTCTCAAACATAAAAGAAAGCTTGAAAGAGGCAGTCAGATGTAACTGTTCTAGAGCAGTATCAACCTCAGCAACGTTCTTATAAATGTTTTAGCTCAAGATATATGTGAAGCTGTGATTAGAGTTTCTGGCCATGTGTTCGTCATTCGTTACAAGAATAATGACCTCTTTTGTTCAAAAAGGCTTGCTTTGTTTCTTGATTTTATAACTACATTTCTTTCTTTCCTTGAAGATTGTAAAGTACAGAGCTTTGCACATTCTCAATAGTTATTAATTATGATACCTGGTGACATGCATCTGTATGATTGGTATAGTGCAGTTGTGTGATGTACTCATCATAATTATAGATACTTCAAAATAGAACACCTGCTGCTGACTATGGGCCTGCCCTGCATCCTTGCTCATTGATGGCCAAAAGACTGCAGCTTGTATTCTAACTTGTGAATCTAGTTGCTTTAGTGTTTGTACAATCTTGCATCTTCTAAATAGTTTTTCATTATTTTTTTATTTTTTTAACTTTAATATTTTTAATTTTGTAAAGTTTGTTCTATTTCAGAACAGATGTTATTATGAGTTATTTAAGTATTTTACAATTCTTTAAGTTTGCATTAAGTGCTGACAGGGCTTGAACTGTGTTTCAAACAGTGTAACTTGAGAACAGTCTGGGTGTTCTGAGTGACAGCCTAAGTCATGGGAAGAGATTGCTTGCTTTGGCTTCCGGCTTGTGGGGGTGAAGACATTGCTAGTGATGTACAAACATTATCAGCTACTGATAATTATGGCACTTAGCAGAAAGCATCATATTGCTCAGTTATGGAGAGCCACAGTAAGTACCACAGACACCTCTACATTTTTGTTACCTAAAAGCTTAGTTGTGGATTCATGATGCAAAAGTACTACCATGGAGACTCTTAACTTTAATCAGTAACACCTTGTTCAAAAAATATTGGTCCATTATGTAATATACAGCTGTTTTGTCTTCTAAATAAGCTCATGAATTTTGAAGTAGTTCCTCAGGAAGACCACGTAAGTTTGTTAAATGACCACTGTTAGAATGATTATCTATATTTATGAACCTGCCTTTCCATGTTGCTAAGTATGATAAGAGTGGAATTAAGGTATATCACCGAACTGCTTCAAAGGGAAAAATTAAAATGAAGCCTGGTCATGGTCTGCATGGCTATAAAATCATTTTATACAGATATTCTATGCCATAGTAGATTTTACACATACTTACATTGAATGGAACAGAATGATAGTTTCCACAGTATTTGTTTCTGAAGTGGTACTCTATGTATTCAATATAGAACTTAAAAACATATTTTATTGTAACAGGAAAAACAATTTACAGTTTTAAAGTACAATGCGCCACTTAAATTGGAATATATCACAGTCTGAATATTTCAATATCTTTGCCAGAAAGATGAATTAAAAAATCAAAATCGTGGCTTTTACTATGAAGGTATAATGCAAGAAACATTTTCATGGCAAATAATTATGCAGAAAATGTAGCTTGAGTAAATGTGTCTGAGCTATAAAATGTAGAAATACAAAGCATTCCTTTGATTATGGGTTTACAACTATGGAATGCACAGTTTCTTGTTATACAAAATTATGCACAATGCATTGCTATGTATTATGTCTGGATGACCGTTTTCAAATTTATTTTGTCTCTGATATTTAAATAGTCTGTAGCAGAGGAAAATAGCTAAACAGAATTATTACACCATACAAACCCAAATGTTATAATGAAAGGAAAACAGGCTACCTTAGTTTGTCTAATGCACCACTATATTTGCTAACCACATGCCAAGTACACAAATTATCGTAATGCTTGTGAAGCCAACATTCTTGCAAGGTGCATTAATGCATTTAAGTATGAGTTTCAGAGAAATATGATCCAAAGAATATTCTCAGACCTTCATATTTTTCTTAGGTGAAGGGTAAACTCATCCCTGTATAAATGGATTCTCCCATAGACCCCTTTAACTAATATGGATAATTTCAAAGGTTCCAAACTTCAGGCTAAGTTGTTAATGTTGTGGTCTTAGCCCATCCAAAAGAACAAGTTTATGGAATCTTGGTTCACTGACAGTGGACCCAACCAGAAAAACAATTAACAGGATGCACAATCAAGAAATATAAAGCTTATAAAACTTTCAGCAAAGAATGTTCCCTAAAACGTATTACAGACACTATTTTCTAGAAAACAAGATATTGCACATTTACACTTTAGGCAGGTACTGTACTAGGAATGAATGAATGCTTTATACATACAAATGCACAAGCTGTTGATAAATTTTTGTATACCTTTAAATGATATTTCAAGATTTTAATGATGTGTTTTTTCTTCAAAAGTATTTGAAGTAAGACATTTTAATATTTAATTTAAGTCATTTTAATATTGAAAGTGAGTTTTATCAATTAGCAAAATAACAATCACATAGTGGGAGTGCATGTTCACTGAACAAGATTATGTTGTCAACAATTGTTACAAATTAGTATGTAGGATATGTGTTAAATATTGTTTGAAATTTGGAATGCATTGACCATGAGCAAAAACATTTAATTTTATGGCTCATATTTAATATAAATATTTTTCCACTCATTTGGTCTCGTTGTTCTTAATAGTTTGAAATGATTTCTGATTAGTTACGGCGGAACAGGCTTTGAAAATAGCAGGAAATCAACGGCTTTTTGACATTTTTTCTGTACCATTTCTACCATGAATGTAATATTAGCTTGCATGTTACTGAATATTAAGACATGTTTTTCAAGTTTACTATTATGAAATGGCTTTCCTGAGGATGCCCTGGAATGACCAATCATTCTAGCTTCAAATGGAAAATAAGGCATGACAGATTTTTCTTTTATGGTTCTTAGCCACTATCTAATGCAATTTAAAAACAGAAACAAACCACTCCTGAATTATCTCAGGTTAATTTACAGCTGTCCATATATTCTTTGCAGGATGCAGTTAATACTTAGTTGTTTCCTCCTTACCTATTATAACTTTTCAGACTGTCCATACCAGCTTCCTCATCACCATGATTCCAGCTATATTGAGTAAACATGAACCAGTTTTCATTACTACAGATGTTGTAATCACTTTGCCACCTAAGCAGTTACATATGTATATATTTATATTTATATTTATATGTGGGCAGTATCTGCATATGGTCATTTGGGAATTGATATACAAATGCAGACACATTATAAAAATGTATCCAATTGTAATTGATTGCCTGTAAAAGAAAACACTTATTGTATAAACAACATAAAGGAGTTTACATGAACTGCATTTTACATCATCCACTGATTGCACTGTTACTTTACTTTTTACCCACATTAATGTGAAACTTTATTCTACAGTGTCACCTGAAATTTAGCTGCAGTTTCACTGCAATATACAAGTTTAATAACAATACATTAAATAGATAGGGAGATAAACAAAATGTAAACTGCATCATCATTAAGCTGAAAACAAATTAATGAAATAACAATAGCGCTACAGAACTTCAGCAGAATATATCTATATTCATCTATATACGTGTGTGTGTGTGTGTGTGTGTGTGTGTGTGTGTGTGTGTGTGTGTGTGTGTGTGTGTGTATATATATATATATATATATATATATATATATATATATATATGTGTATATATATGCTGAAATTAATAGTTTAGTAGACTAGCACACTAAAAACACAGACCACAAAGGTTAAGAAAATAAAAAAAGATTGCTACCCTAACTGCATGTTCCGATTTGTAGCCTCTGACAATGCAAAAGAAATGTACTGATCTTTGCCCTTTACCCTATATTCTCTTACTTTGAAATGGAACAATCCTCCATGAAAGGGCATATTCCCCATGACTGCTGATCTTGTATACCTGTCAACCATCTGTTTGAACAAAATGTGTCAACAAAACAGACATTAACAATTGGGAGCATTACATTGTCTCCAATATAGAGCTATAGCTATCTAGCTATCTTTCTGTCTATATATAGGCATAATATTTTCATGATTTGTGGGGGTTATGCCACCTCTTAATTCTGCAGACAGAATTTTATGATTTATTCAAGGACTGCATGTAATTGTCAGTAGCTCAATGTTCTGCTTTGCAAGCTTTTCAAATAAAAGTCATGTATCTCCTGTAAAAAAAATCAACTGCAGCATGTCAGTTATGGATGTTGGTATTGATGGGAAATGACAGCACTTAGGAATGCTGTTATACTGTTTCATTTACATATCAAAAGATGTTATACTGCCTTATCAAAGTAGAATGAACCTAATAACAAATAATAATGATAAAACAAGCAAGCAAAACAGCATCTGTCAGCACACTATATGAAATGCATACAAAATGATTATAGCTGACACTGTCGTTAGCTTTTCAATGGTTACAACACCGAGACAACAGTCTCTCAGGCTTTACTCACAAGGCTTCCCTGACCTTACATCCTTGAAGCCTTTCTTCAAGGTTAAACAGTATTGTTAAACATGAAGGGTCAGAGTATACACTCCTTATTTAGTGATTCATTCCACAGATAATGCCCAGATTTGTTTCTTGCTCAGTATGATCTACTGCTCACCTTTTCCTAGGCAGGGACAGGAGGTCATTGGATTATTTTCTCTAGGAAGTACTCTAACTTGAATGCAATTTCCTTTCCAGACACTTGGTTCTTGTCAACAATATAGTCTTCAAAGAATTGGATTTGCCATAATATCTAACGTACTTTCATTTCAAAAAAGTTCATTATGAAGTATGGTACAGACTTTAATTTTTTTTTTATCTAATATTCTTTAGGTTTAGCAAAAATTAATTATTTATTAGTTATGAGTTTCTGAAATGAACCGAAGGAAGTAGATTCTATATAGTAAATTAAACTGCACAGGATAAAGATATCTTCAATAAGTAGTGATTATAATGTATGTATAAGCTAAGTATAAAATGTTCTCATAAATAAAAATGACTATGGTGTCTGAGAAATGTGTTTCACATTACTGTGACATGATGCTTTCACATATCAATCTAGTGCTATGTTAATCCTATACATAAATACAACTATGAATAGCAGCCTGCGGATCTGAATACAATTGTCATACATCTATCTGTTTATCTCTTTGTTACTTTGTCTATCTATCTATCTATCTATCTATCTATCTATCTATCTATCTATCAACAGCAGAAGCAAAACGGCTTGATGAGAATAGGTCCATATAAATGTTTTGAAGCTGAAGCTGAACATTAAAGTAGGATTTTTAAAAAATATTTTTATAGGGGAATTCTACTCCCCATGTGTATGCGTTCACCACTTATCACTTGCCTTATTACTTAGTTCTAAATATACTACTTTCCATGTATTTTACTTTGGGGACAGGGTTGAGTCAGAGAGCCCTTTCCAAAATGTTGGTCCATGAAAAATTCATGTCACAGAATTATCACAGTGAGTTGATACAAACACATATCTGAGTGTATGAGATAGTTTCTAACCAGTCTACCAGCATTGTATCACAATTTATCACTATAGTACCAGTGTTATCTGGGTCATTACATAGTTAGAGAATTTCTGCTAACCGCATCTAGTATGAGCATCAAACTGAGCAGTTGATGCATAGATAATGCATTTGCCATCTTTTAATAGTACTGGTCCTAGCCCTTGCTGGCTTGCAACCACTGTAAGTGCTGCAGGCTAAATTTAAACAAAATATTTTAAGTACAGGTGCATTAGTTGCCAGTGTTGTCAGTGGATCAAAGGTTTTCATTTGCTCTTGACTTACTCCAGACTGAATCCTCTTAAAGCAGCTTTCTGAGAGTACAGTTATGACTACTAAATGAGGTAAGAACTTAGGTACTGTACCTTCCCAAGAATCTCATTAATGAGTATTTGTCATTTGGAGATTGGATATTTATAACAGCATGAACTTGTCAGTATATGACTGTAACCCATCAACAATCAGAACACAGTCAATGTCTAGCATACAGGATGTACTAGTCTTTCAATTTGATCAAGGATGAGCTCAGTAATCTATTCTCTTTGGAGACATTGGGCCCGTCATGTGTATGGTGAGAGCTGTGTGATCTCTGTCAAGGAAGCTTACTGGTGCCCTATTTGGGATGAGGGTGGGATCTATCCCCGGTGTAAAAGCTTGCATACCAATCATTCCATGGATACAGACTTCACAGTACCATCTCTCTATTAGAAATGACAGTCTGGTTGTTGAGACTGAGACAGGTAGTTGGTCAGGC
Source organism: Protopterus annectens (assembly GCF_019279795.1). Classification (NCBI taxonomy): domain Eukaryota; kingdom Metazoa; phylum Chordata; order Ceratodontiformes; family Protopteridae; genus Protopterus; species Protopterus annectens. Next base: position 243,300,824 of record NC_056727.1, read on the forward strand.
AGATCCACCTAGCTGTATCCTTCATGGCTGTAGTGTGATCATCATAATAGCTGCCTGCTAGAGAGTACACATACAGTCCTTGGTACTGCAGGGCAAGGATAGTTAAGCCCATTTATGCCAGCACTACATTTGTCATACTGTAGATATTGTTGATGCCACTTCTCTCCCCCTAGGATAGGTAACCTGGTTCCTGCCACTTATTCCTATCCTCCAAACTCAGTCCCTGTAGGTCTCATGCTGTTACCCAATCATAGGTGTTTATTTCCATTCTCCAAACTCAGTCCCTGTAGGTCTCATGCTGTTAGCCAATCATATGTGTTTATTTCCATTCACCACACTCAGTCCCTGCAGGTTTCATGCTGTTAGCCAATCACAGGTGTTTATTCCCATCCTCCACACTCAGTCCCTGTAGGTCTCATGCTGTTAGCCAATCACGGGTGTTTTGTGTCATAGTCAGTGTTTTATTATCTATGCCATGAGACTGCTCAGCCTGTTTTGCAATTGCTCCTCACTCTTGTGTAGCATAAATTTTTGTTTTAACTTTTTCCACAGATTTATGGGTGCTCAGCATGGTACGTGTATTTTTAGCAGTGCTTCTGGTGTCAGTTTAATTAGGTGCTTTGCAAGAGTCCTAAATGTAAAAGGGGGGAAGAACAGGAGTAAAAATATGATGTGAATGATGTCACAGGAAGAGGATGTGCTGTGTTGGATAACAATGGGACTGAGTATTGCCTGGCTGAGGTGGAGAGCAGGAATGTTAATCTGGTGTTAGTTTAGTTTTGATTATGGTTGAACGTAACTAGGCTAATGTTAAGCTGGCACTATTTTCTTTAATCAGAACTATGATAGAAATAAACAAAGTGAGTGAGGATAAGTTCAGCTAGGGGACACTTTGCTACAAATAAAAGAAGTAAACATGATTACTATCTGTCACCTACGTTAAAACGCTGGAGGGCTAAGTTGGACAGTCAGTGGAACATCTTTATTGCTAAGGGCAAATTATCAGAATACTTCAGGCTACATGCCACTCAAGTTAAGAAGAAAACATAAAGAACAAAAGAACAGAAAATCTCAGGAAGTTTGCCACCAAATTTCAGAGGAAAAAGCTTAGAGATATATAAAAAATACACTGTCTAAGTTAGAAAAGAAAATAAGTCTTGGTCTGTCAGTTACCTAGCCTAAGAGGAAAAATGTAAAAGAATGGTAAGGGGAAAAGTTGGCATGGGATAGTTACATAAAAAATAATGTTGTAGGACTAGACTTGTGTTAGGTAGAATAAAGAAACTGGAGAACAAATAGGTAATAGAAGGCATTATAGTCTTTGCTATACTATCTGAGGATAAAATATGTAAAGATGTGATATGCTAAGGTCTATGGAAACAGGTGGAAAGCATGAGTTGAAGAAAGGGGAAGATACTTGCCCACAGAATTTTCACTATCCAGGGTGGTCTTTTTAAGAAGATTAACAGGGAAGGGTTATAGAACTAAGTGGAATGGATACTATTGGTAGAAATATGAGGTGTATTACAGGTTTTTCTTCTGATAAGAGGAAAGAGAGGGTGGAAAAACTGCATGGGAAGGGCTTATGGAATAAAAACTTAATTATATGGGAATTGGATAAGAACAAGAGTAGGACAGAGAGTGAAGTGGTTCTAATTCCCCCAATGTATTTTCCAAAACCAATCAATGACCAGTAGAGAATGCCAACCCAGAAAAAATGAGCTGATGTGTGTTATGGCTGTGGGTGGGAAACTCTTCCAGACAAGCGCAAGAAAAATAAACAATAAAAGTTAGTAATTTGAGCAGAAGGCATAAAACAGAAATTAGGCAGACAATGCAGAACAGAGATAATGTATAATAAAAGGTGATGTTATATAAAGCCAAGATTGCCAGTCAAATACAGGTTCCCCTTGGAATTCATTGCCATATTTACTTATAGTCAAACAGTTATAGGTTGCACACACAGTTCAATCAAATGTATCTGTGCTCTGCAAATAAGGAAAGCATTCCCTGGGCTAATAATGATGCATTCTATATTCTGAATTAATTACAGCAACACAGTCAGAAGGTTGGTACCAAAACAACTCAGAACTGCCCACCTTATTAGCCTTTGCTAACCTTAGCCCTAACCCTCTCCTTACCCCAACCCTTATTCTACATCTTAACTTACAAAAAACGTTTTCTATAACACTAGCACTACACAAGGCACAATGACATGCACTACATACATCATCATATACACATCACTAAATCTATTCCCTAAACTCACCCTTACTCTATCCCTATGTGCACAAACACTCACACACACACTCAGACCTCCAATGCCAAAACATTTGCAACATCCAAAATTTTCAATCAGAGTACGAAACATACACATGCACACACACACAGATACACAAACACAAATACAAATGAACACACGCACACACACACACACACACACACACACACACACACACACACACACACACACACACACACACACACACACACACACACACACACACACACACACACACACAGACACACACACACACACACACACAGACACACACACTTCAGCCCTGTTCAATCTTCTTCCTTTAAACACATAAACATATTTACTCGACCAAGAGCGTACACAACTAAATGGCCACATCCATCACTCTGTTGATCAAATGACTATTTAACAAATTGTATCTGATCTCTTTGTGTGTGTTTGTGTGTGTTTGTGTGTGTGTGTGTGTGTGTGTGTGTGTGTGTGTGTGTGTGTGTGTGTGTATGACTTTATTTCAATTTATCCAATGTTCACTGTTGAGTCCTGAAAGTGGTTGCAGAAGTGGTTGAACATGTATGTTGTTGAGTGTAGGAGAACAAATTTGTTTTGGGTAATGTAAGTATGGGTGTGGGATAAACGTATAAAAGTGGTTGAAAATGCCCAAAAGTTATTAATAACCCATAGAAAGGCACCGGAAACCAGCTGGTCCACTCAACAGAAGTTTAATCCAAATTTCACATGAACACAGTAGTTTAAAAGCACAAAGCACATCAAGCACATAAGCGTTGTAAAAACAGTTCTCCTTATGTTTTCGTCTTATACTGGAGCTTCATGTGCCTGAGCTGGTGGCAGCTCATTTGGATGTAAAATAATGTGGTAGGACCAGAATTTGTGTGAGTGAGTATTTGCAGTTTAGCATTAAAGTAAGGGCTTGGTAAGTTGCTAGATACAGTGTTTGGCAATTAGGGCTAGATTAAGGGCTAAGAAAGGACATATATTTAGCATTGTTTGTGTGTTGATGTAGGTGTTGTCTGTCTGAGTGGCTTGTGTAGTGGAAGTGGCATTGTTAAGAAAAGATTTTTTCTAGAATGTGGTTGGTATAGGGTTGGGGTTTGGGCAGGTATAAATGTCTGCTAATCCTAATCCTAACCCTGGCACTGCCCCCAATCCCAGGTGTATGCCTTTCCTTAGAAAAATCCTTTCTGTAATGCTACCGCTATTTAGATAAAGTTACTAGTAAGGTTTATTTGACTGATCAGAGAATAAAACTATCTGATTTCATTTTTGTGTCATTGTTCATGTGTTTTCATTTGGGTGAGATTGTCTACATGATCATTTAATATTATTTCTTAATGAAGGATGTAGGTGAACAACAGCAATAAAAGTGTGAAAACTATGTGTGATAGAAACTAGAAAGAAAATCTTAAGACTAACCCTTGATTCCTGCTAGAGGAATAACTCTGCATGAATGGTGATGTAAAGGTAAAGGGGAAAAGTATTGCATGAAATTCCAGGGTGATAGGGGTCAGAAACAACAGCTCTGAAGCAAGAATACTACTTCAGTGCAGAAGATGGGCCACTTACTCTGATTACTGTTCCAAAATCAATCACTAACCACTAGAAAATGTCAATCAAGAGAAGAATGAGCTGGTGCGTTTTAAGGGCTGAGGGTGAGTAGCTCCATCAGAGGACTGCAAGAAAAATAAGCAATAAATAGACAGGCAATTGAGGAGCAGCAGGGGTTAATAGGACATTTGTCAGACAATGCAGAGCAGGGACAACATATAACAGAGGGTAGAATGAGGAAAACAAAGGGCAGGTGAATATCAGCAGGCTAAAAGAAAGCCAAATACTTGGAGGAAGCAAAGAACAGTGAAGCTGAAATGCTATATTCATGCACTTTTCTGTTTAAATCTGTTTCTTTATTATTTTGGCTTAATACTGCACTCATTCACATACTGGTTTTTAGTTTAAGTATTTTGACTACCGAATACTCACTGAGGTTTGCTTCCAATGACTATAAAATGCACTTTAATGGTCAATGCCCATTGCATATCCTGAAATGTTCATAACAATGCTCATAACACTCATGTATTTTTGATCATAACACTCATGTATTTTTAATAAGTATGTTGGGTTGCTTTGACTAAGAGTGCAGAGCTGCTACTTAGAAAAGATGGCAATAAAATATGTTGATAATGTAGTTTCTGAGTATGGTCAAATTACAAATACAGACTAGTACTGCAATTTAAAGTCAGACTTTTAAATGTAGATTCAGACATTATGTTACACTCTGATCCAACATCAATCTTAAAAGTATGCTTGCCACTTTCAAAAAGAAGTGCAAGAAGCAAACCCTGGAAAGTGGGTATGATCTTATTGCATACAATATCAAATTAAGCAATTTAAAGCACCTCTATTGAACTATTACTTGTGACATAGGCACATTTACATTTATATAAAAGTAATCAAACTGTATTAACAAGTTAAACTTAAACATTATGCTTTACATATAACTTAAGCAACATTACATAAATTATTCAGCTCCTGCCGTCCTTTTTTTTAAAAAAAGAAACATCTTTATTAAACCATCACTTATGAAATAAGCAATCACAGATTTATACAAATGAAAACAAACCACAGTGACAGAATCCTAGTCAGAAGCATTTTACTTCACAAACAACACTGGCACACTCTCAGCTGCAAACATTATACATCACTTATAATCTGCCCAATTGTTTTCAGTAAAACATTACATACCTCATTTAAATACTGCCTTCTTTTAAACCTCATTCCTCCATTGTATGATTTTTTTCCCACAATTCCCATTTTTCCTATGTAGTTTTCCCATTTTTCCTATGTAGTTTGCTCCTATCTTTTTCCTAAAGATCTCAGTTCCAGTTGTTTCATCTCTGCTACTATATTCACTACTTCTAATATAGTTGGTTTAGATTTTGATTTAATTGTCTAGTAATTGCTTTTTGGCGGCCACCATATTTAGAGACTGCAAGACCTTACCATGTCTAGGCAATTTCAGTTCTGTATCATAACTCAGAAAAATTATCTCTGAGATGGCAGACAGAAAGCAACACTTTTTTAGAGTTCCATAAAAATAATTTAAATAACAAGAAAATATATTTTTTAGGAAAAAAAGTAAATTAACATTCTTTAGCTTATTTACTACCAATATACTAACTTTGGAATATATTCTTCAAAAATGTCCTGTTAGAATTATCTTGAGTTTAAATCTGTTCCTGGAAAATGAGTGGTTCAAAGAATTCTCATACAGAAACTACTCTGAGGAAAGAAATCCAGTTGATGTCCTCTACTTTACAAGAGTTATCTTTGAAAATGGACAGTTTCAAGGACAACTTAGAAAATTTAAGAGAAAGTTGTCATAAACAATCTGAAACCTTTAAAGAACTACTGCAGCAACATCAAACCAAAGTATTAAATATTGAGGAGTCTTTGTCTAATATTGATGGAAGGCTTAGAGAGGAGGAAATCCAGGGTGAATTTCTTCAGCAACATAATGAGTGGCTTACCAATAAGATGGATGATTTGAAAAATAGAGAAAGGAGATCTAATGTAAGAATCTTTGGACTACCTGAGAAGATTGAAGGTGATGATATTTATTTTCTCAATTCCTGGCTGCCTGACTTTCTGAATCTAAAAGAAGGACTCTCATATGGTATAGAACATGCTCATAGAGCTATTGGGAATCCTATTCCTTCATCTTCTACTTCCTCACCCAGATCTATTATAGTAAAATGTCTTTCTTATCTTGACAAAGAACTAGTGCTTAAATGTGCTTGGAGGAAAAGCCCCCTGAAGTATAATCAGAATCTAATCAGATTTGATAATGACTATTCCTCCAGAGTTCTAGAAATGAGGAAAAAATCTTGACCACTTGTGAAGTTACTCAAGCAAAATAAAATAAAAGCCCAACTTGCTTATCCTGCAAAGATAAATATTTTCTTTTCAAATGAAATTAGGTAATTTAATTACATTGAGGAGGCAATTACTTTCATCAAAAACAATAACATAATGACAGTTCCAGAGGAGATGGACTGGTCATCAGCTACCTCACTGAAAAGATCTCCTGAGAAAAATACTTGGATTGATGTGAAGAAAAAAAAGCAAAGAACTGATATAAAAAGTACCACCTCTGATGCTTCTCTCAAAGATTCAACTAAAACTAAAAGTCATTGTTAAAGGTAATACAGTATATATTGTTCATCTAGTCTCTCAAGCTTTTAGCTAATTTCATTACACTTTAGACATTGTTTCATATACATACTGTGGTTTGTTTACTACTTATATTCAGTAGTCTGATTTTAATAGTCTAACTAACACTGCTATTGAACATTATCTTGGGTTTGAAAACTGTAGGAAAGTGATGTTTAAGAAAATATCTGATCTACATCCTATACACTGAAATCTAACAGTGAAATACACAGAAGGATTCTGATTTCATTAAGCATATTTTTCTGGTTTTTTTTTACTTTACAAATGGTATATGAGCTTTAAGTATATATTTATTATATTTTTTTATAAAGAAACAAGCCCTCTGGTTAAATTTGATTGTTTCTGTCTCTGTTGAATTATTATATAAAGCGCAGTCTTGTGTTTTCAGTTAAACCAATTTTTCCTTTTTTTTTCCCTCTTTCAAAAAAAAAATGGCTTTCTCACACTCGAGACTTGTAAACTGTCTTTCCTGTTCACACTGCGAGCATGCAAATGTGCTTATCGCATTATCTTACATACTGCTCAGTTTGTTTGGTGTTCTTTGACTTATTTATTTTTTTTTTTATGCTGCCACTGTTGTAATCCTCCACAAAGTATCTAGCATTCTTGGTGAAGCTATCCAATGTAGACAAACCCTCTCATACATTTTGTACCTAATCACATAGTCCCATTCTGTTCTTTCAGCATGACATCAGCTTTCAATTCATCCTTGGATAGCTCCTTTATTTGATCGTGTATACATAAACTGTCTTCTATTTACATACCTATTATTTTTGCCACTAGCATGTTTTGACAATATTCATGTCACTCATGGCATGAGAAAATGTATTTGTTCCGTAAATGTCCATGGAGAGAGTTGCTTCAGCCATCTGGTCGCGGGTGGTATACACAGGGTTGATGCTATTTAGAACATATGGGAAAAGTAAAGGTTGTATACTTCTGATGCATGCTGTTTGGGCCTCTTGGGCTTTCCGTTCTCTTTGGTCATCATGGTGTTTGCCATGGCAGCTCTTTGGTTCAGTGTTAGTGATTTTACATATAAAAGGTCGTATTTGTTAGTGCGGGCTTTGTAGAACATTTGTATTGTGTTCCTTTATATTTGTGTGGAGCTGTCATGTATTTCCCTTGGGAAAGATTGCTATTGGTAATGGCTGGATTGAGTTGAGAGACCTGATTGTTGTGTGAATGTTGGGACGGCTTGCTATGTCCATGATGGAGTGATTTGTTTTTGTACCAACTTGTAACGATCCTAATTTGTTGTTTGCTTCTACATATGTGAACAGTCTCAAGATTATGCCATGTCTCTGCTGAAGAAGAGAAGCGTTGGTTCCTGAAGCAAGTAGTACAAGATAGGGTGTCAGCTAATGTTTTGGATCTAATTGTGAAGTGTATCTTTGTTTTGGTTTCTAGGGGTTTGAATGCTGGCTGTCACACCTGCTGGGTTCTTTTTACAAAGTACTCGTTTTTTTTCTCTTACATTCTGGTTGTGATACTGCCGTCTCGTTTAAGCTTTTGGTGTGCCTTTAACTGGGGTAGGAGCCTTTGGAAGGCATCGGCAGGGTTGTGATGATGCCTAGTGATAATTTTCATTTGTTTGCTTTCTTTGCTTGTGAACATGGGAGTATTTCTCATGCAGACTGGCACTGCAAACTGCAACCCTTTGCTGGTGTCCTAGGTGATTTATTCTGGATATTGAGGGATTCAGTATTTGGCCCTATATAATTTCTTATACGAGTTTACAGGAAAACACTGTCAATATTGTTAAGGGACACGCCCCTTTACATTTTCCTCATTCTGTTAAAGAGACAGCACCATCTTAATCTCCCTAACATCTTTGAACAAAAAGGTTTTTCAAAGTTATAAAGCAAGGAAATTCCAAGGTTCTTATATGTATTTAGTTTATAATTATTTTCCAAACACATATATATACTGATCATCTTTCATAAATAATTCAGCTAGGGTCAGGTATATAATTAAAATGAATACTGTTTATACACTTGAAGCCATTTATGTTTTATAATAGTCTGATTATAATAAGGAATGTTTTGTAAGGATTCGGAAATAATTACATTCTCAAATGGGAAAGGGTGTGTAAAATGCTAGTTGGTTTCTGTCCTTATATTGTGTCATGTTCCATGGAAAAACTCTTTATCTGATGTATGATATAATAATTAAGCATTTTAGTGTTGACTTCATACCTGTGATTGTTTTATGTATGCTGCTTCTTCCAGATAATTTATTTAAAGTAGCATGATTGCATAATTTACAGTATATCTCCCCTTTAGGATTCTTACTGCATTGAATTGTCACTATTACTAGGATCTTGACAGTGCGGATACCCTAATTCCCTTTTAAAGGATGGTAACATTTCATAGACCACTTTACTGTCAATGCTTCATTTCTATGATGCAGCTCTAAAATGTATTGATTTTATGAAAGTCAATAAATAAAACAAAAGCAGTAGCAGATTAGGAGTGCCCAGCAAGAAAAAGCAAATGTAACGTAGTAAATACTTCCAAGCACTGCCACGGCAAAGATGATATTATATATCAGGGTGCTTCAGCACCAGTGCGATAGAACTATTGTTTAAAAGTCACCTTCACTTGCAGCCACAGCAAAAACACTTCATAGATAAAGGTGCATCAGCATCAATATGACAAAGACTGTTGTTAAAAGTCACCTTCGCTTGTAAAATTATGCCAAAAGCTTCCAAATATTACTGCAACACAAGCGATACATAATACCACAATGTAGCTGTACCAATGCGGTAAAATTTCATAGAAAGTCACCTCCACTTGTGGATTTCAACAGAGTATCCAGTATCCACTCAACCAAAGATATCAGGAGACAAAGTATAATCACAGTCAGTGCAGTGTATAAATTCTCTCTAATGCATCCAAAGAGATGTTAAAATATCCACAATTATACCATATCTTGAAAAACAATTTATTCTGAATAAAAACAAGTAAATGGAAGCTCCTTGTAAGAACTTTTGGGTTACTACAAACCCTTCATCAGACAAACATTTCTCAATTCAAATAGCAGCATTTAAATAGTTCATTTTGGCGCCAAAATCTATCTTAAAGTAACATTGCCCCTAAAATGAAAATAATACTGACAGCACTAACGTATCTCAAAAAATACATTTTAAATATCTAGCAACAAATCAAATCTATACAACTATATAAAATATTCAAGTAATTCATAATGTAAATATAATATTAAAAACTACATTTTATAATCACATTTAACATCCATACAAAAATATAAATATGCTAACTGCTCATTAATTCAATAAAAATATATATAATTAGTATAAATATTAAAATAAAATAAGATATGGTATGATATTTAATGCTTTAATGACCTATTTTTCAAAAATGGCTTTATTGTCACCCTACCATTTAAGCCTTTCCCCTTATCAGACTGCATACGAATAATCCATCTATTTTCTTCCTGTTCAGTAAAATTTCTGATGTTACCTAATCTATTACTTTTAGAAATTATTTCAATAACCATAAATTTAAATATATGATCTAAACCATTATGTAAAACATGTTCCACTAATGCATTAGTTTCATCCTCACGATTTATTGCGTATATATGTTCTCTTACTCTTTCTCTCAATGTTCTATTACTTTTACCTATGTAGAAACTATGACATTTCTGACAACTTGCAAGATATATTATATCTCTAGTTTTACAATCAGCATAATGTTTAAAGTAATACACTTTCTCAGTATCCAGATGCACAAACGCATTTTAAAGCATTAAATATCATACCATATCTTATTTTATTTTAATATTTATACTAATTATATATATTTTTATTGAATTAATGAGCGGTTAGCATATTTATATTTTTGTATGGATGTTAAATGTGATTATAAAATGTAGTCTTTAATATTATATTTACATTATGAATTATTTGAATATTTTAGATAGTTGTATAGATTTGATTTGTTGCTAGATATTTAAAATGTATTTTTTGAGATACGTTAGTGCTGTCAGTATTATTTTCATTTTAGGGGCAATGTTACTTTAAGATAGATTTTGGCACCAAAATGAACTATTTAAATGCTGCTATTTGAAGTGAGAACTGTTTGTCTGATGAAGGGTTTGTAGTAACCCGAAAGCGCTTACAGGGAGCTTCCGTTTACTTGTTTTTATTCAGAATAAATTGTTTTTCAAGATATGGTATCGTTGTGGATATTTTAACATCTCTTTGGATGCATTAGAGAGAATTTATACGCTGCACTGACTGTGATTATACTTTGTCTCCTGATATCTTTGGTCGAGTGGATATTGGATACTCTGTTTGTTGAAATCCACAAGTGGAGGTGACTTTCTATGAAATTTTACCGCATTGGTACAGCTACATTGTGGTATTATGTATCGCTTGTGTTGCAGTAATATTTGGAAGCTTTTGGCATAATTTTACAAGCGAAGGTGACTTTTAACAACAGTCTTTATCGTATTGATGCTGATGCACCTTTATCTATAAAGTGTTTTTGCTGTGGCTGCAAGTGAAGGTGACTTTTAAACAATAGTTCTATCGCACTGGTGCTGAAGCATCCTGATATATAATATCGTCTTTGCCGTGGCAGTCCCTGGAAGTATTTACTACGTTGTATTGATTTTATGCTTAAACACTGTATGTCTGTGAATTAGTACTCTGTGGCTCGTGTTTAATTTAAGTTAAAAATTCAAATATTTTATCATTTACTTTAATCTTTTTAGAGTTTATTCTAAATCAATGACAATTAAACTCTCTTCTTGGACCTTGGAATGCAATGTAGTTAAGTACGATCCAAGCCTCTTTTACAGGCAAGATATTTTGATAGCAATGTTTTAACAGCAACTGTATTCATCACTGGGGTTTCTTTATACACAGTTTAATGTGATCCCTGTTCTTAATCTAATTCAATTGAGTGAATGTAGATATCTTAGAAATATACTGATTCATTGTTTATAGGAGAGTGGTTTATTGTTTACTATTATGCTAGTAGTACTGCAGGAAGTAAGAAGTTGCAGGAAAGCACTAGCACACTACTGTTCTGGATATGACACATAGGTAGAAGAAGTTATCATTCCCAAATATTCTTGTAAAAAGTAGAAGCCCAGACTTATAGTTGTTACTACTGTTATGATACCCCACAGCACAACCTATAGTGTATCCCATAACCCAAATACTAAATGAAATAGTCAGTGTATTGGGATTTACTAATGATGGAAGGAAACAGGTTTATTGTAACACCTTCCTTGATGTTCTATCTGTATTATACAAATATGTGTTCAATATGAAATTGTTTACTTGCTTTATCACACACAATTGTCAACTATGATAAACTTTATAGTCAGAATTATATTTTAAGTGTTTATTCTCAATAAGCTTTTTTCATATGTGTTAGTGATTTAAAAATCACTTGTTTATGCTGAAGAGTAATCTACCATGCATTCTCCAGAGTAACATTTATTGGAGCCTCTAATCTTTCTATAGATTTCTTTAATGAGGGTTAATCTGACTGAACCTTGTATTTCTGTCCAGATTGCAAATGATTTTCATTCCATGTTTGATAAAAGGTTATTTTAAGTATCTGTTTGTACATATGTTTGAGAACATTTACTATATATACATATACATATATATATATATATATATATATATATATATATATATATATATATATATATATATATATATATATATATATATATATATATATATATATATATATATATATATATATATTCTTATTTTTCTGGCCTCTTTTCAGTTCTATTTTATATAACTCAAAGGGATTTATTAATCAGTCTATTAGATTTTTATATGTATGAAAGTTATACAGCAACTAAGTATCAAAATATCTTGTCACTATATCCGATTCAAATATTCTTCAATAGTTAATAATTAAGATGGACATAGGGTTGCTTTCTTTGAACGTTAATGGTTTAAATAATCCAAGGAAAAGATCCAACTTAATTAAATATCTAAAACTAAATAAAGCTCAAATGGCATTCTTGCAGGAAACTCACTTTAAAGCTAATGATAACTTCATTTGGAATCCAAATTAATTTCTAAGGTTATGTAATTCATCATATAGTAAAAAAATAGAGGGGTATTAATACTATGGAGGAAAAGTGTCCCAATCCTCAAGTTATCTATAACTATGAAGACAAAGATGGTCTTTTATCAATTTTAATAAAAAGAATTTGCAAGATAATCTGGACTTTGGTGAATTTATATTGGTTCCCTGGTATGGGTATAGGAACAGTTAAGAAGCATATAGATCTCATCAATAAAACTTTTAAGGGTAATTTAATTTTGGGAGGGGATTTTAACTGTAGATAGTTTGGAGACTACTAATAAAAGATCTTTCCATATTACTTCTACATGGAGAACTCTTAATAAATGGATAGATAACTTGCAATTATTAGACTCATTTAATCTTAGGAAAGATAATTCATTATTATTTTCTCATAATGATTATAGATTCAATACTCAAATGAGAATTGATAAAATATTTGTATTCCAAGATTTAAAAATGAAAATATCAGAATTTTCTATAATCCCTTGCCCCTTATCTGATCATAATGCTCTCATTCTTAAATTTCAAATGGACTTTAAGAGATTGACCTTTACTAAAAGCATCCTGACTTACATCACTAAATTAAAACAGTTTAAACCATGGCTGTATTTGGAAATGCAATACTTCGTAAGTACAAATTATACTACTGATATAAATATAGTTATTTTATGGGATTCCCTAAAGGCTTATCTATATGGCACAATTATTTCTTGGTGTAATAATAAAACAAAGGAATGGGAATCAAAATTAGTTAATATTCAAAAACAAATCATAGAAATTAACTCTAAAAATGTGATAGATTCAGTTGCAAAAAAAAAAGAAATTGGGGAATTAAATAAAAAATACAATGATATCTTAACTCACAAAACCAATTTGGCTTTGGAAAAATTAAAACTAAACTAGCAATGAGATTAAAAAGACATTCCACTAAAAATAATATCACAAATATAATTCATGAGGGGAGAAATAATAAAAATGTCTCAAATGTAAGTGACATCTTGGAAGCCTTTAAAGTTAATTTTACAAAACATTACAATAAAAAATCAAAACTGTCTTACACTGCAAGCATTATTGACACCTTACACTACTGCACTATGACTATCCACAAACAAGTTCATATTAACTATAAATACAACCCACAAATCTGCTGGTCTGTTTTTGTACTCAAATTATGTCTTCAGAATCTGGAATTCTATCCCTAACAAGATCAGGCAAAAAATAACTGGTCAAGATTCAAAAGCTTGCAAAAGCAACACTTGAAAAACACTTGTCTCTGCTCTCATATCTCCCCAGGCTGGACTACCTTGACCCTTACACACCTACATTACCCCTATATAGTCAACAAATCAAATTCTCAATATAAATCTCCTACTGTCTTCAAACCTTTGTCCTTACTGCTACTTTTGCCATCTCCACTCACCTCTCTAATGAGTAGTTTTCCTTCAGCAAAATTCCATCTCATACTCATTACCTTCTACAGCTACGTCTGGTTATCTACAACTTTCTTTTTCTCTATATCACTTAACACATATACGCACTATCTCACCTTTCCTTGTCCTGTCTGCTTTCTACTCATATATCTTACACCTCTTTTCTCTTATTCCTCTTATCCATAAAAGTAAAATTGTAATTTGACATTTTAAACCTCACTTTATATGCCAATTTGTCAAAAGGAATTAATGCTTCAATCCTTTTAAAAACACAGCAATGAATCATAAACAATCTAACACAGCTCTAATCAAACCTTAAAGAAGCAAGTATAACAATGTAACAAAATAATTCATGACATTCCATAATATAAAAACATCCATTTTCATATTCTGAAGTTATTTAATGTTAATAATGTTACCATTTGTTGACATTTTTTAAGGATTAATAAGAAACTTAAAAAGAATAAATAAAATATTTAAAGTTAATCAGCTCTAAGATTCAGTGAGATGGCCACTGAAATGTTATCATTCATGCCAGCAATTCATATTCTTAATGCATTTGGCCTTAATAATGTTACCAATTATAAAATATCTGAAAAATAAATAGGAAAATTAATATAAATAAATAAAGTATTCAAAGTTAATCAGCTCTAAGTTCATTAAGCCTGGGACAATATCCCAGGCTGCATTTTACATGAACTTCAGAATGAACTGGCTCCCCACCTAAGCACCATGTTCAATAATATCCTTGCATCAGGCTTTGTGCCCACTGAATGGTGCACAGCAGCAGCTATCCCACTCCACAAAGGGGAAGCCACCACTGATCCTGAGAACTATCACCCTATTAGCCTGACAAGCCTGGTCTGCAAGGCCATGGAACATATCATCATGGAACTCATAAACAAAGACATTGGTAACCTCCAAACTCTGGATCCCACCCAGTTTGGGTTTGTGAATGGCAGATCATGTCTCCTGAACCTGATTGACTTCTTTGAGGCAGTCACGAAAGCTGTAGATGAGGGTAAGGTGGTTCACACAGCCTATCTTGACCTTGCCAAGGCTTTCACCACCATCTCCCACTCTGGAATTATAGCTAAACTCACTAAACTAGGTATAAATCCCTACATCACAAGATGGGTTGCCAACTGGCTCACTGACAGAACCCACACTGTAAAAGTTGCAGACTCCAAATCTGACCTCAAACCAGTGACAAGTGGAGTATCACAGGGTTCAGTCCTGGCACCTCTTCTGTTTGGTATCTACTTCTCTGCAGTACATGCTAACACAGAAGGCCTCTGGCTAATGAAGTTAACAGATGACTACAAACTAGGAGCCATAGTCAAGTCCCCAAATGATGTGGACATCCTACAGAATGGCCTCGTTGAGACAGATGCCTGGTGTCAGAGCCATGGCCTCAAGCTCAATGCCAAAAAGTGCATTGCCATCCCCTTTGGTAAAAACTCTGTACCCATGAACTACCACATAGGCAGCAATGTACTTAACACCAAATGTGTGATAAGAGACCTTGGGACCCAGGTGGACAGTAGTCTCATGTACCTCACAAGACATCTGCAGCAACTGGAAAGGCCATAGAAGTACCTCACAAAGAGGATTGCTGGCTTCAAACAAATGCACTATACTGACCATCTCAAAAAACTCCAGCTTTACTCCGTAGCATATCGCCTACTCTGAGGTGATCTCTGCCTAACATATAAAGCTATGTCAAACCCAGAGCTGTTGGACATGCTACACCTAAAGAAATCCCAATCCCTCCAAGCTACATGCTCTAGGGACCTAAACCTTGTCACCACAATAAACAGGACATGCTGGAGGGATAGATTCCTGTCCCAGAGACTTCCCATACTCTGGAACAGGCTACCCATCTATGTCAAGCAAAGTTCTTCATTAGCACTCTTCAAGAAAAATCTTGATGAGTGGATGGGAAACAGGAAATACACCCCAGGGATCATTTCTGTGTCTCTGCTCAACAGTGGCACAGGAAAATAACTTTCTTGGGTGGCATAAGCCAGGAAACCTTGTTGGCTATGCTTACTTAGGCCCTTTGGCCGATAGCCTATTACCTACTTATAAACCTATTAATGCCAGGTAATTGCATTGAATTCAACCAAACCTGCCAAAACTTTTCTCTGGATTCTAAAAAGACTGACCAGTTACCTCCCCTCGAACTGTGGTTAACCTTTTCCAGTACACAAAAAACGAACTTATTGAAGTACATACACTCTTTAGAGTGTTTAGCCAGCACATTTGCATAGTCCTTTCGCTGTATGGCATAGTTGTATAGATAAATCCTAACTTTCAGACTTTTCTCTGTTTTACAGACATAAAACACTGGACATGACAGCCATGTAGCAACATGTACTACCCCACTAGTGTGACAATCATATTGCATACCTTTCACAGTCGTTACTCACCACTGTATTAGTTGTCTCATTAATAAATCTGCATAAATCTGCATTGGCTACATGATCCACATTTTTTTGTACCTTTAATAAATGGCCAGCATCATTACTTCTATTTTTGGTCCACTTGATTATTTGTTTGATGTTTTTCCTTTTTAAAGAACTAAATTACGCTGCTTGCCCAGTTTCTTATTTCAGTCACAAATCCCCAAAATACTAATCTAATTCTTTTTGAAAATGGATGTAATTTCTCTATTGTCACTATAATGTGCCAATATCATAGTGTCATGAAAATTCTTATCTGTCTTATTTGGGTTGTTTGATAATGCTGGAAACAGTAGTAAAAGCATATATAGCATGTGTCTATGAGTCTGAATGAACATTGTCAATTCATCTAATATCTTTGCTGGATATTCTCTTTGCAATAGAATTTCACTGACCAATTTACTGAATGTTAGAGATGACAAACTTTGAATACCTCATTTAATAGCTTTCTTATTTATTTTTCAAATATTTTATAACTGGTTAATATTATTAAGACCAAATACATTAAAAATATGAATTGCTGTCACAGATGATACAATTTCAGTGGCCAGCTCACTGAATCTTAGAGCTGATTGACTTTGAATATTTTATTTGTTCTTTTTAAGTTTCTTATTAATCTTTTAAACATTTCAACAAATGTTAACATTATTAACATCAAGTAACTTCAGAATATGAACCATTTTTATTTGAATAACTATAATATAGTTTTAATGAAAAGGGATGCTTTCATGCTATGGATTGTCATAAATTATTTTGTTACATTGTTACACTTGTCTCTTTAAAGTTTGATTAGAGTTGCCTTCGATCATTTATGATTGGCGGCTATGTTTTTTAAAAGGATTGTTGCATTAATTCCTTTTGAATCTGATGAAGTTCCCTATCAATAAAAGAACAAAAGCGTTTCTTCAAATAACTTTGGACTTTCTTTGGTGTTCTTTGATCTATGAGTAGTTTATGTTTATATTTAAAAATTAGAGTACAACAGTATTGTAGACTTGTTGATTTACCTTACTTGTGAATATTGTAAATATGTAAATATTGTATAAAATGTGTATCCTTATATATGCATACAAAATGTGTATCCAACACTCTGTAAACTTATAAAATGAATGCAAACTTGCTACATGTCATTGCACTGTTGCAAATTGTAAGTGCCAGTGCTGTACACTTACATTAGTTTCACGTATGATGGAATTCAAAATGTTTTTAATGGGAGTTCTTATGCTCATGTTTCACTGGTGACTGGATCATGGCCGATAAGGATCAGTACACCAGCCCACCTATCAAAATATTCAAATACAAGTTAAGAGGTGGCCTGATTGGGGTTGAGCAGCTTAATTGTGTGTGGTGAGGGTTAGGGTGACACCATGAGTGTGAAAAACCTGTTTCCCTAAATTCTTTCTTCTTTATGGAATGAAAATCAAATCCATTAAATCAGACTTGTTCCAGCTATTGCCTAAAACTGCAATGAGACTTCTACTGCTCATACTTAAATTTAGTAGATCCTAAAATGTTAGCAATGGTAGGTATTACAGCCACCAGATATTTTTGCATTTTAAAGGCTTATATTTAAAGTTACATCATTCTCATTCATTCAAAAATAACACTTCTTGCAGATCCATTTATTCCACAATTGATGTTAAGATGATAATTCTGCTATTTGTCACCAACTGTTCATTTTAACTTAGATTTCAGAGGTTTAAAATGTGAAAACAATGAGGCAATTTTCCCACTAAAAGAAAAAAAAGGTATGAGCCTTTTACCATGTTCAAAGGTAAGCCCTGCACAATCATTGAGCCAGCCCACAACATGCCAGTACAGGGTCTGAACTGATTCCTGTTAGAAAATGCTGTGTTATGACTGACTTACCTGTGGGTGTTTACTGCACTGGTAGTTGAGTGGTTTAAGGGTGAGAATTTAATGTGATGATGAGCTTAGCTGCAATACATTGTATTGCATGATACTGCAGCATGCTTTTTGTTTTTTTCCTATTTTCTTATTATAGGATCATAGGATCACAGGAGGTTAGTAGACTAATGGCCCTGGGCCCTTATAAGCCTAGCTGAGAGTTTAGCCCCCCAAAAGAAACCTCTGTCAACATCTGTCACCCCTGTCAATGAGGAACAAAGGTGGAACCCCTGGGACAAATCTGTGGTTTCCCATCCACTCATCAAGGTTGTGCTTGAAGAGGGTTCACTGTGATGTGACCATGGCATTGACATATATAATTTTCTGGGTGGGAGTCACATGTAAGGGGTGACAGGGGAGCTTTCCCCGTGAAAAAATATTAAAACTGTTGTTTTTTTAGGGTTTTCAGCCTGACATTTTCATTATTATCCCCTGAATTCAACAACCTCAGTGTAAAAATAAAACTATTCTTGCATGGAGCGGTTTGTGTCTGTTTAACATAGCAGCGCACCTTGAATATTCATAAGGGCACACTCCTGTACTTCCTATATGGATACAAACTGTGAACAAGTGCAGGGGGCATGTCCAAGTAGTGCACGGACACTGAACATGCCCCCTGCACTCAGAAAGTGATGTGCGGCATTTTCTAAGCTGACCTGGCATAATATTAGAGATTTACTCTAATATTATGCCAGTATTTCAGTGTCCACGGACACTGAAATGCGATAATGATCATTTCAGTGTCCACGGACACAGAAAGAAACATTGGCATGAAGAAAGCAATGCAGGAGGTGTGTGACAGGTTATGTGTCACATCCCCTGCATTGCTAAAGTGCTGTATGACACTTCTGCAACCCGCTAAAGCAGGAAATGTGTCCAAATGCACACATAACGGGGGATAAATCCCTTAAAAGTGACAAAACACACATATAGCTCTCACAAACATAGAAAGTTGATAGAGAGCATGCCATGCATTAGCATGAATTATGGAAGGGTAGAAGTCTGAAAGCAAATATATGCCAATATTCCCTTACATCAGTGCATGTTGACAAAGGCACAAATGATGGGGGGAATAAATAATAAATTAGAGACATGCCTGAAAAATTCCCTCACACACTTAGAAAGTTAATAGATAACAGGATATGTATTATCAGGAATCCCTGAAGGATAGAAGCCTGAAAGCCAAATGAATGCCATTATTTCATGATTGCAGTCCTCAATGAGTTGTCAGAACACCACAATACTCACTTATATAAAATAATAATATAAAATAATATAAACTTTTTTTTCAAGCCTAAGGAATGTTTAAACATAGCTACGCGGGTGTGCACGTTATGGCTGTCCACTTAGCATAGCTTAAACATCCCCTAGGAGATAAATGCAAATATATAAGTGAACTTTCCAAGCCAAGCTAGTGTAGTTGTTAGAGTTCTACTTTTATATACAGGCATTCATGGTTCGAGTACCAAGAGAGGTAACTATGGGAAAGTAATGTTAAAATTATTTTTGTAAACTTAAATTATGGTAGCAACTATTTTTTGTCAACCAGGGTAGTGTGGTAGGCCCAAAAGTGAGATGTCAGTCTAGAAAAGATGTGAACTCCCATATAAACACAAGTGTCCCATACAGTATAGTCACACAAGAATATAATTTAATGAAAGCACATAGAGGGATGTCATGGAAGGTAAACATAAAATTATAATATGTCAGTAATGAATCAATCCCACAATACTGATACTTTATAAAATGAAATGTGAGCAATGCTAAGTAGTGTTCAGCTATGTTAACCAGGTGTAAGCATTGCTTAAATGTAAATGCTAAGCAATAAGTAGCCCAGCTAAGCAGATTTGTGCATGGTAAGCAGTGCTCAGCATCTATCCCTTTAAGAAATGCCAAGCTTAGCTAAGTGGGTTTGCCCGTCACTTAGCTTAGTGCAGCATATTCAACATGGTCCAATGATGGCAAAGGGTGGGAATTTGGCTTTATTTAAACCTTGCAGGTGGAAATACAGCCATAACCAGTTGTAGCTCATCCTTTCAGACACTATGGCTGGTGTAGGAGAGGGTTCACACTTTTGGGTGCTACGCTGGGGCATTCAGGAGTCCAGGGTCATGGTTGGACTCCTAGTGAAAGACCCTGAGTAGAGACTGCTGCAGGGCCAGTACCAGAGCTCTCAATACAAAGCAGAGGCCTGGGACCATCTCGCACATGATGTCATCAGTGCTACTGGCATTCCTCTAACTGGTGAGCATGTTTGCTACCATTTTGCTGACCTCAAGCATAGGAAGAGGGAGCTCTTGGACCAGTGGACCCAAGATATATGGGCACAAAATGTCCCAGAAGTGTGCAAGTATCAGTATCAATTAGTGTTCACCAAAGTCCAGCCTCTGTATGTGATTGATAGGTATTCATAAATGTTTCTGTATCTCTTGTACAGCTGTAGATGAGAGGGCTGTGAACATAGATGCCCAGTAGGTTGCTAAGACTGCACCGGGCAACTGATGAGTACAAGTCTAGCTTGCAGTATTCAGGGCAAATAGATAAAAAGGAGTAGAATGTCAACTGTCAGTAGGTTAAAATGTGTATTGTGTGTAATGAATAAACGAGATGTTAGCAGAGTAATGCTGATGTACAGGATATCTATCAATAAAAGTGCCAGTACCCTTCAATAAAACTAAAAACACCAGACTGTTGTGTTTACTTTGGTATGTTGTGGTATTAATCTAAATGTGTACAGGTTCTGTACAGCAACTATGGCTCTGACAGCATGAATTAATTGAGGCTCATCTGACAAAGACTGTGGAGCTGTAAAACATCAACTATATGAAATGTTCCATGCACCAAGATCTGATCCATGAATAGTAATCTGTGAACTAGTATACTGTATCCCCTACAACAGTGCTTAGTGTTAACCATTAATTTCCAGATTGTTATATGTCAAAGTATTAATACACAGTACAAGAACTATCTGCCATGCATGAATGTCAGAATTACAAGGTCAGATTGTTCAACCAAGAGAGTATTAGGCAGAAAACAGCCAAGCAACCAACAACAGTTCCTGCATATCTCACTGTGTTGAAACATAGCCTTGTTGTACCTTTTTGCAGAAACAAGCACGGTTTGAATCCCAGGAGTGGTAGTAAGCCGTATGCATAATTTAACCCAAGAATATGTGAATATGTGTAGAAACAGTCAGGTAGTATTAACAGAAATTTCCTCCACAGGTCTGCCAGGTAAGGAAATGTTTCTATTAGCCATAAGAAGCCTGTACTAATACACTGTGTACAACACTTCCACTGTCCAACCCCAAGGTTGCAAATGACAGCAAGATAAGTACATACACCAAGCAGTTTCTCCTGATAAATGTCCCTCAAGTGTCATGCTGTCATGGCTAGTGGTCACCGCTGCCAATACCCAGGGTGACAGATAGAAATCCAGGCAGAGTATGGCAGTATCACACACACACACACACACACACACACACACACACACACACACACACACACACACACACACACACACACACACACACACACACACACACACACACACACACACACACACACACACACACACACACACACACACAGCATGAGTGTATGTAACCATGAATATGTGATTATATGTAGAAACAGTCAGGTAGTGTTAACAGATATTCCCTCCACAGGTCTGCCAGGTAAGGAAATGTATGTGATAGTTTTAAGAAGGCTTTAGTAATACACTGTGTGCAAATATTCCACTGCCCAACCCCAGGCCATAGGTAGATGTAAAGTGAGGTTATACCTGGAGAGTAATGAGTACAGTAATGATCACTACAGTTGTGAACAGTCGAAGCCTATACAGTTGCTAACTGATACCTCTCTCTCTCTCCCCCTCCCTATCTGCACCAATAATTCATACACATGATCAATGGGAATGTTTTTCTCCAAAACTATTGTTGTGACATTTGTCCTATTGTTCTACAAATATTGAATCATTTGATTATTGAGGTTTCCCGTTCAAATTCTATAATTAGTGGCCTGTTGCTATCAATGTAACCTGCATGCCATTCAGATGCCAACTGTTGTTCCATTTATGCATGTCTTCTGTTTGCTATGCAACTGTTCCAAATCTGTTGTTTTGGGTTAATTGGAACACCCATGCATCCTGTTAAAACTAATTTTGAAATGTTTTCTTCGTGAATAACCAACATATTTTGTAAAATCTCAATACCATAGCATGTCTGGGAAGGCAGATCCCGACAGATCCACCTGTCCCACTTCATCTTGCCATGGCACCAAGCCCCAGCATGTCTGGGACCCAACCCATGACCTCCTCATCTGCTGGTCCTGCACCACCTTCAGGTGGAACCACCTCAGGGATGGTACCCCCGTCCCCGAGGAGCAGGTACAGACAGGAAACTGTCAGCCATAGCCAGGTCCATGGTTTGGTGTGTAGCTCCATCCAAAAGGAGTTTGGTGGACAGCTGCACCAGATTGAGGGCCACTTGGTGCATCTTGAGGGTCAGCCTACCCATCCTGTCTAGCCTCCAGCACAGCCACCTTTGGGGCTGTGAAGGTGCAGTGGTGACTGCCCTTGGGTGGGGACCTCAGTCGCACTGTATCCATTTGGGGGCTCATGGGTGTCTGATTACCAACCACCTTCCACGTCCAAGGTGTTTACCCCCACATGTGTCATATACTGCCCCTGTGTGGTGTCTTGTCTGCCTTGTCTGCCTTCCTGCCCAACTTACCTCCCCAAATATACCTACTATCCTTCCCCAACATCCCCCTATCACCTTAAAAAAAAAGAAAAGAGCATCTGTTTCCAAAAAAAAATTACGCCCCATACATAGCTGTCCATTTCACATACATGTCCACTGGACACATGTAATCTGGTCCAATTGGCTTGACACCACATTACTGTTGTTCTCACCCCTGACCCAGGAGTTTGAGTGTCCACATTCACCTCCAAATTCTGTAGAAATTCACAGCTGTTGCTGTAGAAGAAATGGACAGCTATGGCCTTTTCCTACACCCATCCTGCACATCCCTAGCTACCTTTCATACTGTGCTTTTTTTCTGTGTGTTCCTTTTTTCACCCCATTCCTATCGCCCCTTTTTCTTTTCTTTTAAAGAAATTAGTGTGGGGGTAAGCAGGAATAAGTGGCAGTAAGTGAAGCTAAAATTGATTAGCCATGTGTTGGCACCGCTTACCATCACACAAACCCACTTACAACTGCCTTAATCATTCTGTATCCATTAGACCTTGCACGGTCCAGAAACAAGATCGTCAGCGCTGCCAAGTTTTGAATCCAGGCTGCTGTGCTCTACAATCACAGCAACATACCCCTACACCATCTGAGCTGTAGGAACTAATGTTGCTTTTTTAAGCATATCAAGCAATAGAGGCATAAAACATTAGGGAGAAAGCTCTGTGGAATCATTCATGTGTTGTATATCGACATATAAATATATATATATATATATATATATATATATATATATATATATATATATATATCTGTTGAAACATATATATGAAATAGTGGATAAATAATATAGATATACATATATAAATATATAAAGGAAGGGAAATATATATATATATATATATATATATATATATATATATATATATATATATATATATATATATATATAAATGTATGTACATAACATGCAGTGCAGTCAGACCTCAGAACCATCCTCTCAACCTCTTAGTGCAAGACACCTGTACAAAGGCTGTGAAAGGGGGGAATGGGCCAGATATAGGGACATATTTCAATTATCATTGTTAAAAATGAAGACATTTGCTACAGCAACAGTGTGCATTTCACCGCACAATTACTGAAGGATAAGAGGATGGAAACTGAAATGCTATGTCATTATTTGCTGACATAAATCCTTGGATTATCACAGTGATTTACCAGACAAATACAAATAAATTGTGGAAAAGAACAAATGTGTGGGCCAAACATTTGGACATTCTGTGAAAATCCTAGCAGTGGAGAGGTATGCTCAGAACACCTTACTGCAAAGAATCTGGACCACACCTGACAAAGTGGGTGGACAAAGGCATGAAATTAGGGACATATCCAAAATACGTGAGTAGATAAGCTGCGAAAGTTGATGTCGTAGCACTGTATGTCCTAACATATATTGACTGAAATATCACAAGTCTGTAACTCAGTTGCTTCTCATTAGTTAGTGTCCTCAATCCCCACATCATCCCACTGATGTGTCAAGAATACATAACAGTTATGGGGACCAGACCGATGTTATTAGCCAGACAACTGGACATCCTACGAATGTATGGACATAACACAACATTAGGGAAACTACACTCAGCTAACAAGCAACATCCAAACTACAATCAGACTGACATAACACTGCCCAAACCCAGCTCTGGGGCTGTACACATGCATTTGCAAATATAACAGGCACAACAGTGATGTAAAACTAGTGGAAATCAGTCACTGGTGTGAAAGTGCATACCGACAACCAATTGCACCACAGTCACAATGACATACCAGTAAGCAAACTGAACACTACTGTATAATGACTGTGTGAGCAACAATATCCCATTTGCCACTCACACATTACCCCTACATATATTGCCCCAAGTCCTAGTGTAGTGGAAATGTTGAGCTGTTACATGACATTTCGCGGTCTGCCTATACAAACATATGCAGATGATAGGGAACCAGAAAATGGAGCAGCATGCACAGTCAGATAGAAAGGCCCATGACACTGACATGTACCCTCCTCCCTACACAACCCAAATAACACTACACTGCTACACAGTCCTGACAGTCTAACAATGGCCAGACATACACAGACCTCTCAAATGTACAGTTTTCCACAGAATGTATAGGCACAGGACTCATATCTATGGCCGCTTCATGGTTAAATGTCTGGGGGTCCATGACATCACTGGGATGGTAGCAGGAATGAAGGCAATAAATAATGATACTACATACCTCTGAACCTCTTAGTGTATGACATCTGGACAAAGCCTGACATAACTGGGGACAGAGGCCGAAACACAGAAGTATATTGGAAATATTGCTGTTATAAATTTAGACAGTTGCTGGTGTTACTGGGTTTGTTGCCACATATCTTTTCTGAGGGATATTAAGTCAGTAACAGCAATGGATGTTAGTTTGTACTGACTGCATTCCCCAGAGTATCCTACTGATTAGCCAAAGACAACGACTGTGTGGGGAACAGACCAAACATATGAGCCACACATCTGGACAATGTCTAGGCCACTGGACAGTGTAGAGGTATGACCACAGTCATGCAACAGAATGGAAATCCCCTGACAGCTGCCAAACATGTCACCAAGCACCTTATGAATCACAGTAAGACCAACATGACACTCCCCCACATCGGTTCTGGGCAATTACCCATGTATATTCAAATATAGCATGCACTACAGGGATGGAACTGTAGCAAGAAGAAGATAGTGGTGCAAAAATGCCCAGCCAAAAACATTTGCACCACAGTCACAACAACATACCAGTACCCAAAATAAACTCCAGAGTACAACGACTGTCTGAACAAACATTCCCTGATTACCAGTCACACACTACACTGACATATACTGGCCAAAATCAAAGTGTACTGGGAATCTTGAGGTGTTGCAGGATATTTCACAGTCTGCCCCTACAAGCATACAGATCTGATAGACCACCAGCAGCCATAGTAGCATGCACAGTCAGATAGGTAAAGGATGTATGGCACTCACATCTGCTAGTCTCTCTACCTAGCCCAACAAACATGTACACACAACACTGCTACACAATCTTGGCAGTCTGCTCACAATGGTCAAACATACATAACTGTCATTAGTACATATTTCCACAGAATTTCCAGGGTGTGGAACCATAATCTTGGCCACTGCTACATACCACGGCCAGGAGTCTGCTAGGTCACTGGGATGATAACTGGAGTGCAGTCGGTAATTAATGATATGCCATACTTCTGGACCTCATAGTGCAGGACATCTGGACAATGCATGATGTACTTGTGGGACAGGGGGTCAGAAAGAGGGACATATCACACATAATGGTGTTACAAAATGAAACAGTAGCTGGTGTTACATGTGTTGTTGTAAGATAACATAACTGAACAATATAATGTCTGCAACACCAGTGGATGTCAACAGTTAGTGACTACAATCCTCACATTATCCTATCAACACCACAAAAACAGACATTGTTTGAGGAACTGACCAAACATAACAGGAAAACATCTGGCCACTCTGTGGACAACATGCCAGTTGAGAGGTATGTCAGAGGCATATCACTGTCAGATGTCAAGTCACTCACTAAATGCATGTCCAGACAAACCCTGTCAATCTAGCAACCCTCCATGTGTATAACAACACTAATGACATACGATCTGTACTGAATTCTGAAGCTTTTTCCCACATGTTGTTGGGCTGTATCCACATGTCCTGTCCTGTGAGATATTCCCACCTACTATCTGTGAAGCTGTAGCCCCCACACCTCTGTAATGTCCCCTGCACAGGCAAGGAAAAGAGGCAAGGCCCACAAGAAGGATGTTCCATATGTTGGAACTAACAGCAGTGTCCAGGCCCACACCACAATACCTTGTGGGCACCTACATAGCTGTATGGCCTCAGCAATACCTGATGGGAAAACATCAACCCCTTCAAGGTAGGCTGAATGCCTGTGGTGGACAGCAGCAATACACAACTACTATCATAGGTGGAAATAATCACTGGACTGGGCCAAGAAGGAACAGGTGCCTTAATGGCTGCCATGTCACCTTGTTCTGCACAAGCAAATAAGGTCACAGCTGATGTACACTGACTGTCTTTGAGTGCAAACTGGATCCATCCACCAATGCCAATCAATAGGCCTTCCAGACATGTGTCCATAATTCCAGAGGCAACACACATATCTGCTCTGTAGTGGTGGTCAATAACACCACATGCACATAGCCATAGATATAGGCAACCGGCTGCAGACAGGTGAAGTCTAAACTTCACCCCATCCCCCATAGGTAAACATGTGCATGTACAGCACCTGCAACCCATACCTCATGATCAAGAAACAGGTCTGTAATGCCCTCTCAAAGGCAACACACAGAGGTCTCCATAGGTCTGAAATAATTCTTGGCTGCATCCTACATGAACACAGGCATGGGCTCTCAGACCCATTCTGCAGTGTACTCAACGACAGCCTGCGTACAAGTGTCATCCCATCTGCACAGAGGACAGACAGAAAGTTGATAGAAAACAGGTTATGCATTAGCATGAATGTTCTGAAGGATACACATCTAAAACTGAAATGTATGCCATTATGTCATGACAGCAGTCCTCAATGACATGACCAAAAACCTCAATACTCTCCATTTAATATAATAACATAATATTAATATGCAATAAGAGATAAATGCAAATATACAGCTCAAATCCCCAAACCAAGGTAGTGTATATATATGGGTTCCAGACACTAGATCAAATTTTCACTAATTCGAAATAGTGCATGGAATGCTCACTCCAGCTAACGTGCACTTAATCGAAAGTGCACTTACGTGAAGTTCAGTACAACGAACAGGTGTTGTACTGAACTTTCATGCAGTACTCACAGACCTTAACCATGCCTTAACCCTAAGATCCATGATGACTGCAGCGTAGTGAAGGACATAACAATGTCCTCCACTATGGTGTGATAGCCACGAACCTTAGGGTTAGGGCATGGGTTTGGGTAAGGGGATAGCTTTACTAACTATCCCCTAACCCTGACCTGTGCTCTAACCCTAAGGTCCATGACTATCGCACCATAGTGGAGGACATAGCTTGTTTTTTATGTCCTCCATTGTGCTGCAGTGTTTTCAGTGAAGTGCACTTACGCAAATGTTCACTTTCGTTAAAGTGAACTTTTGCAGAAGTGAGGCTTCCCTATTACAAGTTCAAAGTAGTGAACTTCCGTTCTTGTAATAGGAATCCATATATATATATATATATATATATATATATATATATATAATATAATATTATAATAATATAAGGATATAATATTATAATGTAATACAATATAATATATATATAAGATATTTTATAACAATGAACTGGGAGCAATGGTTAGCAATGCTCAGCTATGCATAGCATGTTTAAGCATTGCTCAAACATGAATGCTAAGCAGCAGGTAGCTTAGCTAAGTGAATTTGCAGACTGGTAAATGTTGCTAAGAGAAACCAACACAGACTAAGCATCTGTGCATTTAACCATGTGTTGGCATCACTTAGCGTCACACACACCTGCACAAACCTACTTACAACTGCTTAAAACTGCTTTAATTACTCTGTTTCCATCAGTCACTGTTCTGCCTAGCAACAAAATAAGCAGCCTAGGCAAGTATTGAACCCAGGGCCCTGTACACCATAGACAGAGCAATTTACCACTACACCATTTGAGTTTCAAGAAATGCTAATGCTTTTTTCAAACATATCATGCAGTAGAGTCATTCAACAGTAGGGAATAGATTAAATAGAATCAGTCAGGTTTTGTATTTATACATATACACATGTATATATATGGATGGAGATGCATATATATGGAAAAATATATACATAAAATAAATGTAGATATACACATAATATATATATATATATATCTATATCTGTATATATATATATATATATATATATATATATATATATATATATATATATATACTCATAATATATATATATATATATCTATATCTGTATATATATATATATATATATATATATATATATATATATATATATATATATACTCATAGCACGCAGTGGAGTCATACCACACAAGCATACCTCTCAACCTCTAAGTGCTAGAAATCTATCCAAAGGCTGTCCAAATGGGGGGACAATGGTCCATACTAGGGAAATATTTTAAATATTGCTCTTATAAATGTAGAATGTTGCCAGAGTGACAGGGTTTGTTTCAGCATACATGTTCGGAAGGATGTGAGTCCTGAAACTGAAATGTATGTCATCATTTACTGTTAGAAATCCACAGATCATCACAGTGATTTACCAGGGATAAAGAAATAATGAATTTGTGGAACAGACCATAAATATGAGCAATAAACCTGGACATATTGCAACAATCTGGACAGTCAAGAGGTAGGCTCAGAATCCCTTAGTACAATGAATCTGGACCAAGCCTGACAAAGTGGGGGAGAAAGTCATGAAAATAAGGACATATCTGAAATACTGGAGTAGATTAGCTAGCACAGTTGCTGCAGTAACACCATCATGTCTGTCCTAACATATATTGACTGAAATAGCACAACTCCAGCACTCAGTTACTTCTCACTAGTTAGTGACTGAGATCCTCACATCATCCCACAGATGTGTCAGAAATATGCAACACTTATGGGGGCCAGGCAGCAGTACATCCTACAAATATCTGGACATAACATCACATTAGGGAAACTACACTCAGCTGCTTAGCATGTCACCAAGCACTGTCCAAACTACAGTCAGACGACACAACACTAACCCAAATCTGCTAGGGGGAATTACACATGTATTGGAAAATACATCACTCACTACAGGGATGTAAAAGCGCTGCAAACCAGACACCAGTGTGAAAGTGTATACCCACAACCAACTCCACCACAGTCACAGTGACATACTGATAAGCCAAAAAAACAGTACAGTATAAGGACGTGTGAACCAAAACATCTCAACATGTTTGCCACTCCCACACTACTCCTACATATACTGGCCCAATTCACAGTGTAGTATGATGCCTGACTGTGATACGGGACATGTCCCAGTCTGCCCCTACAAATATATACAGCCAATAGACCACCAGAAAGAGAATCAGCATGCCCAGTCAGATAGAAAAGTAGCCATAACACATACATCTACCCCCCTCCCTACACAGGCCAAATAACATTGTCACACTACACTGGTGCACAATCCTGACAGTCTGTCAACAATTGCCAGAAATAGTCAGACCTCTCAACTGTACAGACTCCCACAGAATGTCCAGGCTTTCCCCTCATATATAAGGCCTCTTCCACTTAACATGTCTGGCAGTCTGATACATCACAGGGATGATATCAGGAATGTAGACACTAAATAATCATATACCATACCTATCAACCTCTTACTGCATGAGATCTGGAGAAAGCCTGACATAATTGAGGGACAGAAGCCCAAAAACAGGGGGTATTTGAAATATTGCTGTTATAAATGGAAAGAGTTGCTGGTGTAACAGGGTTAGTTGTAACATGTATTTTCTGAGGGATATGATGTCAGAAACACAAACGAATGTTAGCAGTTACTGACTGCAATCCCCGGGTATGCTACTGATTTTCCAAAGACAAAAAATGTCTGAGGAACACACCAAACATAGGAGTCCAAATTCTGGCCATTCTGTGGATAGGCCTACAGTTGAGAGTTATGTCAAACACATAACACTGTCAGAGTTAAAATCATGCAGAAACTCCATGTCCACACAAACCCTGTGAGACTAGCATTAATCCAAATCTATAACAGCAAAACCTACAATCTGTTCCCATGTCTGGTACATTCTCCCCCATTATGTTGGCCTGTCTTCACAGTTTTGGTTGTAAATACACTCTGTGGTGCTGTTGTTTACATGAGTCTATATCACATAGTCAAAGTTATGTAACTTCGAACACCTAATGGTCGAAACATTATGTTCTAAGTTACATAACTTTGACTACCTGAAAAAAAAACACAACAGACAACAAAATAAACTGTTGTAAGCAGGGTGTAAGCCTGTCAGCATCCCCCACACCCCTGCTACTTAAATATACCAACTCTGAGATTGCACCACATCAAAGTGAATGGAAACCTCCGCCTATAGAGATTTCCATTCACACACTCAAACTTTTACAAATTCGAACATATGGTCTTGACCATATGTGGTTCTAACTTGTAAAGGTTCAATGACATGATAGGAACTTGTTCACACACCTCCACGAAGTTCTCCTCACTGGCAAGGAAAAAGGCCAATGCCCACATGAAGTACTCAATTATAGGCGTGTGTTGCCATGCTATTGGCTATATGAATAACAACACAGCTGTTCTGCATGCAGTTACCAAGTAGGGGACAACAACTGGTGCACAGGCCATCAGCTGCTCATGAACATTACCTACAAAAAGCAAGTTGCTGCCTATGCAAAACAGATATACACCCTACACCCATGAGAGAGAGAGAAACAGTGAAAAAAACAGCAGGGTATAACCACCTACACTTGGAAAAAAAACAGGTATGTCAAACAAGTAAGCATGTAATGGATGGCAGTAGGGGGTATGTAAGAATGGGAAATAGGAGTTTTAACATATATGTCTCACCAAGACTTGCTGTCCTGATATATTGCTGATCAGAACCGATGGCCATACCATCAGGGTCTGTCTGCAGTGACATAGATCATAGGTCAGGTCCATGAGTACCCCCAGGAAAGGGTGGCTCACATATGACTACTACTGGAGTGTGTGTTGAACAATACTGACTGTGACAATGCAAGGTCAGCTACTGGGATGTCATACATATCCATATCTTACTTGTGAATACAACTGTGATATACTTGTTTGTCTCAGGAATGTGAGAGACCTATAAATGGTATTTGCATAGGAAAGTACTGTTGCAAATGTGTGTGTTGAACTGCATGTGATATACTGAGCTCATATCATGTAACTGACCATATGTGTGCCTCATATTTGTAGTCATTTACTCATAGAGTTGTGTTTTGTCTGGAAAATCCTTGACAAATCTGTGAAGACTGATATTAAATCATCTCATTCTTTTTCCCTCTGGCTGTTCCCATTAGGGGTCGCCACAGTGGATCATCTGTTGCCATTTCTGCCTGTCCTCTGCATCTTGCTGTGTCACACCAACCACCTGCATGTCCTGTCTCACCACTTCCAGAACCTTATCAGAGGTCTTCGTCTTTTTCTCTTTCCTGGCAGCTACATCCTTACGATCCTTTTCCAATATACTCAGCATCCCTCTTTAGTACATGTCCAAACCTATGTAATCTTATCTCTCCAGCTTTGTCTCAAAACTGTCCATCATGGGCTGACCCACTCATATACACATTCCTAATCCTGTGCACCCTCATCACACCGAGTGCAAAATCCTAACATCTGTAACTCTGCCACGTCCAGCTCTGAATGCTGCCTTTTTGTCAGTGCCACTGACTCCAACCCATATAAGATAGCTGGTCGCAATCCACTCTTGTAGACGTTCCCTTTCACTTTTACTGGTACTCGTCTGTCACAAATCACTGTGACACTCTTCTCCACTCTCTCCATCCTGCCTGTACTCTCTTCTTCACCTGTCCTCCACAGTCATCATTACTCTGAAATGTTGATCCTAATCACTTCAATATATCCATCTTTGCCAGCTCTACTCCCTGCATCCTCAACATTCCACTATTCTTCCTTCCATTCACACACAGATATTCTGTCACAGTCCTGCTGACCTTCATTCCTTTCCCCTCTAGACCATATCCCCACCTCACCAAGTTCTCCTAAATCTGTTCCCTACTCTCAATACAGTTCACAATGTCATCTGCAAACATCATAGTCAACAGGGACTCCTGTATGATCTCATCTGTCAACCTGTCCATCACCATTGCAAATAAAAAAGGGTTCACAGCTGATCCCTAGTGTCATCCCACCTACACCTTAAATGCATCTGTCACTCCCACTGCAGACCTCACCACTGTCACACTACCTTTGTACATATTGTGTACCACTCTCACATACATCTCTGCCACTCATGACTTCCTAATACAGTTCTACAACTCCTCTGTAGGCACCCTGTCATATGCTTTCTCTAAGTCCATAAAGACACAAACCAACTCCTGACCTCCTCTGTACTTCTCCATCAACACTCTCAGAGCAAACATCGCATCTGTGGTGCTCTTTTCTGGCATGAAACCATACTGCTGACCACTACTCGGCTTTTCAGTATTCATCCTCTTCATAGCTATCTTTACTTCCTCCTTGGTAAGCTGTTGCACTTTCTGATTCACCATACCCACATCATCCAACCTTCTCTCTCTCATTCTCTTCATTCATCAGCCTCTCAAAGTACTCTGTCCATCTGCTCAACACACTCCCCTCACTTGTGAGTATGTTTTGATCATTATCCTTTATCACCATTATCTACTGCAGATCTTTCCTAGTTCAGTCCCACTATCTAGCCAATCAATACAAGTCCTTTCATCCCTCCTTAGTGTCTAACCTGTCAAACAGCTCTTCATGTTCCTCATCCTTAGCCTTTGCCACCACTCTCTTTGCCATGCACCTCATCTCCTTATATACCTGTCTACTTTCCTCATCCCTCTGACAATCACACTCATTCTTCCCCAACCTCTTTTGCTGTATACTGCCCTGTACTTCCTCAGTGCAGCACCAGGTCTTATTGTACTCCTTCCTCCATCCACATGTCACATCAGGCACCTTTCTAGCCATCTCCCTTACTAGCTCTGCTGTAATTACCCAGATATTTGGTAAATCTTCACTGCACCCAGTCCTTGTCTCAACTCTTCCCTGAACTCCACCTCACAATCACACTTTTCCAGTTCCCACCAATTGATTCTTGATACTGACCTCATACTCCTCCTCCTCTTCTTGATCACCAACGTCATCTTTCAGACCAATATTCTATGCTGACCAATATTCTATGCTGCCTAAACCCAGCCACTGGGGATCCAAAAGCCAGTGCATTTCTTTGTGCCGGTCCCAAGAACAGATAAATGGGGAGGGTTGCATCAGGAAGGGCATCCTGCGTAAAACCTTTGCCAAATTACTGATGCGGAGAACATTTCATAATTACATACCAGATCGGTCGAGGCCCGGGTTAACAAAGACTGCCACCAGTACTGTTAGCCAACAGGGTGCTGGTGGAAATTGGGCTACTGTTGGCCGAAGAACAAGAGGAGGAGGAAGGCATGCCCAAAAGCAGGAAGAGAGGAGGAAGGTTAGGAGTGTAGTGCTGAGGGTAGGAACTTTGAATGTTGGCAGTATGACTGGTATAGGGAGAGAGCTAGCTGATATGATGGAGAGAAGGAAGGTTGATATATTGTGCGTGCAAGAGACCAGATGGAAGGGAAGTAAGGCCAATTATATAGGAGGTGGTTCAAATTGTTCTATCATGGTGTGGATGGCAGAAGAAATGGGGTAGGGGTTATCCTAATGTAACAGTATGCCAAGAGTGTTTTGGAGGTGAAGAGAGTGTCTGATAGAGTGATGTTTATGAAGCTTGAAATTGATGGTGTAATGATGAATGTTGTTAGTGCATATGTTCCACAAGTTGGGTGTGCGATGGATGAGAAAGAAAAATTTTGGAGTGAGTTGGATGAAGTGGTGGTGAGTGTACCCAAGGGTGAGAGACTAGTGATTGGAGCGGACTTCAATGGGCATGTTGGTGAAGTGAACAGAGGGGATGAGGAAGTGATGGGTAGGTATTGTGTTAAGGAGAGGAATGCAGAAGGTCAGATGATTGTGGATTTTGCGAAAAGGATGGACATGGTTGTGGTAAATATGTATTTTAAGAAGAGGGAGGAGCATAGGGTGACATACAAGAGTCTAGGAAGATGCACACAGATGGATTATATCCTATGTAGGAGGGCCAGTCTGAAGGAGATTGGAGACTGTAAAGTGGTGACTGGGGAAAGTGTAGTTAAGCAGCATAGAATGGTGGTCTGCAGGATGATGTTGGTGATCAAGAAGTGGAGGAGGAGTGTGACAGCAGTGCCAAGGATGAAATGATGGAAGTTAAAAAAGGGTGATTGTGAGTTGGAGTTCAGGAAAGAGTTAAGACAGGCACTGGGAGGCAATGAAGAGTTACTGAATAGCTGGGTAACTACAGCAGAGCTAGTAAGGGAGACTGCTAGGAAGGTACTTGGTGTAACATCTGGACAGAGGAAGGATGACAAGGAGACATGGTGGTGGAATGAGGAAGAACAGGAGAGTATACAAAGGAAGAGGCTGGGATTGTCAAAGAGATGAAGAAAGTAGACATGAGTATAAGGAGATGAGGCACATGGCAAAGAGAGAGGTGGTAAAGGCTAAGGATAAGGCATATAGAGAGTTGTATGAGAGATTGGACACTAAAGAGGGAGAAAAGGACCTGTACCAATTGGCTAGACAGAGGGACAGAGCTGGGAAGGATGTGCAGCAGGTAAGAGTGATAAAGGACAGTGAGGGAAACATACTCACAAGTGAGGAGAGTGTGTTGAGTAGATGGAAAGAGTACTTTGAAGGGCTGATGGATGAGGAGAATGAGAGAGAGAAAAGGTTGGATGATGTAGGGATAGTGAATCAGGAAGTGAAGCAGATTAGCAAGGAGGAAGTAAGGACAGAAAACCACAGTGAAAAACTTCTCTAAAGCAAATTTCAAACTCCTCAAAACTGAGGTGGAATCCTTCAAAGCCCCTGGGCCTGTGGAAAATACAGCCTAGACCGCAGAATCCTTTATAAACACATTCAATGAACACCTTCAGGGATGCATGGATCATGCGATCCCAAATAAAACCAAGACCCAATCCTCCAAAGGCAGGCGTCCTGTCTGGTGGACCCCAGCCATAAACAAACTATACAATAGAAGGAGGAAGCTGCTAAATGATAGAGCAAAATCCCAAAAAGGGAAGGCATCTCTGATCAGAATTAGCAAAAAACTATGGGCACTCATAAAATCGTCTAAGGCCAGCTTCGAGAGAAAAATTGCACAGGACACTAAGGATAATCACAAGGCTTTCTTTAGTTATGTTAGGAACCTGGGTGGGAATTCCCAGATATGCTCAGAATTAGTCAAAAATGACAAAAAATACACTGAACCCACAGACATTGCCAACATCCTAGCTGACAGGTTCAGCGCAAACTTCTCCCCCCCCCACCAAAAGGGCAAATATCTATCCCAGCAGTGTGCTGCCCCCCTGACATCTCAGATGCTCAGGTAAGAGCCGCCCTCTCCAAAGCAAAAAACACAGCATCAATGGGACCAGACGGTGTCCCGGGCTGCATCCTACATGAACTCCAAGAAGAGCTAAACCCAAACATAAAACTACTGTTCAATCTCAGCCTTAGTACAGGATTTGTACTTAAAGAGTGG
This sequence comes from Protopterus annectens, assembly GCF_019279795.1. Classification (NCBI taxonomy): domain Eukaryota; kingdom Metazoa; phylum Chordata; order Ceratodontiformes; family Protopteridae; genus Protopterus; species Protopterus annectens. The sequence goes on from NC_056727.1 coordinate 243,337,326, forward strand.
TGTACAGCAACAGTGGTCCCTCTCCACAAAGGTGGTGTCTCAATGGATCCTGGAAACTATCGCCCCATAAGCCTGACTAGCGTGGTCTACAAAGCTATGGAAAGGATCATCATGGACCTCATAAATAAAGATATTGGGGACCTACAGACACTGGATCCTACCCAGTTCGACTTTGTTAAGGGAAGATCCTGCCTCTTAAACCTGGTCAATTTCTTTGAAACAGTCACCAAGGCCATTGACGAGGGGAAGGTGGTCCACACAGCCTACCTGGACCTCGTAAAAGCCTTCGATACAATACCCCACTCGGGCTCACCAGCTTAAATATAAACCCCTATGACACTAGATGGGTTGCAAACTGGCTCAAGGACAGAACCCACATGGTTAGAATTGCTGGAGCCATGTCAGACTCCAAACCAGTTACAAGTGGCGTCCCACAAGGCTCAGTCCTGGGACCTCTCTTGTATATTTCTTGGAGGTACAGGCCAACATGGAAGGACTGTGGCTGACCAAGTTCGCAGATGACTGCAAACTAGGTGCCATAATCGACTCTCCAGCTGATACAAGCATCCTACAAAAGGGCCTCATAGAAACAGACAACTGGTGCCAGAGCCATGGCCTCAAGCTAAATGCCAAAAAGTGTATAGTCATCCCCTTTGGCAAAAACAAAGTGCCCACAAATTACCACATAGGTGGTAATCCATTAAGTATGGAAAAAGTAATTAGGGACCTGGGGACCCAAGTTGATAGCAATCTCTCATTTGAAAACAACGTGGTCAAAGTGGTTAGAAAAACATTTTAGATAGCCCACCTAATCATGAAGGGATTCACATCTAGATCAGGGGAGGTCATCGTGCCTCTTTACTCATCCCTCATCAGGTCCATAATTGAGTACAATGCTCTTTTTGGGATGTACCTTACCAGACATCTGCAGCAACTGGAAAGACCCCAAAAGTACCTCACCAAGAGGATCAAAGGGCTCAAACAGATGCCATATGCTGCTCGGTTAAAGAAACTCCAGCTCTACTGAGTGGCATACTGCCTGCTCAGAAGCGATCTGTGCCTGATGTATAAAGCCATGTCCAGCCCGGAATTAATGGACATGCTGCACCTCAGAAAATCCAAATCCCATCGAGCCACGTGCTTGAGAGACTTGAACCTCAGCACTGAAATAAATAGGACATGCTGGAGGGACAAATTCATAACCCAGAGGCTCCCTTCACTCTGGATAAAATCCCAGTCCAGGTTAGGCAGAGTCCCACATTGACTCTCTTCAAGAGGAATCTTGATGAGTGGATGGGAGATTGTAGGTTTACCCCGGGTATCACTTCTGTGTCACTGTTAGACAGAGGCACAGTATACTAACCTCGAAAAAGGGCATAGCAAAATTCATTTAAAATGGGTGGCAAAAGCCAGACACACTCTGGCTAGGCTTATAAATGCCCTAGGGCAGATAGCCTAGTATGAACCTATGAACCTATAAGAATGGAAAGGCTGTTGGCCCAGATGACATACCAGTGGAAGCATGGAGGTGCTTAGGGGAAATGGCAGTGGAATTTTTAACCAGGTTGTTTAATGAAATTTTTGAAAGTCAGAGGATGCCTGAGGAGTGGAGAAAAAGTGTTTTGGTACCTCTCTTTAAGAATAAGGGTGATATGCAGAGCTGCAGTAACTACAGAGGGATAAAATTGATCAGTCACAACTTGAAGTTATGGGAAAGAGTAGTGGAAGCTAGGTTAAGAAGGGAGGTGATGATTAGTGATCAGCAGTATGGTTTCATACCAGGAAAGAGCACTACAGATGCAACATTTGCTCTGAGAGTGTTGTTGGTGAAATACAGAGAAGGTCAGATGGAGTTGCATTGTGTCTTTGTGGACTTAGAGAAAGTATATGACAGGGTGCCTAGAGAGGAGTTGTGGTATTGTATGAGAAAGTCGGGAGTGGCAGAGAAGTATGTAAGAGTGGTACAGGATATGTACAAGGGTAGTGTGACATTGGTGAGGACTGTGGTGGGAGTGACAGATACGTTTAAGGTGGAGGTGGGATTACATCAAGGATCAGCTCTGAGCCCTTTCTTATTTGCAGTGGTGATGGACAGGTTGACAGATGAGATTAGACAGGAGGCCCCATGGACTATGATGTTTGCAGGTGACATTGTGATCTGTAGTGAGAGTAGGGACCAGGTTGAGGAGACCCTGGAGAGGTGGAGATATGCTTTAGAGAGGAGAGGAATGAAGGTCAGCAGGGCTAAAGCAGAATATATGTGTGTAAATGAGAGGGAGGGTAGAGGAATGGTGAGGATGCAGGGAGTAGAGTTGGTAAAGGTGGATGAGTTTAAGTACTTGGGATCAACAGTTCAGAGTAATGGTGAGTGTGGAAGAGAGGTGAAGAAGAGAGTACAGGCAGGGTGGAATGGGTGGAGGAGTGTCAGGAGTGATTTGTGACAGACGGGTACCAATAAGAGTGAAAGGGAAGGTCTACAAGAGGATAGTGAGACCAGCTATGTTATATGGGTTGGAGACGGTAGCATTGACGAAAAGACAAGAGTCAGAGCTGGATGTGGCAGAGTTAAAGATGTTAAGATTTGCACTGGGTGTGACTAGGATGGACAGGATTAGGAATCAGTATATTAGAGGGTCAGCTCAGGTTGGACAGTTTGGAGACAAAGCAAGAGAGGCAAGATTGCGTTGGTTTGGACATGTGCTGAGGAGGGATGCTGGGTATATTGGGAAAAGGATACTAAGGATGGAGCTGCCAGGTAAGAGGAAAAGAGGAAGGCCTAAGATAAGGTTTATGGATGTGGTGAGAGAGGACATGCAGGCAGTTGGTGTGAAAGAGCATGATGCAGAGGACAGGAAGAAATGGAAACAGATGATCCACTGTGGTGACCCCTAATGGGAACAGCCGGAAGAAGATGATGATTCTATGCTGCCTAAATACAATTTCCCCTGTCACCACTTTAAACTCTCCAATCTCCTTCAAACTGGCCCTCCTACATTGGATATATTCCACCTGTGTGCATCTTCCTTCCCTCTTGTATGTCACCCTATGCACTTCCCTCATGTTACAGTATGTGTTCAACACAGCCATGTCCATCTTTTTTAAAAAAATCTACTAACATCTCCCTGTCTGCATTCCTTTGCTTAAAACCATAATTACCCACCACTTCCTCATCCCCTCTGTTCCCTTCATCACCATGCCCATTGAAATCTACTGCAGTCACCACTCTGTCACCCTTGAGTACAGTCATCACCATGTCATCCAACTGACTTCACATTTCTTTTTCTCATCCATCACACAACCAACTTGCGTAGTATATGCACTAACAACAGTCATCATTATACCATCAGTTTCCAGCTTCATAAACATCACTCTATCAGACATGCATTTCATGCTCCAAAAACACTCTTGCCATACCGTTCCTTCAGGATAACCCCTACCCACTTTCTCCTCCCATCCACACCATGATAGATTCAATTGTGACTTGCGTCCCATACACCTAGCCATACTCCCCTTCCATCTGGTCTCTTGCACACACAATCTAGCAACCTTCCCCTGGCCATCATATCAGCTATCTCTGTCCCTATACCAGTCATGCTGCCAACATTAAAAGTTCTTACCTTTACTACCACACTCCTAGCCTTTCTCCTCTCTTCCTGACATATGAGTGTTGTACATCTTCCAGGGTATGCCTGTCAATGCAAAGGCTACTGTGCTATTGAATGACTCAACTGTGTTAGAGCAATATTAATACAGTGTCACTAATTTTGTCCTATTGCCCCCATGTATGTGCGGCATCCTAAGGATGCCCTGCTCTAACTGGTTGAGAGGGATCACACACCAAAAAATGCAAACAGAGAGCCAAGTGCCTGGTTGTGAGTAGTGATGAACCACGAAGTACTGTAGTTGACTACAGTACTTCATGGTTCATTACTACTCACAACCAGGTGCTTGGCTCTCTGTTCGCATTTTTTGGTGTGTGAGTCTTGTAGCTTTTCTTGTTCCTGGTTGAGAGGGATGACTAGGCAGCAAGAATGTCAATAAATTGTGCTATACTGACATAGAACAGAAATGTATATCAGGTATTACCTGTGCACATGTCAGTATGAGTAGGTATATCTGGCCGCATCATAACAACAGACATGGGATGCAAAATGTCAGTTAAATAAGCTGTACATGTTGTACGTGTGTAATTTTAGTTACTGTGCATCCAACAGAGTGACATTTCTACAGCTACTGGTTGTTGCATTGCCCTGACACAGCCATGGGTTCTACAATAACCATGATTATCAGTTTGAAATTGGAGAGGTGTCCAACTGTTATGACTTTGTGTCCATGCCTACTACAAACAGCTATATGAACACCTACATAGCTGTATGGATTCAGCAATACCTTACTTGTAAAACCTGCCTCCACCACAGTGGAGTAATCCCCTTTGCTGGACAGCAGCAATACACAAGCCACAGACCTGGTCCCTATATTGCTTGTACAGGGCAAAGTAGGAGCACACCAACCTGAGAGCATCAAGTCAGTTGTTGTCTGAACAAGCATATAAGGTCACAAGTGGATTACTGTAAGGCTAACTATGAATAGAAATTAGAGACATCCACCAAGGCCAGTCACAAGACCATCTTCCCATATGTCTGAAATCTCAGAGGCAACAAACCAACACAACCTGTAATAGTGGTCAATCAGACCACATACACACACAGCTATAGCCAACCTGCTGTAGATAGGGTTAAGGCAAACATCACCCCCTGGCTCAGCATCACCATAGGTGGATATGCACAGCACCCACACCCTTCCCCTCGTTACCAGTGAGCAGATACATATTGCTACTGAAAGGCAACAAACATAAGTATCCATGGGACATGATAACATCCCTGTCTGCATCCTACATGAACTCAGACTTGTGCTCTCAGTTCTATTACACACTGTAGTCACACCAAGCCTCGGCACCATCCAAACCCCATCCACATGGAAGATGGCCAATGTCATCCCTCTACACAGACCTGAATGTGGAATAGAGGATTATGTAATTAACTGGCCCTCATTGGAGGGAGTATGACACATCAGGACCAGGAGTGCAATGCAAGCTGATAATTTGCTGATAGATTACAGAGTTATGGGGTGGTTGTGAGGGGTGGCTACTGGTATTCAATGTACATGTGCAGGTTCTGCAAGGATCTGTACAGTTGTGAGGTATGTTCTGTAGTAGCTGCCACTGTATTATACAGGTGAACAGCAATGATGTGTACATGGGTGTATTCTATCTTGGGGAAGGGCCATCACCTACTAACACTAGTCACATATCCCAGAGCTGAATATTGTTAATTATATTGAGTTAAACTGGCTGCAATGCATGATGTTGAGGGCCATGTGTCATGTATGTCACCATTTGGGTAATGTGAATTCTGTGTAACAGATTTTTGCAACCTCACCTGTAAGTAAGTGTGTGTGTGCTTGTGTGTGTGTGTGTGTGTGTGTGTGTGTGTGTGTGTGTGTGTGTGTGTGTGTGTGCGTGTGTGTGCGCATGTGTGTACCAGCCATTCTCATAGTGCAGGTATTAATGTACATATGTTGTCTTCCCCTCACAGGTAGCGATGGGGTTTGAGGTCCCTCCCACTTGGAAACTGATGTCATTGTCTCTGCAGACTCTGACAATAATGATAGGAATAGTGAGGTACAGGTGGGGTTGTCAGGGGCTGAATCTGTGCCATTGGTTGGCATTCCACTGTTGTCCACACCATCCCCACACACAGTGACAATACCCACAAATACCCCATCCCAATGGCCACAGATGATGGATAGTTGGCAGGTGGTGGCATGGAACAGGCTAGTGTGGTGACTATGGCAGGTGTGAGTGTAGATGCTGGCCATAGCCAGAGTGCAGATGAGGTCCCACACAGGCAGATGGACACAGGTGCTCACAGGAGGATTGCTGCTCATCAAGCTGGTATTGGAAGTGCCACAGCAAGTGTCACCAGACGCATGTTTCAGGCTGTCATGGATGTACAGGCATGTATTGAAAGCCACACCAGACAAATACTCAGGGTGGTGGATACAACTCTTCCTGATTTACATGGTCACATACATGACCTTGTTGAGGCCACATGTCAAAATACTGAGGTTGTGAATAGATGGTGGGGTGAGACCTTGTCAATCCTTGACTGTGGCATGTCTGTGCTAGAGTGTGTGGTGGGACATGGGCGTCAGCCATGTGGATGTAGGTCAGCACCAGCAACAGCTGAGAGTCTACAGGGCCATGCACCTTCACACTCCCATACTGGCAGTGACACCTGCACTATCAATGGGGGGGTTGCTGTCCACATCATACCAGAGCAGGCCATGGGCAAGTGGTCCTGGCCAGTCCCGTAAGAGACATGGATCCAGCAGACAGCAGTCACCATCAGGAAGCAGTACTGCATCTGGTCTTGGGCCTGGTGGTGCCAGTGATACCCCTGGCAGGACTAGGTACCATGTCCGTGGCTGGAGATGGTAAACTGGACACCCTGTTATGTACGGTCCACAGCTGTCCAACATAATCCTGTGTAGGGAAGCCACATAGTGTGACTGTGTGCATGCATACATACATACACACATCTTTATCAGTAGCAGGTCACTTCCAGACATACACAACACGTCTGTACAGCCTGTCTATTGAATACCCCTCCAAAAACACACACATAATGTCAGCCATATGAACTAGGCTTCTTCCAAAACCATAACACACACTGTGCTTATAATGATACCTGTGCCACATCCCTGTCATCCATAACATCAATGCAGGGACATGCTAATATGGATCTGATGCACAGGGTGACTATAGTACAGTGTAGATATGTAATACTGTGTAAGGTGCTGTCTGCTTGCATTTGTTATGGGTACACATGCAAGTGTATGCACCTTATTAGTCAGGATGCATTATTGCTGTTAGTACCACTGACTGAATGTAGTCCGACATTATGTATTCTGCTTGTGTTCCAGGTGTCTGTGTGTCTACAGGCTGTGGTCCTGTAGACATTTCCAAGAGGAAGTATGGCAGAGTGGGAATACACCGACTGTATCATAAGCAAGGTACAGTTTTATATGTACATGTAGCTGGTGTGTATGTATGCAATAGTGTGTGAGGGACACTGTTGTCAGACAGTGTGACCTTGCATACATACCCATTGTCACAGACAGGTAGCCTTTAGACATGTCACCTCAGTGTTGTGTAGTACCACAGGCTGATACATACAGAAAAGGTGACTGCAGGACTGTCAGTAGGTCACTTACAAGCATAGTCATTACATTAATTGCAACTGATTCACCTGTCAACACCTGTTGGCCCTGCCATTTCTTTTCCATACACTCAACCCTGATGCAGTTTGATGAGGACATGCATGATACTGTGTATGTCAGGCTTGTGGTATGTATTCCTGAGTTCACCGGGTGAAACAGGGAGACAAAATGGTATATCCTTTGCATACACACATTAAGGACTGACACAGGGGATGTGCATACAGTAACATAAACACAGTTGGCAATAGACAGATTAGTAAACCTAAATATCTCATTTGCTGTACTGTAGTACTACATACACATGACATGCCCCACATAGATTATATGCAAGGAACATATCACACTACCTCTTACAATACATAATGTTCTGAATGCCTTCATGGATGGTGAGATAACCCACCAGAAATAGCATGTGAAGTCATGTATTGCTCCTACAAGCCTGGACAAGTGATAGTGTAGTAGACGTTGTATCAGCATGATATTTCAGTCAGGTATGATACCTGTTGATGGCATGTGTGTCACTACACTCACTCTGGCTGATGTGGCAACAATATCACATACATGGACATTGTTAAGGGACACAGACCACATATAGGTTGCAAACATCTGGATATTCCATAGACATCTGCACAGACGACTGGTATGTACTGCACAATAGTTTAACATGCTGCATGTGAGGCAGATGCCGTTACCATGCTATATAAAGTAATGCCATTGGGGATGGTAAACAGGCATGGGTGGTACACACATCAAAATGGTATTAGTCAAACAGGTTATGATCTTCACCCAAACACACACACAGTTGCTGGTATTGAGATTAGAACCTCTACCAATTTAGTTATTATTACTATAGTGCTATGTAGTTATCAGACGTGCCATGGAGCTTACATGATTTGGTTTAGTCCCAAGGTACTTCTTAGGTTCATAGGTTCATAGATAAGTACTAGACTAACTGTCCTTGTGGGCCATTTTAAGCCTAGCCAATTACCCCCTGTGAGAATCAAACCCTGCACCTTGTGTCTGTAAGGTAAACACCTTAACCATTATGCCAGCCTCCCACCCCACCTCTAAGGTGAATGACATCAGCAGGCCTAGTAAAGTAGTGTGATGGGAAGTTTACAGGGTGGTACACAACTCAAAATGGTATAACCCACACAGTATATGATTCTCACACAAACACACATGCACACACACACACACACACACACACACACACACACACACACACACACACACACACACACACACACACACAAATAGTTGGCAGTATTGACCCTTGAACCCCTACCTGTCTAGTTATTTCTACTATAGTGTTATGCAGTTTTCAGATGTGTCACGGAGCTTACATGATTTCACCTACTACCAAAGTACTTCTAAGGTGAATGACATCAGCAGGCCTAGTAAAGTAGGGCAATGGGAAGTTTACAGGGTGGTAAACAACTCAAAATGGTATAACACACACAGTATATGATTCACGCACAAACACACACATACACTTACTTGCCAGTAATGGATTAGAACCCCTGCCTCTCTAGCTGTTTGTACTATTGTGTTACGCATATACCACATGCACTACAGACTGTACTGAATTGACAACTGGCAAAAGGTCCTGATAACTGCACAGCTGAGGTAAACTGTTACAGGTGCTAGAAAGTTTGCCTTCAGTTTTCCCTTAGATTTTACTAATTCTTTCTCTGTTGCACTTTAAATACCCTAACAGCTTTGCACTTCAACAGGTTTTTGCATCAATTATTCTAGCACACCTGAGAGCCATCAGCAGTAGTCATTCCTCACAGAATTAGCTCCAGTACTTAGTAGTTATGGCCACCCCTCCTGGCATGATTAAAGTGGAGTTCTCTGTGCTTTTGCCCATTAACCGGGTGCACTTGGGCAGTCTGAGGCACTGTTGCAACTGCCTCATGTACACAGACAGCCCTGTCTTCTAAACTGCCAACACTCAGACTTGTGAGATGCCTCTATATCACCAAATTGGAAGATATGCACTTTCCAGAGAAGACTGGACTAGCTGGTCAAGAGGAGAAGGGTCAACACCTGCACCACACCACATGGAACACATACACCTCCATAACACGTACTATCACTGCTCTGACACACAAACAAAAAACACACACCCACCTTCACAGAGGCACTCAATAGACATTTACCCAAACAGCAGAGACCACCAAGACAGGCATCCACTCAACCACCACAACACAACATAAACCACAGGAAACATATCTCACCTATACAGTGTGCCCCTCAACCTAAGCCCCTAAGGCTAACCGCCTTGGCCAATACAGTAATCATTGGTGACTCAATAGTGACATACACAGATGTTCCACCAACTAGGTTGAATGTGGAGATTGTAACAGTCAGCTGTCTATCAAGTGTCAGAATCCAACACATAACACACCCAGGCAGGTCACTCCACAACAAGTACACGTATCACTCTGTTATTGTCCATGTGTGTGTGAATGACCTGAGACGCACCTCCCTGGACTACATGAAAAGAGAGAGATGGCTGGAGCTCTCAGATTATGTGGGCCAGGCAGGTATGACAGTAGCCCTGAGCAGTATACTACTGTCAACCAGAATTATACCACAGTATAAACAACAAATGATTGACTTCAACAATTGGCTTAAGTGTCTGGTGTCATTCACAGGAATCCAGTATCTGTCTGTTTGGGATGACATTGTTGTCAGACTGTGATGGCTTGCTACAGATGGCCTGCATCTGTCAACCTTGGGTTTCCAGGTACTGGCTAAGTGTCTTGCCATCCCTATAGTGCCTTTTCAGCCTGTGCTCCAAATACAATTGCCACCGTAACAGCTATACATAGATAGATTCCTGTCACAGAGACTTCCCATACTCTGGAACAAGCTACCCATTCATGTCAAGCAAAGCTCTTCATTGGCCCTCTTTAAAAAATCTTGATGACTGGATAGGAAATAGAAAATTCACCCAGGGGATCACTTCTGTGGCACTGCTTGACAGGAGCACAGGAAAATAATTTTCTTGGGTGGAAAAAGCCAGGGAACCTTTTTGGCTAGGCTTATATAGGCCACAGGGTCGATAGCCTAGTACTTACCTATGAACCTATGAATACATAAATGCAATCTGAGGGTCATACTGCTCAACACTAGACATCTAAATCTCAAGATCCAGTCACTCAAAGCACTCCTCAAAATGGAGAACATTGACATTTGTGCTGTAACGGAGACCTGTTTTACAGCAGCAGACAGCACCCCTGCACTACCAGGCTATAACTCATTCCACACCTGTCAGCTCCAAAACATGGACCACAGCTCCAAAGGTGGTGGTATCTCCGTATTCATGAAGGATATGCACACCTCCAGACTAGTATCCCAACATAATGCATCTGAGATACTTCAGGTACAACTGACATTGGATAATAGTGCAATCCAGGTCATAGCCTGCTATAGGTCTCCATCCATGTCCGTAGACTCTCAGTCCAACACCCTGGAATCTATCAAGGTCCAACCCAACACTCTCATACTATGAGACTTCAACTACCCCTCCATCAACTGGGAAAGATACTCAAGCACCAATACACTGGCCCAATGCTTCCTGGAATTCATCAATTCCAATGCCCTGGACCAGCTCATTCTGGCACCTAGTAAAGGAAGCAACATCCTTGACCTGTGTTGATTACTAACATATGGGACTGTTGCTTGACAACAGTAGTCAATCACTACCTGGTCAGAGCCAACCATAAAGTAATCACCATGGAAATCCATATCTCACCCAAACCCCCGCACAGGTACCTACCTTGAAAAATTTCTCCAAAGCTGACTTTGGACTCCTAAAAACAGAAGTGGCTAACTTCACAGCACCCATGCCAGTGGAAAATACCTGCATGACTGCTGAATCATACACAAATGCACTATACAAACATGTACATCAATGCATGGAACTAGCCATACCCAACAGAACCATGACACTCTCCTCCAAACACTGGAGGCCAATCTGGTGGTCCCCTGCCATTAATAACCTGTACAGTTGAAGGAAAAAATTGTTGCAGAAAAAGATGTCATCCCAATAGTGGTAAAACTCCCTTATTAGCCTCAACAACAACTTGAGATCCCTCATGAAATCATCTAAAGACAGCTATGACTGCAGAATTGCAGCAGACACTGACAACAACCACAAAGCCTTAGATAGTTATATCAAGGGGTCTATATCACGTTGTCAAATTTTTAAAAGTTCGAAAGTCATATGGTCGACACCATATGATCGAACTTTTAAAAGCTCAAATGTTTCAACGGAGATCTCCGTACAGTGCAGAATAGGAAGATTTCCCTTTCTGCACTGTAGTGCGATCTTGGGGTTCCTATCAGTTCGTCAAAACGTCAGCAGTTTACACACCATATGTTCGAACTGTGAAGTTCGAAAACTGATTATCACGAAGCTGCGGAACACCAAATTCTTCCTCAGGGAAAGAATTTGGTTGGCCGTTTCTGTGGCTTCACTATTTTCAGCATTGTGGTGGAAAGTTACAGGTCAGGTTCAGGTATGTGTGCGATTGTGCGGACATTAGGGTTAAGGCATGGGTTAGGTGAGTTAGGGTTAGGGCGCAGGTGAGATGGGTGTGCAATAGTGACAGACTTTAGGGTTAGGGCGGGATAGGTGAGTTAGGGCACGGGTGAGGTGGGTGTGTGATAGTGACAGACTTTAGGGTTAGGGCAGGATAGGTGAGTTAGGGTTAGGGCACGGGTCAGGTGAGTGTGCGATAGTGATGGACCTTAGGATTAGGGTTTGGGTTAAGGTAAGTGGATAGATAGGGTTAAAGTAAGTGGATAGATAGTGTATGTACAATTTAGTGTAGGGTTAGATGTCGGATTTTAAGTGTATGTGTGTGGATGGCTGTTTTTTTGGTGTGCTTGTGTTGTGTGTGTATTTCTTGGAACAGCAATTTTTTTCCCTGGGAAAATAAATCACTGTTCTAAGCCTTCGATGATTTTGCACTTCGAGGTTAGAAGTTCAAACATATGGTGTTCGAACTTCTGGCATTTCATCAAAGTGATATAGACCCCGATCTTGGAGTTGGTATATTTAAAGAGACGGGGAGTGTGGGGTGAGTGGGGGGTGCAGGAGCGCTTGCCCCCTGCTTAAACTATTCAGGTAGGTTTTTTTCTTTGGTTTATTTTTTTTATTACATTTTTGAACTTTTAAAAGTTTGATCATATGGTGTTGACCATATGACGTTCGAACTTTTAAAAGTTCAATTATGTAATATAGAGGCATATCAATAACTTCCATGGCATTATCCAGACATGCTCTGAGTTAGTGCACAATGCTACCTCGTATACTGAGCCAACAGATATTGCCAACATTCTTGCCTACACATTCAGTGCCAGCTTTACCCCTCCCCCCAAGGGAACAATCAGAATGCCAGAAGAATGCCAGGCATCCAGGAATACTGCAGCCCAGGTTAAACATGCATTGTCCATGGGCAAGAATACAGCTTCCATGGGACCCCAAACTATCCCTGGCTGTGTTCTACATGAACTACAAATATACCTGCCCATTATCCTGACTAGTCTGATATGTACAGCTATGCAGCGCATAATCAGGGACCTGGTTGACAAAGATATAGGTAATTGCCTAACTCTGGACCCCACACAGTTTGCCTTTGTGAAAGGGAGATCATGCCTGCTCAACCTGGTTGACTTCTTTGAGTCAGTCACCAGGGCTGTGTATGATGGTAAGGCACTGCATGCAGCCTACAATGATCTGGCCAAGGCTTTCAATACCATTCCTCAGTCAGGAATTATTGATGGACCCACCAAACTAGGCATCAGCCTCTATATCAGTAGGGAGGTTTCAAATTGGCTCACAGATAGAACACACAGTGTCAAAGTACCAAGCTCCAATTCAGACTGACAACCAGTCACAAGTGGAGATCCAAAGGGATCACTATTGGGTACTCTCCTGTTCAGCATCTACTTTTCAGGAGTCCAGACCAACACAAACGAACTCTGGCTGACCAAGTTCACAAACAACTGCAAGCTGGGAGCCATCATTAACTCCACAAGTGATGCAGACATCCTACAGAAAGGCCTCACTGAGACCACTGACTGGTGTGGAAACCATGGCCTGAAGCGTAACACCACAAAATGCATCATCAGCCCCTTTGGTAAAAACTCAGTTCCCACTAAGTACCATATCTATGGGAGTCCACTGAACACTGTAGGCGTTATAAGAGATCTGGAGACACAGGTTGACAGCAACCTCTCCTTCAACCACCACATTGCCTACTATGGTCAGGAAATCCTTCTATGTAGCACATCTCATTACCAAGGGTTATGAATCCAGAAAGAAAGAGGTCATATTCTCTGTGTATTCTTCCCTCATTAGAACAATCATCAAGTATAATGGCCCATTTGGCATGGACCTCACTAGACCCCTGCAACAACAGGAGATGCCACAGACGTACCTCACAAAGAGGATCCTAGGCATTAAACACATGACCTACACAGACAGACTCAAAACACTCCAGCTATTTTCTGTCTCATATCACTTACTTACAGGCGATCTCTGCTTGACTTACAAAGCCATGTCTGACACAGCTCTTTTAGAAATGCTATATCTAAAGACATCCCAATCCCTCTGCACCACACACTGCAGAGACTTTGACCTCATTACCTCAATCAAGACAACATGCTGGAGGGACAGGTTCCTCACCCAGAGACTGCAAATGCCCAGGAAGAGACTTCCCATACATGTCAAGCAAAACACTTAGTTGACCCTGTTCCAGAGAAATCTTGAGTGCATGGGTAATAGAAAGTTCACCTCAGGGATCACTCCAGTGGCTCTACTTGCTAGAGGTACTGGGAACTAACACCGGGTAGCACAATGGCAGGGCACTTCTATGGGCTAGGCTTGTAAAGGGTCCAGGGCCATTAGCCTAGTATACACCTATGAACCTATAAGTGGAGTGACATCAGCATGACTGATAAAGTAGGCCAGTGGGTGGGAAACTTATCAAAATACTTCTTCATATAAACATACACACATACCCGCACACACATTTGCTAGATCTGAGAGTAGAACCCCTGATTATCTAGTTATTTTTTCTATTGTGTTACACAGTTATTGCACACGCTACAGAGCTTACTGAACTGGCAACTGGCCAAAGGTGCTGATAAGGGGAATTACATCAGCAGGACTGATAAAGTAGGGAAGTGGGTAGGAAAATTATCAAAATATGTCTTCCTACAAACATGCACACACACACATAGTTGCCATATTTGAGAACAGAATCCCTGCCTATCTGGTTATTTATACTATAGTGTTACACAGTTATCATACACTCTACAGAGCTTATGGGGCTGATAACTGGCCAAAGGTGCTGATAAGGGGAATGACATTAGCAGGACTGATAAAGTAGGGCACTGGGTGGGAAACTCATACACACACACACCTATACACACACACTTTCCAGATCTGAGATTAGAATCCCTGACTAGCTAGTGATTTGTACTATAGTGTTATGCACTTATCACATGCACTATGGAGCTTACTGGGCTGACAACTGGCCAAAGGTGCTGATAAAGGGAATGACATCAGCAGGACTGATAAAGTGGGGCACTGGAAAGTGTTATGGGTGGGAATGGCCTAAAACTGTTTCACCTACAAACAAACACGCCCTCAATCCTGCACATACAACTGTCATACACACAGTTGCCAATATTGAGATTAGAACCCCTACCTATCTAGTTATTTGTACTATAGTGTTATGCAGTTATCACATGTGCTACAGAGCTTATAGGGTCTATATTAGAACATCAAAGTATTACTACATCGAATGTTCTAATATCGAACCATTTCACTCGAAACACCATAACATCGAACACTCAGAACAGTGAATTTTTTCCCAAGGAAAAAATATTCGCTGTTCCAACAAACATACACACAACACAAGCACACCAAAATACATAATCCACACACATACACTTCACAAAACCCTACACTAAATCATACATATACTACTAGCTATCCACTTACCTTAACCCAGCCCTAATCCTAAGGTCTGTAGCTACTGCACTCTCACCTTACCCGCTCCCTAACCCTAAAGTCCCTATCGCACACTCACCTTACTCCCCCCTAACCCTAAGGTCCCTATCGCACAATCACCTTACTCCCCCCTAACCCTTTCGTTCGCCCACTTACCTTAACCCAGTCCGTAACCTTCGCTCCACAGTCGAAGAAGTAGCAAAGCTGCAGAAATGGCCCACTGAATACTTTCCCTAGGAAAATATTCAATATTCTGCAGCTTCGCTATTTTCAGCGTTCAATGCAAAGGGTTTGATATTAGAACATTCAAAGTAGTAATACTTCGATGTTCTAATATAGACCCGAGCTTATAGGGGTAATAGGTGTCCAATGGTACTTCTAAGGTGAATGACAGTAGCAGATCTTGTGAAGTAGGGCAATGTGAAGTGTACTGAGTTGGAACAGTTTCCTAATACTTAGACCTATGGACACACACAGACACACAGACAGGTGATGTGATATTATAAACCCAACCTCAGTACTGTTAAAAAATGGGGCTCACCTTTTATGCTGGCATGTGCAACTGTTTGCAACTGGTATGCCACTGTCCACAGCAGGACATTACCGTATGCCATTCAGGGTATCTGTGTGTGTGTGTCTCACTCTGCCTGTGTCCCCCTGTGTCTCTCTCTCTCTATCACTGTCTGTCTCTCAGTTCCCCACATCTATGTGTGTGTATGCTTGACATATGTTGTTATTTGTTGCCGATATATATGTGTGTGTGTATCTCATGCAACAGATGCAGATATATCACATATAGTCCACCTACAGCTAGCTGAGGGTAGTCCTGTCTGATGTGTATGTGTGGGGACAGTTGATATATTATGATGTGAGTTCCAATGTTCTGTGTTTCTCTAAGTGTAGAAGCATGCCCAGTGTGACCTTCTATAGTTAGAGTGGGACTCCATTCCAGAGATAGGTGTACTATCTTAGCATTATCTTCAAAAACAGCTATTATAAACAATTACAGCAGGCCATATACATTTGGTGACTTTATAGGCTTCATTTTCAAATATTCTGTTGACAAATGAGACAGATTGAATAGATGGATACTTTGTACAAATGCTGTCTTAAAAAATCAAATGATACTCTGTGTTCAGAAACATTTGTCTGTAATACATTTTTCTAATGTGCTAGAATATAACTATATAAAGTTATATCAAGCAAAAGAGACTTTACTTGCCAGTACAAATTTATTTCAAATGTACATTTTATCAAATGCTCTTTGCTTGAATCTGTTGTAATTGAATTTCTCCTTGCTGGACTGTTAATCTGTTGTGTTCAGTAAAGATGTATATGGGACCATGTGCACTCAATGTATGTTTTTTTTCCAAACTTTACTCAAAGTCCTTATTATTTGAATGGCTGTGGTATAGCCTATTCCCCAATGGATATCTGGGGTTAAGTATTCATTTTGTTTTCTGTTGCCAGTTGTTTTCTGTCTCATGTTCTGATATCATTTTCTTTTTTGGTGATGTTGGGCATGCTGGAATTCCTTATGCTGCTAATTCTCTTCTGTTTACATTGCAGTGTCATTAGTATTTCAGGTAGTGTAATATGTTGCTTAACCTTCAGTGTCAGTTTCAGGTATCTTCAGTTCAATGCAGTAGTTACAGATGTTCAAAAAGGATGTAAACACATTTAAGGCAATGTTAGAGGCAATGACATTCAGTGAATTTCATGTGCTGCGTTTATGCGGCTTCTCATGCATGCAACTGTTTTTTAATTCATAATTAAATAGACTGCAATCACTACTGAAAAAGTGAAACAAAACAATGTGAGGGTTAGCCACATCCAAAGACAAAACTTTTGTTTGTAAGCACTTTCATAGTTAACAAATACGGCTTCATCAGAAGTCCTAATTAAGAAACTATATTTATATAAACTTATGAAAGCACTTACGAACAAATAAAAGTTTTGTATTTGGATATGGCTAACCCTCACATTGTTTTGGTTCACTTTTTCATAAGTGATTGGAGTCTATTTCTGTTTTTAAGTGAACCATTTGTTGGGCCCGCTACGTACGTTGTTTGCTTTATAAGTCTTTTTGTTTTTTAATTCATGCTATTTATTCTCTTGCTTGAAGTTTGTTAACTGTTTAGTGTATTGATCCATAGTAACCCATTTAGGACTCTGTATAAGGTTATATAAGAACCAATCATACACAGTAGTGTATGCTAAAATAATGTCTAGAATCTTAACCATAAAGTACATGCATTATGCACAGATGAATTCTGTGAAGAAGAGGAGTCAAGGTATACATTAATATATAACAACTACTATTACATTAAAGATAGAGCAACATTTTATCTGTTAAACCTAGCACTTGCTCCTACAGTACTTATTACCTTGATACGGCACTCTTGTCATAGTACCCCAAAAAGGTAACCCCCCATTTCTCGGTCACCCACATCCCCCTGAATCTTTTTTAAAGTTTTTGTCTATCCTTCTAGCATGTCGAGGGATCAGTTGCTAGTGTCCTCTCCTGCTCAGCTGGTGAACCTGGGAATACTGAGGCAATGTTACAATTGCCTCATGTACACAGACAACCCTCTCCTCCTCCCACAAAACACAAATACATGCGAGAGATGCAACTATACGGCCAAACTGGAGGCTGAGCTCTCTCAACACAGGACTGGCAAGACCAGTCAGGAGGAGAAGGTTACCACACACACTATAGACCCAGTCTCACATAGCACCATTACAACCTCAAATCATACACATAAACACACAAAGACATACTCGGAGGCTCTGATCAAAAAAATCTACCAAAACAGCAGAGGCCACCAAAGCAGACACCCAAACAACCACCACCTCAGAACACAACACCTGCAACACATAGACCTCACAGTCAGAGTGTCAAACAGTCACAGCCCTTAAGGCCAAACACAATGCCAGACACACTAGTCATTGGTGACTCCATAGTCAGACACACTGGCGTCCCGCTCACCAGACTGAGTAAGGAGAAGGTCACAGTAAGCTGCCTGTCGGGCGCTAGAATCCGCCACATAACGCAAGCACTCAGGTCTCTCAACAGCACGCATTACAAACATGACTCCAGTCATTGTCACGCTGGTGTAAGCGACCTGAGGCGTACCTCAACGGACTACATGAAAAGAGACATTGAGGAGCTCTCTGATTATGTAGCCCAGGCAGGTATGACCCTGACCTTGAGCAGTATCCTACCTTTACCAAGAGTGATGCCACAATACAGAGATAAGATGATCAGCTTTAACAATTGGCTTAAACACTGGTGTCATTCAAAGGGGCCGACTGTCCCTGGGGGAATTGGAAAACCCCCCTGGGGGGCCCCCCCCCCGGGGAAAACAAAAGGGGCCCCCCCCGGGCCCTTTCCCTTCCGGGGAAAACGGGGCTTGCAAACCCTTTTTAAACCCTGGGGGAAATTTTTCCGGAAAAAAAAATTTTGGGGGGGGCCCCCAAAAGGCCCCCCCCCTTGGGCCCCACTGTGACCTCTTAGAAATGCTACATCTAAAGACATCCCAATCCCTCTGCACCACACACTGCAGAGACTTTGACCTCATTACCTCAATCAAGACAACATGCTGGAGGGACAGGTTCCTCACCCAGAGACTGCAAATGCCCAGGAAGAGACTTCCCATACATGTCAAGCAAAGCACTTAGTTGACCCTGTTCCAGAGAAATCTTGAGTGCATGGGTAATAGAAAGTTCACCTCAGGGATCACTCCAGTGGCTCTACTTGCTAGAGGTACTGGGAACTAACACCGGGTAGCACAATGGCAGGGCACTTCTATGGGCTAGGCTTGTAAAGGGTCCAGGGCCATTAGCCTAGTATACACCTATGAACCTATAAGTGGAGTGACATCAGCATGACTGATAAAGTAGGCCAGTGGGTGGGAAACTTATCAAAATACTTCTTCATATAAACATACACACATACCCGCACACACATTTGCTAGATCTGAGAGTAGAACCCCTGCTTATCTAGTTATTTTTTCTATTGTGTTACACAGTTATTGCACGCGCTACAGAGCTTACTGAACTGGCAACTGGCCAAAGGTGCTGATAAGGGGAATGACATCAGCAGGACTGATAAAGTAGGGAAGTGGGTAGGAAAATTATCAAAATATGTCTTCCTACAAACATACACACACACACACATAGTTGCCAGATTTGAGAACAGAATCCCTGCCTATCTGGTTATTTGTACTATAGTGTTACACAGTTATCATACACTCTACAGAGCTTATGGGGCTGACAACTGGCCAAAGGTGCTGATAAGGGGAATGACATTAGCAGGACTGATAAAGTAGGGCACTGGGTGGGAAACTCATACACACACACACCTATACACACACACTTTCCAGATCTGAGATTAGAATCCCTGACTAGCTAGTGATTTGTACTATAGTGTTATGCACTTATCAAATGCACTATGGAGCTTACTGGGCTGACAACTGGCCAAAGGTGCTGATAAAGGGAATGACATCAGCAGGACTGATAAAGTGGGGCACTGGGAAGTGTTATGGGTGGGAATGGCCTAAAACTGTTTCACCTATAAACAAACACACCCTCAATCCTGCACACACAACTGTCATACACACAGTTGCCAATATTGAGATTAGAACCCCTACCTATTTAGTTATTTGTACTATAGTGTTATGCAGTTATCACATGTGCTACAGAGCTTATAGGGTCTATATTAGAACATCAAAGTATTACTACATCGAATGTTCTAATATCGAACCATTTCACTCGAAACACCATAACATCGAACACTCAGAACAGTGAATTTTTTCCCAAGGAAAAAATATTCGCTGTTCCAACAAACATACACACAACACAAGCACACCAAAATACATAATCCACACACATACACTTCACAAAACCCTACACTAAATCATACATACACTACTAGCTATCCACTTACCTTAACCCAGCCCTAATCCTAAGGTCTGTAGCTACTGCACTCTCACCTTACCCGCTCCCTAACCCTAAAGTCCCTATTGCACACTCATCTTACCTGCTCCCTAACCCTAAAGTCCCTATCGCACAATCACCTTACTCCCCCCTAACCCTTTCGTACGCCCACCTACCTTAACCCAGTCCATAACCTTCGCTCCACAGTCGAAGAAGTAGCGAAGCTGCAGAAATGGCCCACTGAATACTTTCCCTAGGAAAATATTCAATATTCTGCAGCTTCACTATTTTCAGCATTCAATGCAAAGGGTTTGATATTAGAACATGCAAAGTAGTAATACTTCGATGTTCTAATATAGACCCGAGCTTATAGGGGTAATAGGTGTCCAATGGTACTTCTAAGGTGAATGACAGCAGCAGATCTTGTGAAGTAGGGCAATGTGAAGTGTACTGAGTTGGAACAGTTTCCTAATACTTAGACCTATGGACACACACAGACACACAGGCAGGTGATGTGATATTATTAACCCAACCTCAGTACTGTTACAAAATGGGGCTCACCTTTTATGCTGGCATGTGCAACTGTTTGCAACTGGTATGCCACTGTCCACAGCAGGACAGTACCGTATGCCATTCAGGGTATCTGTGTGTGTGTGTCTCACTCTGCCTGTGTCCCCCTGTGTCTCTCTCTCTCTGTCTATCACTGTCTGTCTCTCAGTTCCCCACATCTATGTGTGTGTATGCTTGACATATGTTGTTATTTGCTGCCGATATATATGTGTGTGTGTATCTCATGCAACAGATGCAGATATATCACATATAGTCCACCTACAGCTAGCTGAGGGTAGTCCGGTCTGATGTGTATGTGTGGGGACAGTTGATATATTATGATGTGAGTTCCAATGTTCTGTGATTCTCTAAGTGTAGAAGCATGCCCAGTGTGACCTTCTATAGTTAGAGTGGGACTCCATTCCAGAGATAGGTGTACTATCTTAGCATTATCTTCAAAAACAGCTATTATAAACAATTACAGCAGGCCATATACATTTGGTGACTTTATAGGCTTCATTTTCAAATATTCTGTTGGCAAATGAGACAGATTGAATAGATGGATACTTTGTACAAATGCTGTCTTAAAAAATCAAATGATACTCTGTGTTCAGAAACTTTTGTCTGTAATACATTTTTCTAATGTGCTAGAATATAACTATATAAAGTTATATCAAGCAAAAGAGACTTTACTTGCCAGTACAAATTTATTTCAAATGTACATTTTATCAAATGCTGTTTGCTTGAATCTGTTGTAATTGAATTTCTCCTTGCTGGACTGTTAATCTGTTGTGTTCAGTAAAGATGTATATGGGACCATGTGCACTCAATGTATGTTTTTTTTCCAAACTTTACTCAAAGTCCTTATTATTTGAATGGCTGTGGTATAGCCTATTCCCCAATGGATATCTGGGGTTAAGTATTCATTTTGTTTTCTGTTGCCAGTTGTTTTCTGTCTCATGTTCTGATATAATTTTCTTTTTTGGTGATGTTGGGCATGCTGGAATTCCTTATGCTGCTAATTCTCTTCTGTTTACATTACAGTGACATTAGTATTTCAGGTAGTGTAATATGTTGCTTAACCTTCAGTGTCAGTTTCAGGTATCTTCAGTTCAATGCAGTAGTTACAGATGTTCAAAAAGGATGTAAACACATTTAAGGCAATGTTAGAGGCAATGACATTCAATGAATTTCATGTGCTGCGTTTATGTGGCTTCTCATGCATGCAACTGTTTTTTAATTCATAATTAAATAGACTGCAATCACTATTGAAAAGTGAAACAAAACAATGTGAGAGTTAGCCACATCCAAAGACAAAACTTTTGTTTGTAAGCACTTTCATAGTTAACAAATACGGCTTCATCAGAAGTCCTAATTAAGAAACTATATTTATATAAACTTATGAAAGCACTTACGAACAAATAAAAGTTTTGTATTTGGATATGGCTAACCCTCACATTGTTTTGGTTCACTTTTTCATAAGTGATTGGAGTCTATTTCTGTTTTTAAGTGAACCATTTGTTGGGCCCGCTACGTATGTTGTTTGCTTTATAAGTCTTTTTGTTTTTTAATTCATGCTATTTATTCTCTTGCTTGAAGTTTGTTAACTGTTTAGTGTATTGATCCATAGTAACCCATTTAGGACTCTGTATAAGGTTATATAAGAACCAATCATACACAGTAGTGTATGCTAAAATAATGTGTAGAATCTTAACCATAAAGTACATGCATTATGCACAGATGAATTCTGTGAAGAAGAGGAGTCAAGGTATACATTAATATATAACAACTACTATTACATTAAAGGTAGAGCAACATTTAAAAAGTATCAGATCCATGTATTTGGAGCAGCACTCTTTAACCATTTCCAGTTATAGAACTTCCTAGGGCTGACTTGAGAAAAGGTGATTACTAATGTCAATCTGATCATATTGAAATGCATACTTGTTACCATGTTTAGAACAGAATCCCTCAGATCAGCTAGTTTGGTAAGATTACTAGAGTTTATTTAACACAGGGCAGAAATATATGAGATAAGGAAAAGATACCTTTCTAAACGTGGTTAGGAGTGTCCTTACTAAGTAGGAGTGTGAACTGAAAATGATGTCAGAGGAACCTAGAAAGGATTATGCTGTAAAGTTTGCATGCTAGCTGCAATAAGAATGAGGAGAGGGAGGAAAAATCAAGACTATTTGCATAGCTGTCCCGTTGCTATTTACAAACCCTCATAGGGTCGAGACACTATAAGACCGTGTCAACTGCATTGTTGAACAGATAGTAACAAAAGCTAGAACTGTGTTATATCAGTCACAGTAAAGTACAAATGCAGAGGTTTAAAAATATTTGACAAATAAAGGAAGGGTAAGTCGAAGCATAATGATTAAGGCAGCACAGTATGTAAATATAATAAGTGGTAAAGGAAAGTTATTACATGATGCTATATTATAAATATATTTAAATGATGATGACCTAAAGTTTTAAAATCTGCTGAAAGCTTAATTGTGCTTAATTGAATGTTCTAAGATTTAGTTGAAATAGAAAAAAATAAACACTATGCTTTAGCTTATTTGAAGGTTTCCTATAAGAATACGAATGCATATCATAATATACAATTCAGTGTTAAAGCTTGGAAGATAAGTGGGGAAGGTGCATATTCCAGTTATTTCAGACAAAAGAATGGAATATTTCAGTATATCTGCCATGTCTTTGTTGAGCAGGCAGCTGGCTAAACTGACTTAATCACACCAATGTCCTATTTTTGTGACAGCAACATCATCATCATTAATCCCCTTTTCCCCACTTTCTACATGGTGTTGGGGTGTCATGTCAGTTGCCACCATTTCTCTTGATTCATTGCCACACTCCTGCCTTTCTTGACACTGATGCCTGACTGTTGCAGATCTCTCACACAATCTATCCACCTATTAGCTGGATGGCCTTGTTTCCAATTGCATTCTTCCTTTCCATCCCAAATCTTCTTCACGAGATTGTTTTCTGCCTTTTGGCACATGTGCCCAAACCACTGTAAACTGTTCTTTTTGATCTTGGCTTCTGCTCTTATGTCCTCATTTCTTTGTATGTCCCACAGTGTGCATTCTACCACTCATCTCAGGCAATTAATTTCTATCACCTCTAGCTTCCACAGCTACTCAGCCTTTACTGCCCAGGTTTCTGTACCATACAGTAGCGTTGGTTGCACCACTGTTTGTACACCTTACTTTTCAGCTTCTTTGTCATTCTTCTGTCATGCACTACATGTGGAACTCTATGTCAGCTGGCTGCAGCCCCTCTGATTCTAGCTTTGGCCTCTTCGTTCAGACTTCCCTACTCCTTAACCACCCCAGCCAGATACTTGAAGCACTTAACTTGTTTCAGTATCTCCCCTTATATCTCAGTTCTCAGCTTCTTCTGATTTTCCACATTTGCTGCCAACACCACTGTTTTATCTGTGCTCAGTTTCATCCCATGTGCCTTCAGTTTTGCATTCCATTCCCCTATCCTTTGCTGAGGTTCTTACTCAGAGTCTGCCTGAAATGCCACATTGTCTTGATCTGTCCCTTCAGCCTGTTTGTAAATGTAGTCCATCAGCAGTATCAACAGCAGTGGGCTCGGAGCTGAACACTGATGGACATCCACTTCCCCTGAGAACCCCTCTGTGAGACCAAAAGTGAGACCAAACACTGTTCAGACTTGAGTAATTGGGTCCTTGTACATAACCTGCACTAATTCTACCAGTGTTTCTGGAACTTCAAACCACTGCAGGACTGCCTAAATCAGCTTTCTTGGGACCTTGTCATATGCTGTCTCCAATTCTAGGAGTACTAAGTTGGATTCTTTCCTCATCTCTAGTTTATTCTCAACTATCTGTCAAACTACAAACATTGGGTCAGTTGTACTGCATCCTGATCCAAAAGTGATAGCAAAATGAAACTAAAGATTCTATTGCTGAGTTCTAGCTCATGTGCAGTCATCATGGAAATATTAGTTCTAAGAAGTATATCTTACCCTTTCTGAGGTATAAGTATTAATTTTCTGATGTCTGTTATGGCATCTAAAAATATAAATTTGGAATCCTTCTTACAGTAGCTTAGCAACCTGCTGAATTTGACTTTTTGATAGTGATACAGTGTTTGTTTGACAGAGCTTGATCCATTTATGGTCCAGATATGGGAGGATGCATTATGGATAACAGTGTCATGTTTAAATGATACAGAAATTAACTAAAAACATCTACAGTTTTGGAGGTCACAAATCAAAACAATAACAATCCCAAGTAGTGACACACTAAAACGTTTTTTTTTTTTGTGGTAGAGCAATGGAGGAAACCCCCATGTTCTTGAGCCCTACTTTGAGAAACTTGAAGAAAAGGGTTAAGATAAGAAAAAAAAATAACATTTACCTTCTTCCTCTTCTGTGACTCTAAAGATTAAACCAATGCAGTGACCTTGCTGTTATTTTAAGCATTGTGTATCCCAACAGAAGGTTTCCTAATATCAGACTGATGAGGTGCTACTTAATGGTACTCCTCCCTGACTGTAATAGGGATACAGCCTAAAGTAAGCCTGAGTCTAGCATGCATTCCACACATTTTCTAGTTTGGATTTAGTAATAGTTACCTTTTTCATATCAGCAGTACAGCTATGGTAAATAATCTTTCACAAGTGTAATGATATGGAAACTACAATGACTGCATAAAGGGTGGACTTTAAGAGTGGGGAAGCAAGTGGCAGAGGATTTGTGTAAAATGAGAATAATAAAGCACCTTGAATAGTTTTTGAGGACTTGACTGTGCAATACGTGCTGGTGATGAAAGTACTGAATCAAGCTTGACTCTGACTGTTCTACATTTGAGAGTAGTTTGACAACTATACCAAAAGTTCTTTGCACAAAGCTTAGATTTTGAAAATAAGACAATGGCAGTCAAAAATAATATAGGAAAAGCCTTATTTAATAGTAAAGCGCTTTTCGTTTACATAAATTAGTAAATTTCATATTTTTATTTTCATAGTTTGTTTAATTATAATTGTTACAAAGCCTAGATTTGGCATAATGAACTCTCTCTCTGTATCTTGCCCCAGTGAAAAGCATTTTCTACACTCACATACAGCAAGTGTTTAAAATTTACAATACGGCTAACTGCAGTGATCAACGTCCTCCTCATAGCTACTTTGAAACAAACCCAGGCCCTCAATCACCTACTCTTCCTAGCCTATTAAGCAAACACATGAACATAGCTTTACTGAAGCCATGGAGCATAAGAAACAAAATAGAACAATTGGACTCATTCCTAATCAAACCTTCACCAGATTTTGTAGGTATCACAGAATCATAGATAAAAATTACACTCCAGCCTTAGCCACCAATTTCCTAACTGAGACTACCTAGGCAACAATCGGCCATGTGCTAGAACTTTCGTGGGTTCTCTGATACTCAAAAAAAAAACTTACATTAAATCCACTCATATGACTGAATATTCTTCCAGGTAATAGCCATGATCCTAAATGGCAAATCTTAATCTTCCAAGTCAACAAAAACAGTAGTGCAGCACTTGAAATAATCTAACTCTCCCCATCTAATTCCATGAAAGTCAAACAACTGATTAAGGTACTGTTATTATCACTTATTTGGTCAAAAAGACATTGGTACAAATTCAATAAATCCTACACAGGCTGCTAAAACCATGTGTGTGTGTCACGTAGCACACCATTTTGCATTCAGTAAGTGGTTCTACATGCTGTGTAGAGCTGCTCAAACACAGTAAACATCTTGGCATGTTAATTACAACACAAGCAGATGAATTGCATATTAATCAACCAACCCAAATTGGAGGAGCTATTCAATAAGTTAGAAAGCAACAGTGTAGATTCAGTGCTGGTTTTCCCAATAAATTCCAAAACTTATTGGAATACAGCCACGGAAACTAGGCTACACGGAAAGAATGTTAAGAGTTGCTGTTGCTCTTACTCATGTATATGTGCAGCAGGTCCATGTCCATGCTACTGCTGCTGCTAATAGACCAAGGCCAAGAAGGAGAAGGGTTTTTAGATCCCATTTAACTTTTCATAATCTGCATGAGGTGGAAATTACAGAACTCTACAGGGTGGATAGAAACACACTATAGGAACTCTGCAACCTGTATTGTCCTCAACTGAGCACAGGGGTAAACCAAGGGGAACCAGTGCCAATGGAGACTAAGGTATGTGATTTTTACAGCAATTGCATCAAGATGGGACAGCAGTGGCTTATATGAATACATCTGTCCTCTATTAACTAATAGGCCTTGTATCTAAAATGTACAGATTTTCACTGAATATCCACATTTTGGCCTCACATGTTTGTAATGGCAAATCATTAAAGAGTAAATAAAGAGAAAATAATGACACACATTTTAGTTTCAGGCTTCATATACCTCAGAAAACACATAAAAATAGTAATGCAAAACCTGTTATTCCATCAACTAAGTTTGTAAGACCACAATGTTTAAAAACTTTCCCCATTGTTGAGCTTTTGTCCACTTTTATTTATGGCTTGGTCCAGCTTTGTTGGTCTAAGAGTTTGTCAGGGATGCACACATTATAAAAACCTGCAAGAAAGCAGTACAATTTGCAAAACAGCATCACAAAAACAGATATAAAAATCACTAAGTCAGCTATGCACGCTCATGGATTTATGTATCCCTGAATCCAAAAGTTAGAAAACAAGGATATTGCATAGTTATCACCATTTGCACAAGAGGTTTTGTGTGTGTGTGTGTGTGTGTGTGTGTGTGTGTGTGTGTGTGTGTGTGTGTGTGTGTGTGTGTGCGTGTGTGTGTGCTGGAGGGGGCAGAAGGCCTAGGCTGATGCAAAAGGTAGTGAGTGCATGTGAGTAAGTAAGAGAAGCAGTCAGCCATTTGATTAAAGTATCAAATGGCCACCAAGATAGACTCAGCTTTAAGCCTCACCAGTGACCCATGTAACTGTTACGTGTGTGTGTGTGTGTGTGTGTGTGTGTGTGTGTGTGTGTGTGTGTGTATGTATGGGCACTTAAGGTGAAACTGGTGTGTGAGTATCTCTACATCCTGGTATGTCAGACAGGAGTGAACAGTGCATAGTAGAGGTGACAGTTCATCATCGTTGTCCCCAACCCCGAGAACTGGCTCTGCCAGGAGTTGCACTGGCATGTCCATGCCCATGGGCAGATGCATTGCTGCTACCTGAATGTGACTGATGTCTGCTGAACAAGCTCTCCTCAAGACTATGCCCAGGACCATTACTTCATGTCCTGCCATGTCTGGGTGTGGACACTTGAACTACTGATGGAACAGTGGCATGTGACCAGGCATGGCTGCATTGGCTAACATCAGATGACATGGCTGACCTACACCCATGTGGATGGCATCCCCCTCCCAGCAGACACTCCATCACAGACACCACCTGTTCCAATGTGTCATTCATTTGATCAATTGAACTGGCAACACGGTGGAGACAGTCAAGCATGTCAGCCTGTGGCACATCTACAACCTTAAGCGCTTCCTTGGAGGCCCTATTTAAACATGCCTGCACCTGCATGATGTCCCTAAACATACATCATGTGACACAGAAAGACAAACCTGGATTAGGTAGAGGATGGACAGAAGGCCTCCTCTGAGCAACCCTAACAACCCTCTTGCATGGCACCTCACCCACATTTTGACTATGGCCAAAGTCAACAGGCACTGAAGCCACAGTAACCACATTACCCTGATCAAGTGTCTCACCTTCTACCTGTCCAATATCTGAGTGCTCACTGGAATGAGTATAGGGCTACTGACTATGTCCAGTGGAATTACAGGGGATGGCTGAATGTCAGCCTCAGTATCAGATTCAACCTCTGTACCCCCTGAGTGTATTTGTGCTTCACTACCATCATCATCAGAGTCTGCCAATACTCTAAGATCAGGTGGTAAGAGTCCTACACTTCCATTGTCAGGATTGCCTGTGATAATGAGCAGCAAACACAGGAAAAAATGAATAGCTGCACTACTATAGTCAAATATATGCTAACAAAGTAACAGTGGTGCCACTATTACAGACAGTACAACAATGCACACAACAGTCTTGACACCAACATGACACATATGGATACAGTTATATATTTATCTGAACTGCTCATCACCACTGACAAAATATTTGGCTTACCATGTGCAGTTAATGCTCTGCTTCCCATGAAAGATGGTCCTGGAAGAAGTTAAGCAAATGTTAAGGACAACATCATCACAATTAACAGTAACACAGAGTGTTAAAACTTTTTGCCCTTTATATGTCCAATAAGTATACTTTTAACAAGTACTTGGATGACAAGCTCAACCTAAACCCATGTGTAATCAATCAGAATGTGTTATTAACTGTAGCAATCTACAAGTCCCCCCAGAAACAAATGTATTGTTAAACATAAAAAGCAGCAAACACAGGAAATAAATGAATAGCTATACTACCACAGTTTAGTATGTGCTAACAAACTAATACTAGTGTCAATATCACATATGGTACAGCAATACATACACAGTCCTGAAACCCACCTCACACATACAGATAAATGAATATTTCTGTGAAATGCTCATCAGTACTGAAATAAAAATGTTTGGCTTACCGTGTACAGATGTCTCCACATTTGCTAGGGAGGATGGTCCTGGAAGAAGTTAAGCAAAATTTAAGGACACCATTATTGCAATAACAATAACACAGGGAGAAAAATGTTAGCCTTTATATATCCATTAACAATGCGTTTTACTGAAACTTGAGTGACACATCTACTTCAAGCCCATGTGGAATGAACCACAATGTGTTGTTAACTGTATCAATCTATAACTAGCCCTCCCCCCCAATTTTGTCTACCTGGTAGCTCCTCCTGGGAAATAATTGTCCTCCCTGAAACAGCAGCACCAACATCAATCACATGCTCTTGTGCACTTTTGACTGAGCTCATTGGTTCCCTGACAGTAGACAGGGACTCTTCATTTAGTGTCAGTGGTGGCTCCATAGCAAGTCCCCCAGTAGACAGCTGTCCAAGGGCCACCATAGCTGCTCTCCTCCAGGCTGATGAAATCATGTCAGTGGCCCTGTGATCCACCTGATCATATGTCCTGCTGCATCCCCCAACAGCCTTCACATCATTCACTATCTGGTTTTAAATTTGCATTCTTCCAGACATATCCTCATGTTCTCTTTCAAGCTGAAAGGCACCATGTTGCTGAAATGCTTGGATGATCACATCGTTTTTGGAGTCACTGAAGGGGGGTTTGCAGGGATTGGGATGCTTGGGTGGCATAGTCCTAGAAGACATAAAACACAAAAGAAGGATACTACATATAAATATCACATAAATAAAAGTCCTACTTAGCTATAACACATATTATTAGTTTTTCAATATTAGTCACTGGAGAAACAAAAAACTTTCAAGTTATTCAAATATAAAAAAGGTTATGGGTTTGTAACATAACACTGTCACAGACAAACCAAGGAGTAACAACAACAAAGAAAACCTGTATGAAAAATGCTGGTTGTGCTAAAACAGAAGACAGAAGGAAAACACAACAGCAATTCAGACTCCCTTACTTCCAGTGGGTGTATCAGCCAGGTTAGACTTACAAAGTGCAGAAATAATTGTACCAAGGTTTTAAATGTTACTAAGCAGCACATATTTCACAGCTTCTGTTCAGTAATATCCAACTTCCACTGCATTTGTTGTTGAAAACTGTATATTATTGCCATTTAATATTCTCATGCATTTTAAGGACAATGAAACAAAGTCTACAGACTGCATGTCTAAGATTACTGCTCAGATAAGAGAAGAATGAATTCCATACAAACATAAGACAGAGCTGTATTTCTGCAAACAATAGTGATAAATGGTTGTATGATCACCCATTACACTGCATCTGAAATTAACACATGCACAAACAACTCAGAAGTGTACAAGGCTATATGTCTTGTTAATACTGTGGATGATTTGCGACTTGCTTGTATGGACAATAAATTTAATTCCTGCTGTGAAGCTGTTTCTGTGGCAAAGAGGGATAAAACAACCTTACTGTGTTATGTAGGTTAATCAGTGTGAGAGTTCATATCTAGAATTGTGTAAACACACTTTCATGTGTACTAACATTTATTTTGTAATGTTGTTTATTTGATATACTTTTTGTATTTGCACAGTGTGGGGCTTAGCGCAAACACAGGAAATGGCTAAATAGAATAAATGTCATGTAATATACTTCTATGATAACTAAAGTATAAACTACACCTGTGAATCATCTGTGTGTGTGTGTGTGTGTGTGTGTGTGTGTGTGTGTGTGTGTGTGTGTGTGTGTGTGTGTGTGTGTGTGTGTATGTGTGTAGCACATCTGATAAACACAGTTATCCACAAAGTATATATTATCTATAGATCATGGTTCAAGTCCCACATTTGTCATTTAAGGATGAAACCTAAGAAACACTGCTCATACAGATAAAACAAGGTAGTTTTGCTTCTCATATTTGCATTTCACTTACCGTTGTGCAAGCCTGGACTAATAGCCAATACACAAAGCAGACAGGATGCAGGCATTCTTGATTTCAAAAAGGGTACATTGTTGCATCTTTTACATTACTTTGCATAAACCTGTTAAGTGGTGTTGCATGGTGGATACCAGTCTCCCCCAATACCTGGAGGTCTAGATCACCTGTAGAGAGGAAGCAGATAGTAGACAATTTCAAAATGGGTACATTCCAGCAAGTATGTTGGGAACCAGTCAAACATGCTAAGTGTCGTTGCATGGTGGTTAACACATAAAAGTTAATTAGGCACGTGGAAACATCTTTAGCTATTCCTGTGGCAGCAGGGGTAAGTGTAGGACTGCAATACAGATTATCCTGGGTTCTAATACAGCAAATTCCAAATATTGTTATTATGTTTCATTTTACTTTACATTATGTTTCATTTTACTTTACATTAAAATTCAAGTGAAAAAAATTATTACATACTCTCAAATTTATTATGAATAAATACATGTTGGAAAAGCATAATTGTGTATCCTGCAGTCATCACTACACTCTCAAGGAGTACCAATATTTTGTCAGGAGGACATGTCTACACATCCACTTCATTCTGCCCTCTGAACATTTTCTCTCATACATCCGATGATGATGTTATCCACAATAAATTGTCCTGCAGCCTTGCAAAAATTCAAACTTGTGCAGTGGCACTTGTGTTAAGGAGTGCATTCTCTAGTCTGTGTACGTAGGTAGGGGTTCTAAACTCACGGCATTCAACTGGTGTGTGTGTGTGTGTGTGTGTGTGTGTGTGTGTGTGTGTGTGTGTGTGTGTGTGTGTGTGTGTGTGTGTGTGTGTGTGTGTGTGTGTGTGTGTGTGTGTGTGTATGTGCATGTTTGTTCACTTGGTTAACATTAAAGACAGCATTTTACACCAGCATGTGGAACATTGCTATTATCATCTTCTCCTCACCAGACCCTGCTGATGTCATCATTGATAAAGTGTTATCTGACTCTCCCCACATCAGATTTGGGCTGTGATGCTTGCGTTAAATGCAGAGGTCTCTAGTTGGTGTACCTAGATAAGGGGTTCTGTTCTTACTGCAGTCAGCTGGTGTGTATGTGGTTGACATTAGAGAGAGTATTTTACACCAGCATGTGGGATACTGCTATTACCATCTTCCTCTCAACAGACTCTGCTGATGTCATCAGCTATAGCTGTCTCTCAAGCATGTTCTGTTCATGTCACAGGCTAGGTTAAGATCCCTAGAGTGAATAACTGTTGTGCCATTAGATTTATGAATATGCAGCATCTCCATCAGGGCAGGGCCAGAGACTGGCCTACAGGCCAGGCACAAGTCACTTCTCAGCAGTCTATATGATACAGAATACAGTGACAGTGCTTTCAGTGTATCCATGTATGTCATGGAATAGTTTGTAGGCTTTCTATTTTCTTGTTGAGAAACAACTGTGATCTCCCCAGTTGCTGCAGGTGTTGGGTGACGTAAATGCAAAAGAGAGCACTGCACTCTATTAGTGATCTGATGAGTGTTGAGTACAGTAGTGGTATAAAATTCTCAGATGTGGATGCGATGCCTGACTTATGAGGTACACAATGCAGAAGGCTTGCCTTACCACTGTGGAAACATAGTGGTTGAACTTCATATTGCTATCTACCTGTGTTTTCAGGGCTCGCACCACTGGGTTTGAGCTTCGAGGGGGGGGGTGTTGTCAATACTATAATTAGCAGGGAATTCCACTTTGCAAAAGTCAATAATAATGGCACTTTTTTGAGTAGAGTTTTAGGCCATATGGCTTGGACACCAATCACTTGTCTGTGCTAGAGCCTCCTCTAATATGTTGACATTATTGTGGGACTCCATGATTAGGGTGGCCATGGTGGTGCAGTGGTTAGCATTGCCGCCTCACAGCAAGAGGTTCTCCGGTTCGATCCCCGGCTGGGGTGCCTTCTGTGTGGAGTCTGCATGTCCTCCTGTGGCCTCCCACATCCCAAAGACATGCTGCAGGTTGATTGGACACTCTAAATTGGCCCTAGGTGTGCATGTGAGTGTGCCTTCTGTGGAAGGTTAAAACTCCACTGCCATTCAATGTGCGGACAAGGTGATCCGAAGAAGAAGATTGTGGGACTGCATGATTGCACGTAAGTTGCAATCATCAGCAAACGTGCTAAGCCAAAGGCCATCTACCTTAGCCTGGACTTCCAAGAAAGAGATTCCAAACAGTAAAGGGCCCAGCACAGATCCTTGTGGTACACCTCTGATGACATCTGTACCGGTAGAAGTTCAGTCACCAACTTTGACAATATGTGTTCTGTTGGTGAGCCACTTGGCAAACCATCTAGTGATGCAAGGGTTAATCCCAAGCTGGGAGAGTTTATCAATGATAACTGAGTGGGGGATTGTGTCAAAACCCTTGGCCTGATTGAGATAGGCAGTATACACTGTCTTAGAAGCCACATTGGGTTGGGCCTAGAGTTTGAAGGTCACCCATGTCCTTGTTAATAAGGTCTGTGATGATTCTTTCCATGGCCTTGCAGGTGAGACTGGTTAGACTTATACATCTATAGTTCCTTGTGTGGGTTGATGTCCCGCCTTTGTGCAAGGGGATTTTTGCTGCTGTTGTTCACTCCGCTGGAACAAAGTCATTTCTCAGGCTATGATTAAAAAAGATGCTAATTAGGTCCACTAGGTGTTGTTTCAGATTGTATATTAAGCAATCTAGGATGCTATCTGGTACCATTGAGGCCATGTTTTAGCCTTGGCGAGTGCAGATATGACCTGATGTATAGAGATACTAGGCAGAGGACTGGTGTTAGCTATGCTTTGGGGTATGGCCAGTGGGGCCAGGGGGTTGAAGTTTACAGCAAATCTGGGAGCTAACAGGTTGGCATTATCCTTGGGTGCAGCTTCATGGTTACAGTCCTAGCATTAAGCAGCAGAACTTTATGTTTTCTTCCAGTGGATGTTGTTATGTCAGAATTTTTTTGCTTTGACATTGCCTAAAAAAGGCACTATGGCAGAGACAAGTGCCTTTGCCAGTATCCAACAGCCTAGATAACACTGGTGCAAACCATCTCTGGCAAAGTAGAGTGGCTTGTCGACCATGTCATACCAGGCTGAGAGATACTGGATCCCCCTGGATTGACACCAAAAGCTAAGTCAATTGCTGAAGCTCATCATCTATTGTGTATAATGTGACATCATCCTGGGTGAAGGTAGAATGCTGCTTAGGGTTAGGGCCATACCTGCCTGGGACATATCATGTGAGAGTTTAGTCATGTATCACTTCATATAGTCCAGAGAGGTATGTCTCAAGTAATTCACCTTAACATGAACTATGACAGAGTCATAAAATTACTTGTTGTTGAGTGATGTGTGATGATGTGATACACATGCATGAATATTGTTGGTGTAGTAGGACATGTGCTGCTGTAGTGGAGCAGATCAACCATTGGCACAGTTCACATTCCAGCATCACAATGATAATTGTAGTGTGGCATAGGTGTGCAAGTGTCTACATACCATCATTAAATGCTCTGTGACACACATTAATATAAATTCTTATTGATTACATGATTACATACTGTAAGTTTTGTCTCATGTACATGTTGTTAATTTGTGATATACGCAACAATATATCACATGTTTTACTACAATTGTAAACTTGGGGAATTAATTGTATGTGCAGTTGTGTTGCTAGAAGCAAGGATTATTGAGTGGGTCAGCAGGACCATTGTGTGACTGTTCTCATTTTTGCCAGTAAATTTTCTGCATGAGCCACAAACAACTGATCTGTAATGTGTAATGATATGGCATCAGGCTGCTCAGGCCCAGCTTGCCCATGAAACACATATAGGTATGTGCTGTGCAATTGATATAAGTACATCACGTTGTTACAGTTATATGACTGTGTGCTTGATACCAGTGTATAGAATGTGAAGAATGACCACGGTTGCATATGTATTTTTTTTGGCAAATCATTTATTCCAATAAAACTGAAATGTTAAGTGGAATACACAGCTAAGCACAGATGTGCATGTGGATGCCACCAGACATACCCAGTTGGAGTAAATAGAAAATCTGCTACCTGACTGTTTGTCTCACATGTCACACACCCCTCCCCCATTGCCACTGTCCATAACACAGAATCAATGGATCATGTCAAATCACAGATTGCTTATAACATGAAACAGAACATGGACCTACCTGACACAGTTGGAGCCATACTCCAAGACAGACTCCAGATGGAATATATTTCCATAGAAGGGTGTACATCAACATGCATTCATCTGACTTGGGGGGACAGCACCTGATGCTTGCATGTGTAGATGCATTCTGACTCTCCTCATCCATGAGGTAGACTAACATGCCATCATGGACCTTTTCTACAAGTACATTGGTAATATCCTGGCTGTATGTAAAAGACATGTGTGTTTTGTTCATGCTACATCCATGTCTGTTACATCTGTTAGATGTCCTCAAGAAGGTCAACAATGGTGTGCATGATGGCAACACTATCATCTTGCAGAACTTGACCAGGCCAAGGCATTTGACACAAATCCACACAAAGGTATTACTGCAACACTGTCACAAGCGGCCATAAACACCTATATCACCAAGTGTGTAGTAAACCACTGAATCACATGCATGACATCTAAATATGTTGAGGTGTGTGAAGTGACCTATATCTATATTCCAGTGTTCAGGTCCATACCTAAGGGCTCTGTGCTAGTCCCTTTCCTGTCCATTATTTAAGTAACAGATGTCAAGAATGACATATACATCCTGTGTCCAAGCAGCTGTCTGGAGGACTGCAGATTGTGTATGATCATTGAATCCAACTGTGGTATTAGTGTGATACAGACAGCATCAACACACAAAAAATTGCTGCCACAGCCATGAGCAGACCAAGTAGTATGTGACCTGTGTGCTGAGGTAGATGGTTATGGGGAAAGTCCACCAGCATGTGCCCACAGTGGTGACTACTCCCTTGTATGAAACACAACTCCTGAGTAGGCACAGGACATCTATATCAAAGGCCATTATACTTCCATAGTTCATAGCCTTCATCACACCAGTAACTGGGTACAATGCATCATTTTTCATGTACCTCCCTACACATCTTCCAGGAATGCATAACCCAAGTGTACCACATTTGCCACTGTGAGCTCTCACACTTCTTATTGGCCATACCTTAGCATTGTTTTTGTTGCATAAACATTACTGTCTGATGGTGCGAAACCCCCATCAAGGTGTTATACCAAATGCATGTTCCGGTGATGCACTCAGTAAATACATAACTGATTTGCAACACTGATGGCATGGGTTACATTTGTGCCAGTGTGGATTGTGCCATATATATATATACCATGCACACCTGTCAACTAGTCCAGATTGATCATAATCTCACATGCAGGTTGTGAAGGCTGCCAGCCTAGCCAGATAGAATTGTGCATATAATTCTATCATTTGTAAATATGAATGTTGAACTACAGACTTGTTTTCTTAATTGAAAGAAAATACTATGAAATGTTGAAATACAAGCTTGTTTCTTAAATGAAAGAATATGCTGTGGATTGTTGAACTTAAAACAATGTAGCAACATTGGCCTCTGCTGTAAAGAAAGCTAAGTCAAGCATTTCTTGTCTGTGCTTGAAATTAAAATTATTTCATGTTTGTTCCTTTGAAGTTAGAATTTTGAGTCAATGTGTCTGGAGTGAAGTATCCTGCCTATTGTTTCAACTTAAGGCACCCAGGTGGACAGTAGTCTCTCCTTTGATAGTCACATCGCCAAAGTAGTCAGGAAGTCCTTCTAAGTGGCACACCTCATCATAAAAGGGTTCTCATCTAGGAAAAAAGAGGTCATTGTTCCCCTCTACTCGACACTCATTAGACCCATTACAGAGTACAACGTCCCTTTTGGAATGTACCTCACAAGACATCTGCAGCAGCTGGAAAGGCCACAGAAGTACCTCACAAAGAGGATTACTGGCCTCAAACAAATGCACTATGCTGACCACCTCAAAAAACTCCAGCTTTACTCAGTAGCATATCGCCTACTCCAAGGTGATCTATGCCTAACATATAAAGCTATGTCAAACCCAGAGCTGTTGGACATGCTACACCTAAGGAAATCCCAATCCCCCAAGTTACACACTCTAGGGACCTAAACCTTGTCACCACAATAAACAGGACATGCTGGAGGGATAGATTCCTTTCCCAGTGACTTCCCATACTCTGGAACAGGCTACCCATCTATGTCAAGCAAAGTTCTTCATTAGCACTCTTCAAGAAAAATCTTGATGAGTGGATGGGAAATAGAAAATACACCCTGGGAATCACTTCTGTGTCTCTGCTGGACAGTGGCACAGGAAAATAACTTTCTTGGGTGGCGTAAGCCAGGGAACTTCTTGGCTAGGCTTACGTAGGCCCTTGGGTCGATAGCCTAGTACCTACCTATGAACCTATGAACCTATTAAGGAATAATTACTAGAGTTTACATGTGGAATGTCTTTTATGGCTGTAGTTTCCTGCAGGTGCAAGATAACAATTATGTAGTATATGTTAGCCTGGGAACACCAGGATAGTGTGAAATGATGTAATGGGAATCAGGACTGAAAATAGCAATTTAAACAGAGAGAATCAGAAGGCATTAAGCATTTTTGTCTTGAACATCTAACTCAGCACTGTCTTGCTCATATGTAAGTTATCTTAGACTTGTGTTTTCTTTTAGAAATAGCTAGGAACTAGAAAGATTAGACTAAGTGTTTTTCTGTGATGTCAGGACTGTACTACTGATTTATTATAAGTATTTCTGTGTGATCTCTGAACGCTTGACTAGCACTGTGTAGAAGAAAGTATTGTATTGTGGTTTTAATTATTTATTATTAAATATTTTAAAACTTTTCAACTGTGGCTGACTTGTGTAGAGATAAGTTAAGCTCTAAGAGTGCATTGCATGTATATAAGGATTCTGTACTAAGTCACTCTAATAAGCCTTGACTGTTTAGTCACAACTACCAATTGGATAATAATATTGCACAGTAATAATTGGACATCCTTTTAAGGGCATTTGAGTAGCTGATAAATATTAGTGGGTGGTGGCAAGTGGAACTACCATATAGTCTGGTAGAAAGGGGCACAGTTGGAGAAACTGTGCCAGCCTTCCCCAGGAGTGTCTGTGTGATTGTATAAACTCTTCTCAAAGTGCTTGTGTGTGTGTGTGTGTGTGTGTGTGTGTGTGTGTGTGTGTGTGTGTGTGTGTGTGTGTGTGTGTGTGTGTGTGTGTGTCAGCTACTTGGGCAGGGACATGAAGCACTGGTTGGACAGAGAGAGTGCTAGAGGTTTTAGCTTGCCCACTAAGCTGAAATCTGGACCCTATAGCTGTGCCAGTGAGGAGTCTTATTGGGGACCTGGAGAGCAAGGGAGTGACCAGCCCCAGACTGACTGTGATCTCTGTGTGCTCTTAAGGGAAATTGCACTTTACTGTGTGTATTTGTTATCCTTTCCTCATATATGAGAAGCTATCTCTGGTGTTAGTGGTGAGCACTGAGGCTCCTTGATTGCTGGGCCAGGACAAAGGCATTACATTTGTGTTTGGCAGTGGTGGGATATCCACCTCACATATTAATTAGTTGGCAAATACTAATTGGCTTGTAGTGGTATGGGCAGAGTGAATCCTGTAACTTGTGTACAGTGAGCTTTGAAGGTGGTTTTTGTTCTCTAAAACAGCCACACAGTGAATACTCAGAGTTCAGATCACAACTGTTTTATTTCTTTTGTTAGCTTAGTTAGTCAGGGTGAGCAGGCAGAATCTCAGCAGAGGAATATGGAAAGCTGACAAGGAGCCAGCTGGTGGAGATGTGTCAGGCTAGGGGACTGGTGCACTGAAATCTGACTAAGGCAGACCTGATTGCAGCCTTGGTTAGAGCTGCATCAAAAAACAGCAACCAGGAGGACAATCAGACTGGCAGTGGAGATATAATACCCTCAGAGAATGGACAGCTCAACCTTTCTGCAGTGAACTTAAAAATCCAGCTGGAGCTAAAGAGACTTGAGTTGGAGGCCAGGTGTGTGGAATTAGAAGCAGCTGAGAGACTGAGCCATCTAGAGAGTGAGGAGAATGAGAAACTGGTACACCTAGAAGCAGAGGAAAATGAGAAGCAGAGGCAGCATGAGAAGGAGATGCTGACTCTTTGCGAGAGTCATGGAGGTAATGGGGAAGGGAGTAAATAGACCCCAGAAGCACAAAAGCTCAGTAAATTTCTTCCACAGTTTAAAGAGGGGGATAATTTTGATAGTTTCATTCATATGTTTGTGAGGGTATGTAAACAGTATGAAGTTGACCAAGGGCTCTGGGTATGGTTCCTGACCCCCTTACTCCATGGCAAAGCTGTAACTTTATTATCTAAAATGTCTGATGTTGCATGTTTTGATTATACTGCTGTAAAAAATTGTTTATTAGAGTTTTTTTAGCTAACACCTGAAATGTATAGGAAAAGATTTCGTGAGCATAGGCACAAGGCAGATGAAAGTGTGTGTGAATATGTTGCTGAATTGAGCACTTATTTCCATAGGTGGATGAGTGGATTCCAGGTCACCACTTCTGAAGGTCTGGCAGACCTTTTGCTGAGGGAAAAAGCCCATAGCACTTTGCCCGAGGACATGAGGATCTGGTTAGCTGATAGACAATGTGCTACTTCAGATGAGTTGGGGAAGAAGGGAGACCTATACCTGGCAAGCAGGGCAGCCCTGCACAGGAAGGGGACCCCAGTACTGCTCATGGGTCTAAAGGAACCCATGGTGGGAAGCACAGACTGCCCCAACAGAATCTACCAGTAGCAGGGGAAGCCACTAGTCCAGATACACTTCCAGGAGCTAGGGTTAAATGTTTTGAATGCAACCAGTGGGGCCATGTGGCATACAGGTGTCCGCAGAGGCAAGGTGGGGAACAAAAGATGAGGAAGCCAGTAAGTGGGATAGACAAAATGCCAATAGTAGGTTGTCTTGAGGCAACAGGGGTACTGAACTACCATCCTGCAGATTTCCTGATAGGGAAGGATTTGGATGAGGCAGTACCATGTGCTCATGCAGTTACACACAGTCAGGCTAGGAGACAAGCTTGTGGGTCTGGTAGCCTGGGGGAGACCCAGACAGACTGTATGCTTGCAGCCAGGACTGGTGAAGTGGTTACTTCAGGGAGGGATTTACTCTGTAACAGTAAGACTGAAGGTATATCATAGCTGCTTGTGGGTACTGATGGTCCCTTGGACAGAGTAACTGCAAAGGTGGAGGTGAGTAGTAGTACCCAGGCCGACAGTGAGGCACCACTGTCAGGGGATGCCAGACTTCCTGTGGAAGGGAAACAGGGAAGGGTTACAAGGAGAGAGCTGAGACTGGCTCAGCTCTCAGACCCTACATTGCAAGGCCTGAGGCAGGTAGCTAGGGAGGCACCTGCTTCTCATGGAAAGGGGGAATATGTATACTGGGACAAAGGGTTGCTATACAGAGAGTGGACCCCTGAGGGAGGGCTAGAAGGTGAGACAGTACAGCAGTTGGTAGTGCCTAGAGCCTACCATCTGTTGCTTCTAGCCATAGCCCATGATATTCCCTTTGCAGGTCATATGGGCATAAAACATACAAAGAGGTATATTATGCAGAACTTCTATTGGCCTAGAATCTCCAGAGATGTAACAGGGTACTGCAGGACATGTGAGCAGTGCCAAAAGGTAGGCAAGGCAGGAGACAAGGTGAGAGCTCCTTTGATGCCTTTGCCTGTGATTGAGGAGCCATTTCAGAGGGTAGCTATGGATATTGTTTGTCCTCTGAGTACCCCAATTTCTACAGGGAAACAGTATATCCTAGTGGTAGTGGATTATGCTACACGATACCTTGAGTCAGTGGCTTTGTCCTCCATTGAGGCAGAGAAGGTGGCAAATACTTTATTAGAGATTTTTAGCAGGCTAAGTTTCCCAAATGAAATACTGACTGACAGAGGTGCCAATTTCATGTCAGACCTGCTGGTTTGTCTGTGGAAGTCCTGTGGGGTGAAGCACATGAAGACTACCCCTACCATTCCCAGACTAATGGTCTTGTTGAGAGGTTAAACTCTACAATCAAGTCCATGCTACGGGCATTTGCAGATCAGTTTAAGAGGGAGTGGGACAACTATTTGCCCCATCTGTTGTTTGCTTACAGAGAGGTTCCCCAGGAATCCAGAGATTTTTCACCCTTTGAGTTGCTGTATGGGCATAGGGTGAGGGGACCTCTATATTTAATTTGAGATGAGTGGGAAGGTGAGTGTGAGTCTCACAAGGAGTCTGTTGTGGCATACATCCTAAACCTCAGGTCAAGGCTCAGGGAACGCATGGGCTTGGCCCAGGAGAACCTGGCAGAAGCCCAACAACAGAAAAAGGTGTGGTATGACAAGAATGCTTGAGCTAGAGATTATGGTGTGGGGCAGCAGGTAATGGTTTTCATTCCTGTCAGGCACAACAAGCTGCAAGCAGCTTGGGAGGGACCCTACAAGGTGGTAAGAAAGGTAAGTGATGTTAACTACATGGTGGAAATGCAAGGCAGATGGCAGGGACACAAATTGTACCATGTTAACATGATGAAACCTTCCCATGATAGGGAGGCCCTTGTACTGAGCATTTGCAGTGGATTGCAGGAGGAGTCTCAGGGAGATCTTGGGACTGATCGCCTTAGTGAGGCTCGGGCTGACACCTCAGTGGATGGGGTAGCAATGTCCCAGCAGCTACCTCCTACCCAGGTACAAGAAATCTGAGCAGAGTTGCAGGAATTTGGGGACATGTTCACTGGGAAACCAGGGTGCACCCACCTGGGGCAGCACCAGGTGTATACAGGACCCAAAAAGCCTATTAGGCAGGCCTCTTATAGAGTACCTGAGAGAGTCAAACAGACTCTGAGGGAGGAGGTACAGGAGATGTTGGAACTAGGGGGGATTCAAGAGTCCAACAGTCCCTGGGCCTCCCCAGTGGTGCTGGTGCCAAAGAAGGATGGCAGCACCAGGTTCTTTGTGGACTACAGGAAATTAAATAGTCACACAGAGTCAGATGCTTACCCCATGCCGAGGACAGATGAGGCCCTAGAGCAGCTGGGTGGGGCTAAGTATCTTACAACCATTGATCTTGCCAAGGGTTACTGGCAGGTGCCCTTAACTCCCAGTGCTAGAGAGAAGTCAGCCTTTGTGACTCCTTTTGGCTTATATGAGTTCACAAAGATGCCATTTCAGATGAAGAATGCCCCAGCGACTTTCCAGAGGCTGGTAGATTATATCCTAGCAGGAGGATTTGCCCTTGGTTACCTAAATGATGTTGCCATCTACAGCCATTCCTGGCCAGAGCACCTTCAGCATGTCATGGAGGTGCTGGGCAGACTACAGAGGGCAGGGTTGACCATTAAGCCAAGAAAATGTCAGGTGGGTATGGCAGAGGTCTCCTACCTCAGACATAGAGTGGAGAGTAGTAAGATAAGGCTAGAACCTTCCAAAGTAGAAGCCATTCAGGCATGGCCTGCACCTGTTACTAAAAAGCAGGTGAGGGGAATTTTTAGAGACAACAGAGTACTACAGAAATGTTGTCCCTAGTTATAGTACCATAGCTGCTCCCCTCACAGACTTGACAAGGAAGAACAGGCCAGATAAGGTAGTGGGGACCCCAGCATGTGAACAGGCATTCCAGAAGCTTAAAGAAGCTTTGGAAGGACCCTCTGTGTTAGCCAGTCCAGATTACAGCAAATAATTTGTTTTGCAGGTGGATACTTCAAACCATTGGCTAGGGGCTATACATAGACAGATTTCTTCAGAGGGGGAAGAGCACCCAGTGGTTTTTCTCAGTCATATGCTCCAACCCAGGGAGGAATGCTATGCAGCTGTAGAAAAGGAATGTCTAGCCATAGTGTGGGCATTGCAGAAACATCAGCCTTATCTGTATGGAAGGAAATTCACTGTTATGACAGATCACAACCCCCTAATATGGTTAAACAGAGCCAGCCAGCAAAATGCCAAGTTGCTAAGATGGAACCTGAGGTTGCAAGCATATGATACGTCAGTGCAGCACCGCAGTGGGATTAGCAATGCCAATGCAGATGGGCTCTCATGACAGGGAGCGGGGTAGGTATACTCAGATAGACCTAACCCTCTCAAGCAGCATTTCTCAAGCGTCACTTTAAAAACTAGCTTGAGTTCTCTAGGGGGGGGGAGGGATGTGAAGGCTGCCAGCCTAGACAGATAGAATTGTGCAGATAATTCTATCATTTCTAAATATGAATATTGAACTACAGACTTGTTTTCTTAATTGAAAGAAAATACTGTGAAATGTTGAAATACAAGCTTGTTTCTTAAATGAAAGAATATGCTGTGAAATGTTAAACTTAAAACAATGTAGCAACATTGCCCTCTGCTGTAAAGAAAGCTAAGTCAAACATTTCATGTCTGTCCTTTGAAATTAAAATTATTACATGTCTGTCCCTTTGAAGTTAGAATTTGGAGTCAAGGAGTCTGGAGTGAAGCATCCTGCCTATAGTTTCAACTTAAGGAATAATTACTAGAGTTTACATATGGAATGTCTTTTATGGCTATAGTTTCCTGCAGGTGCAAGATAACAATTATGTAGTATATGTTAGCCTGGGAACACCAGGATAGTGTGAAATGATGTAATGGGAATCAGGACTGAAATAGCAATTTAAACAGAGAGAATCAGAAGGTATTAAGCATTTTTTATTTGAACATCCAACTCACAGCACCGTCTTGCTCATATTTAAGTTATCTTAGACTTGTGTTTTCTTTTAGAAAAAGCTAGGAACTAGAAAGATTAGACTAAGTGTTTTTCTGTGATGTCAGAAATGTACTACTGATTTATTTTAAGTATTTCTGTGTGATCTCTGAACTCTTGACTAGCACTGTATAGTAGAAATTATTGCCTTGTGGTTTTAATTATTTATTATTAAATATTGTAAAGCCTTTCAACTGTGGCTGTTTTGTGTAGAGCTAAGTTAAGCTCTAAGAGTACATTGCGTGTATATAAGGATCCTGTACTAAGTCACTCTAATAAGCCTTGACTGTTTAGTCACAACTACCAACTGGATAATAATATTGCAGAGTAATAACTGGACACCCTTTTAAGGGACTTTGAGTAGCAGATAAATATTAGTTGGTGGTGGCAAGTGGAACTACCATATAGTCTGGGAGAAAGGGGCACAGCTGGAGAAACTGTGCCAGCCTTCCCCAGGAGTGTCTGTGTGGTTGTATAAACTATTCTTAAAGTGTATGTGTGTGTGTGTGTGTGTGTGTGTGTGTGTGTGTGTGTGTGTGTGTGTGTGTGTGTGTGTGTGTGTGTGTGTGTGTGTGTGTGTGTCAGCTACTTGGGCAGGGACACGAAGCACTGGTTTGACAGAGAGGGTGCTAGAGGTTTTAGCTTGCCCACTAAGCTGAGATCTGGACCATATAGCTGTGCCAGTGTGGAGTCTTATCGGGGACCTGGAGAGCAAGGAGCGACCAGCCCCAGACTGACTGTGATCTCTGTGTGCTCTTAAGGGAAATTGCACTTTACTGTGTGGATTTGATATCCTTTCCTCATATATGAGACACCCTCTCTGGTGTTAGTGGTGAGGACTGAGGCTCCTTGATTGCTGGACCAGG
Organism: Protopterus annectens; assembly: GCF_019279795.1. Taxonomy (NCBI): domain Eukaryota; kingdom Metazoa; phylum Chordata; order Ceratodontiformes; family Protopteridae; genus Protopterus; species Protopterus annectens. The sequence goes on from NC_056727.1 coordinate 243,382,299, forward strand.
GCACAGGTGTCACACAGGTATAGCAGTGTCATGCCTAACACCTCCAGCAGATGTTACAGTGTCAGAACAGTGTGTTTGATTTGCCTTGTAGATTGCAGACAACTCATAATAGTTGTACAAGTGTGTTCATGCAGGAGCATCTATGATCACTCACAATCACATATGTTATTATAGTCAGAGACATGTAATTACTGTTTGTATTATTCTGCTATTGTCCATGATTGTGTGGTCTTCTATTTACTGTTTTCCATGAGCCTGTGACTTTATGTACCACTTGGTGGAGACATCAGCTGACATTACAGTCATATTCAGGCAACTCATTTTGCAGAGATTTACAATATACACCTAACCTCTATTGAATATAACATCCCTGAAATATGTCCTCTCCATTGCTCATGTCAGGATGCTTATATCAGAAAGAAATCCTCCCCATTGTTATGCCACCATGTGTGATAGTCACATAATATCCATTTACTGTGCAGTCCATGTTGATATGTGATTAGGGTTACTGCTACAACTGGCTTCATTGACATGCACTCATCTGCGATGCATTGGCATATTTCACCTGTCCTCTTTCCTTGTGTTCATTCCTGCAATTCAACTGTGTGTCTCTATTCAATACACACACTTCCCCTGACTGTTTATTTTAATGGCAGTCTATGTACCATTACGGATCATTTACACAACATTTGTTATGTATGCCTGACACGGGTTTCCACAATAGTTGCACTGTATATATACACTTTCATATAATGTGTTGGAACTATATACATATAACACGCTGACCTAGTTTGCTGTAGGTAAACCGGTTTATGTGTCTGCTGCTATCTGTCTTGCTTTACACCGTTTTCTGGCTGGCAACACTGTTGCTAGACAAAAAAACACACTTATTCACATTTAAATGTAGCACATGGCATTAATATGTAATTAGTACTGGTGTTCACTGCACAAACATCTAAATTCTGTGTAGGCTTTGTGCTAATCCTACATGGAGTTTATTGAATCCACAGGATTATCTTTCTCAGAGACTATAGCTTGAACCTGCTCTTATCCTCTGGTACAGCAATAATAGACTTCCTTACAGACCAAAACTGTCTTTAATTTATTTATATTGTTTATTTGCATTTGTTTACTGGGAAAGTTAGTCTGTGCATTAAAAAAAACCTTTTTGTAGGAGGCCAGAAAATTCCACTGGTAGTTTAAACAAATAGTATAATCAAATAGAAAGAATAATAAGTAAATCATTGGTACAACTTAATATGTTACAGTATGCTTAAAACAGCAAAATAACAGTATGCTGCACTGGCAGAACTTAGATTATAGCATGCATGAATGAGCAAAACAAAATGCTGTATTATTTGACATATTAATGAAATTACAGTGACAGTGCATTAATCACAGACAATCAGATATGTACTATCTAAAAGGAATAAATAAATAAATAAAAATAAATAAAAATAAAATATACTCATGAAGACTAGAACTGGTCAATTAGAGCTGATAAGCACTTTAGCTAAGAAACAAGTTAGATGAAGAAGATGTGACACAGGGAATCTGTATGCGTGCCAGTATGATAATCAGTAATAAATATATTCACTTGTAAATAATAGTTTTATGGGGAAATTTGATGGGACTAAAAATTATATAATGAGTATTTATGTAAGTTATGATTAGTTGTAGGGTTGATTTGCTTAAAGAAGGATTTAGTCCCCATGGAGGTAAAGACAAACTATAAGTAGCTGATCTGTGCAATAGCCTAGCCAGATTCTACAGACCACCTGAGAGTGTGAGTCCTGCTTATCCAACCTTTTCCACCTTGCTATGAGGAGAAAAGGGGCAAACATAAAAATATGAAATGGATAGTCCGGAAAAGGACTGTTAGGAGGCTACAGACCTTAAAATGATTTGGAGAGTCTAAAAGAGTAGTATGGTAATCCCATGTTGATGGCTGCTTGCCTTCTCCCAATAAAGTGAGGCAATCATTTATAAGTTGATATCCAGATGCCATATTAATGATAACGGATGAGTTATTTTCATACAGTAACAATCCAGTGAGATGCTAACTTATATACACTAAATGTTTACTAAAGGTGGTACTTGAGACTGAGGAGGACTATAATTAGCTTCAGCCTGTCTCACATTGGATTTGATGTCCTGCTTTCACCTAATTAGCATGGCATTCATGGTTTGTGTTTCAACCACCCAGGTCTATCCTCCCATTCGTATCCTCAAAATAAGTGAACATAAGAAAGAAAGAAATGTAACAAAAAATGTTAAAATTACAGCCCACAAACAAGTGTTAATAAATGGCGATGTACAATTTCAAAGTGCTCTTGAGCACCTTCATCAGGTCCATAATTCTAAGAAAATATTTAAAATATTTAAAAAAATGAGTACATACAAAAGGCCAAAAAAAGACTAAAACATGTTTTGAAAATTTTGCATTAAGATGATGGCTCACTTTTACAGGGACTAATGACTCTTTCATTCCATTAACAATAAATTCCAGAAATTTACCTGACAGATAATAAGATTGTAATTGTGAATCTGTCCTGTAATTGTAGTTTAAACCATGCTGGGATGGTCACCAAAGTATATGTAGCAGACCTATTTACATGCTGGAGGTATATTGAAAATAACAATTCAGGAGAATAGGGATAGTATGGGTTGCAGTAAGTAATTTGGAACTGCAATGAACTTCATGGTATAAAGAAACCTTCCTGTGTGATAAACAAGTTGTACACTTTATTACAGTCATAATGGTGGACTTTGCTATGTATCGTGATTTACCCCACTGACTGAATTCAGCAGTGAGAAGAAGTATCATGCAATACCCATACCATGTAATGTCCAGTAATTTTATCCTACTGTCTTTGTAATCATATAAGGAAGGACTCACTGCATAGGGTTCCTCTCTGATCTCTGTTTACTGTAGTGCTTTTTGTATAGGTCAGGGGGCACCTCCTCCCACTTCTCATGATGCTCA
>NC_056727.1:243387784-243516958 GCF_019279795.1 Protopterus annectens
TTAAAAACACAAGGTGCAGGGTTTGAGTCTCACAAGGGATAATTGGCTAGGCGTACAGTGGCTCACATGGGCAGTTAGCCTAGTACTAACCTATGAATGTTTGATGGATAGGGTTCGATGTTTAGCCATTTAATGGAAGTTCCATTCGATGGCTGAAATGTTGATAGGTATATATTTATGTGTGTGTGTATAAATATATATATATATATATATATATATATATATATATATATATATATATATATATATATGTATATATAGTATGTAATGCTGCTCTAGTTGCATTACACCATCAGAATTAGCTATATAACATGCATTTAAATATATATATATATATATATATATATATATATATATATATACACATATATATAGAAAACACATTTCACTGAAATTCATTTCATCTAAACCTCATTTCACTGAAAATGAATTCCCTGAGCACCATTCACTGAAAGCTCACTTCACTGAAAACATATTTGACTGAAACTCATTTTGTCTAAACAGGTATTTGCCCTGTTTCCCACTGTATTGCAATCCTGGAGTTAGTATATATAGTTAGGAGGGGGGTGAGAAGGCACAGAACCCCACATTAGGGGGTGTGGGAGGTAGCCCCCCAGATAGTTTGAGTGTATATTACTTTCTGGAAATAGGTATTTATTTGAGTTGTAAGAATCCATATCTATGGTTTACAACATTTAAAATAGGTGAGGGGCTATGCCCCCCCATCCCCCCAATGTGTGGGGCTGTTCCCTCCACCCCCCTTACTATATATACTAACTCCAGGATCACACTACAGTGGGGAACAGGGCATATACTTGTTTAAACAAAATGAGATTCAGTCAAATGAGGTTTCAGTGAAGTGAGTTTTCCGTGAATTGTGCTCAGGCAATTCATTTTCAGTGAAATGAGGCTTCGACAAAATGAGTTGCAGTGAAATGTGTTTTCTATCAAACAAAGTACCATAACAACAGAATGCACTTTAATGAAAATGCTTTTATCGAAAAAGTGCTTTCATTAAAGCGTGTTATTAAAAAAAAAAAACACTACATCACTGCCGCCCACAACCCCCCCCCACTTTAATATTTTCCCTCTGAGACCGCATTACAGTGGGGAAAAGGGAAATTTCCCTTACCCGCACCAAAGTACAGCCTCGGCAACAGGCATACTTACATGAAAGTGCGTCTTCGGTGAAAAGCACTTTCGTATATGTATGCCCGGCCGTTTGGGTTTCGGTCATTTGCGCAAACGTCCGGAACCCACATATATATATATATATATATATATATATATATATATATATATATATATATATATATAGATATATATATACACATACATATATATATATATATATATATATATATATATATATATATATTTATGTATATATATATATATATTGATATATGCACGTACTGTATATACATATATATATATATCTATAGCTATATCTATTTATATATCTATATAGATATAGATATAGACATATAGAGATATAGATATACTATATGCATGTGTGAATGTGTGTGTGTGTGTGTGTGTGTGTGTGTGTGTGTGTGTTTAGCAGCCCATATTTTTAGAATATAAACTGGCTTGCCTTTAATCTTAGTTGCCAGTTGATTTCATAGTACTCGTGTATTTTCCCAAATGCCACCCCCCAATAAAAGGAGGTACCTGTTCTGATACTATAATATAAAACTTTGGGCAGATTTTACTGAGTTTACTGAAGGTGCTGTTTTTATCTATACATTAAAGGTTTTTTTTTTCCTCTCACCATTCCATTTTTGATATGTTTTTTTTTACTCCTTAATAGCAAAACTGAAATGCCCATTCCACTGACATTCAAATCATCAGAGAAAACATTTTTCAAGTGAACTTTCAAACAAACTTGCAATAAAAAAAATCATGGGGGCAAACCTTGCTGATGTATCCAATGTGGGTGGCTACAGCCCCTTACATCTGCTTTCTGTTTGTGCAAATCAACTGTGAGTCAGTACAACAGGGGAAAAAAATGGAAAACTCTCCAAAGCCATAGTGATACAATCTCTCAATCAGCCCACTCCTACATGTTCGACATGGGCTGAATCAACTTAAACACTCACCTGGTTCACGCATTGACAAAAGAAATGTCTGCAACTGAAATTGTAAACATATATGTAAATAAACACAGACACACACATATATATATATCTATATATATCTATATCTTTCTATCTATCTATCTATATATATATATATATATATATATATATATATACTTAGATATAAATTTAGCTATAAAGGTATAGATGACAGCTAGGGTGGGGGGCAAGGGGGGCTATCACCCCAGGCACAAGGTGTTAGGGGAAGCACTGTTCAATTATTAGTGCAATACTGGTATTCATTTCTGTACTGGCATTTAGAAATGAAGTTTGCCACTGCTTTTCTGCAATGCTGAAGTGCTTTAGCATTTTGTGTGTGCTAAAAACAGTAGCCAGTGACTTGTTATAGTTTTGCAGTTTTAAAAGCAGAAATCCTTTAGATGGAGATAAGGGACCTGGGTGGTTCTTGAGCTTTAGGAGTGTAGATCAGATTGTAGACCTATTGTCTGCTCCTCAATGTACAGTTTAGGGGTGCCACTTTAATGAATGACACTAAGCACTGGTGGGCTAGCTATGCTTCTTCAATAGATATATAGATATATAGCTATGTATATGTGTAGAATTTATACACAAACACACACACACACACACACACACACACACACACACACACACACACACACACACACACACACACACACACACACCACACACACACACACACACACACATACACATTTATATGTTTAAACATATATATAGATAGATTCCCTATTATTTAAACGAACGTTCAATGTTTCGAACATCGCTTTGTTGACAGCTAAATGTCGATAAGGCCAAATTCCGAACAAATAGAACAGCTATTGTTTTCCTAGGAAAAAAATAACTGGGCCATTTTCAGGACTTTGTCATTTCCTCCACTGTTGTGTGATCTCAGCGTTGGTATATTTAAGTGGGGGGTGTGGGGGCACAGCTCCACACTTTATTTTGTATTTGGGCTAGGCAAAAAATCGCTGTTCTGTTTGTTCGGGATTTGGACTATTTGACACTTACCTATCAATAAAGCGATGTTTGAAACATTAACATTTGCTTATTTAATAGGGAAGCTATAGATATTTATGTGTATATGTGCGATTGTGTGTTTATCTAAGTAGAGGAGATATGCTGTCTGCAACTAGGCTTGGCTCTGCAAAAAAAAAAAAAGTGCATTATGTGTATAATTTACATTTGCTGGCTTGCTTTTGATGTGTCAGGAAGCTGGCATTCATAGTTTGCAATTTCAGGAAGTAAGGCAAGATGATTATTATTGCTTTTTTGCTTGTTTGTTTCTAAGTGGTACTTGTTGAGTGGACTCATGTTGCCTATATGGGATCTAACCCTGAAGTGCAAATATACTTTCTTTAAGCAGCTGTTTTGCATATGGCTAGGTTACAATGGTGCTATGCAACTTGCTTATTCCAGCATGACTTAGTATGTAAAACATATGCATAGTGCAGCTGCAGTGAAGGGGACAAGTACTGAAGGAGTATGTCCAGGAATGGGTGGCCCAATTCCTATAGTAGAAGCTATTTTGTTTCATAACTACCACAGTGGAGTGCACAATTGCATTCCAGAATGCTTACCCTAACTTTGTAGCATAAGACAGTGTAAGCCTTTAGTGCTAATCTGTGCTATAATGTGGTATTACTATTGCAGATTCACGAGTCAGAATTTTCAATCACCAGTACTGTTTTGTGGGGAAAATTGGTTTAAGAAGTATATGCAGATTTTCTCTATGAAATAACTCAAATGAATTTGACCAAAGTTCAGCTGATTAGCCAAAATATTGCCATTTGTAGTCTATTTTATCCCCTTGTATTTTTTTTTTCAAAAAAACTTTTTATTGAGTTGTTTTTTGACATACAGTCAAATAAAAGGAAAAACAAAAGTACATTTAGCATCAATGAATATAACAACAGTTACAAGAAAAGAAAGATTTAACAAAAAACTTCAAATAGGAGTGAGAAAAAGAAAACCTTAGATACTATATACATTATATACAGTAGAAGTTACATGTTTAGGTTACGTTTTCATAGCAGGAAGTAGAGGATGGAGGGGGGGAACATCTTATATTATGTGAAGTAAACAGTCTCCCTGTTAATTCTAACTAGGTAAATAAATAATTACATGATAAATTACTGGAAAGTTTAGACTAAAAATTGTTATCATGATAACTTACTATAGGAGCTGATATGCTTGGGCTGAAGTGGTGTCCGTTTTATTTTAATGTTCAGTCATTCATTCATTCTCTACATACTCATTTTACCCAGTTCACGGTACAAGGGAGGCAGCTCTTATCTGCCCACTACTCTGCATTAACAAGCCAGTAAAACTGATCCTGGATAGAACATCAGTGCTTCACATAATACACACACACACACACACACACACACACACACACACACACACACACACACACACACACTACACACCTATGGTTAATTATGCAGTTTGGAGATCACCAATTCATTTAAGATATGCCTTTATTGTGGATGACCATGCTGACATAGAGGACATGGAAACTCTGCACCAAAGGGACCTCATCAGAAATATGAACTAGAGAACCAAGCACAGTCAGGTAGCAATGCTAATCACTACATCACAAAGTATGCATAATGCTGCAGCATATGGTTTCTTTTTCAAACTCTTCTGGGCACATCCCTAGCTTTAATGTTATGTGTTCTCACATTTGTTTGCTTTATAGATTTTTTGTTTTTTCTTGCTTTGTATTCTTTGCATACATTTTCTCTTGATTTGTAATACATTTGCTGTGTGTGTACTTCAGATCCTGCTGAGAAGTTTATGTTTTATGACTATTTTATGGTATTATTGTGTTGTGTTGTGTCACTTTTCTTTTCTTTTTTTTTTGTTTGCTTAGCATGCTCACTTTGTTATTTTTTAATGTTTTCCAACTGGTAAAATTCTAGAAAGCAAGTACTTTGTAGTTCTCCTTTTTGCATATGTGGAGTATAGAATGCTTGCCAGCTTTTGTACTCCGTTTACCAGTTTGTGATTTTATGGTTTATTGATGTCTTCAGGCTGCAGCACAGGGATCTCTTGTTCATATTTTTGGAATGAGAATGAGGCGATATGACTCTCATCTTTATTTTTATTAAAATTGCAGTAGGTTATATAAAAACAGTAGATGCACATGATGAATTTTCTGTATACCAGCCCTTTAGGTGAAAATTTGGAATATCGAACATTTGTAATGCTAGCACAAGTGATTGAAGAGTCTGGGATTACTTAGTGGAAGGTCATATTACAGTGAAGATTAGGGCTTTGCCCTTTCCCCACTGTTGCACGATCTTGGAGTTAGTATAAGTAAGTAGCAGGGATTCTGGGTTGCAGCCAGGCTTGACCTCTACAAATAAAAATTATTATTTTTTTGATATTTAGTCTTTATAGCTCAATCAAATTAGGGTTAATTGTATGCTTTTTCAGTTAAAGGTAGTACACTCAGACTAGGACATCAATTGATGTTTTGGTTTCTAAACAGTTCTTGAAAAGCAGAAGGTAAAATTGTTATGGGAATCAGATACATAAAACCTGTGTGTACAAAGCAAACAAACTGTTTTTCTGCATCAATTCCCAGTGTGTTGCTGTATCAAATCTTGCATTTTATTTCACTTATCTCACCACTTTATTTATGTGTTTTTTTTTTATTATTTGTTATTTTTGTTGACTGTGAATGTTCAGCTGGGACATACATTTCAAGTGAAGACCTGGGGAGAAACTCCGAGGCAAGCACAATTTAAATAGATGCACATCTTGTATCATACAATAGATAAGGTCAAAAGAACTGCAGTATTTTACATTATTACTGAATAATTCCCTCCTTCTTATAACCGTATTTTTTTATTTATACTGGTGATTTTTCTGTATCCATTTGCTGTAAATTAGGGAATGTACTTATCCGAAACAAAAGTCAAAAACAATATGCACGTAACATAGAGATATATTTCCAGTTAAGTTCACTATACATATTAATATCCTGTAAGTCAGATAAAAATAGCATAATCCATTTGTTTTTGAAGAACGTCAACAAATCAAAGGTCAGCATTTTCAAGTTTTATTGATATTTTATTGGAATGAGAAAAAACAATTCCAAAGTATTCATTTCTGGGATTGAAGTAACATCAGTTTCAGGGAATGACATAAAAAGTGCATAGTTAATGATTACATTTTATAATTAAGCATGAGATGAGCTGATGCATTTAAATTGAGAAACAAAGGGCAAAACCTTTTCATAGTACACCCAATTGTGTTCCGTTATTTTAATGAAATTCTTAAAATGTTGAATATCTTTAACATCACTTTATAATGACAGAATCATGAATTAGTTTAATTTCATCAACAGAATGTTTCTTCCTCATGACACATTATAAACCAAACTGGATGAGGAATTAAACATAGTAACATTTACTGATATAATTGAATTGATATACATATAATCAAAAAAGTATTAATAACAGAACATCATATAAGTAGAAACGCATCAGATACAGTATTGCAGAAATGTTCTACAAACTAAGAAGTCAAACTGAAACCTAGTATAACATACATTTGCATAACTACACTTCTTCAAGCTTTGAAGTGGTAACATGTGTATCATTCTAAATGTGTGATACACCTGTTAATTGACTTCACTTAAATTGAGCATGTGGTTGTATGCTTAAAATCCTGTTTCAGTAACACTAAATCTAATAGAAAATGCAGTGTGAATTCTAATACTCTCAAGTAAATTACTGGTACATCTATTCTAATGATAATTAGAATCAAATAGAAACAAAAATGTGCACGGGCAATTAAATTTGATAGGTAATACACAGTTTATAATAAATAAATATACCATTTGCTCATTGGTATAGATGACACATGCAGTCCAATATCTATGTAATTAAACTACATAAGGAAATAATTGCAAAATGAGAGGAAAGAAAAAGAAGACAGTTAATTAGGTCAACAGTCAGAAGTTGGGTTTCTACTCAGGCAGGAGAAGTTAGGTATTGTATTAGTGTAAGTAACACAAGCAGTGAAGAGCAACAAAGGAATGTGAAAACACACATGGTCTCAAATGAAGCAGGTTTCAGAGACTACAAGTTTAAAGTAGTTTAAAGCAGTTTTTCTTATTTGCTCTTTATTGTTTCAATTCATTTTTCTCCTTTGTTGTATATAATGTGTGATTTTATCTGATCCTGATGAATCCTTTTTGACAAAGTTGTATCTGAATTCTGAAACTCACAAAAGTCTGTGAGCTGTAACCTCCAACTTAAATATTTTATAATCTTGATGTTAAAGCTATTGGTGAGATGTTGTAAACCATCTGCAGATGTTACTTTAGCAAAATACTCCAGGTGAAGAACTTTATTTATATGTCTGTTTCAATGACCAAAATGTGTTCTTTTACTGCCATTTTGCATTTGTTCATTACTTAACTGCAATTTGTCAGGTCTAAGCAAGACACAATGCACAGTAACTTGACTATATAAATCAAAGAAAAACAATATATACAAGCAGCAGTAAAAATCCAATGATCATTCACCGTGGCATGACCCAGTTTACCTATTCACTCTGCATGCAAAGAATATTAGTGATAGTAGATTATATACCATAAAATTAATTTCTCAAGGATTTCTATGCCTAAGGAATAAACTTTATTTTCCAATTAAACTCAGTACACCAATTCATACTTCATTACAGAAGGAGGACATCAAACTCCTCAAATGTCAATCAACATTGAACACATTACCTATGAACTTATGAACCTAAGGACTTAAAGTAATATGACCTGCAATCATTGTCTGCAGCAAACTCTTATCACAATCAGATATGGATTCGGTCAGTATAATGAATCTTGCCTTTGAATGACTTTTAGGGTAGCTGCCCCAACATGAATATCAAAATTCACATTTGTTTTCCATTCTGACTTTATAATTTTTTTTGAAAATGATGTAAAAGAGAAAAATATACTTATGATGGTGCTTATTAATACAATGTGTACAATAATAACAGAGTGATTGTAATGAGTAACTTAGTAGAAGTGCAAAGGTCTCTGTCTTTCTATGGCAAAAGCTTTCCCTTAAACTATTTATAGTACCATGGTCAAAATGTCAAAAAGAATGATCTGCCTTTAGGTGTGGACACCAGTATTCCCAAAACAGACTAGGAAGTAATATGTCAGCCCAAACGATGAAAAAATGAAAAAAGGGATAATGCCCTACTCCTGTAGCCTAAACTCTTTTACCAGCATAGCCCTCACACTTGTCCCTCCCCTGTTCCAATTTCATTACTCCCCACACCTCAATTCATTCTCTGTTCCCATTTTCTTACTGTCTGCCAAACATCAAGTTTGCTCTGTTTAGCCTAAGCCTTCTGTCCTACTCCCTCAATTCCTTTATGCCTATTATTACCCTAAGAAAACACTGTGTTGTCTTCTTCATTAGCACCTCTTACTAGAATGGTATTTTCCATCACTTTTCTATCTCTTTTTCATTGCAACTGCACATGAACAGCACCTCATACTTCATAATGATTCACTCCTAATGTTGAACCATCTGATGATTGTTCAGCACTTCCATATGGAAAGCCCAGCAACTTATTACCAACTTACAAGACTTTCTAATGTACTTCATCAAAATGGATTGCATATTTTCTTCACCTTATTATGCTCCAACCAAATGTTCATAGGTTCACAGGTTGGTACTAGGCTATCGGCCCTAGGGCCTATACAAGCCTAGCCATAAAAATTCCCTGGATATTTCTTCCCACAATATTTACTTCCCTGGACCCCTGTCTAGCAGGGCGACTGATGTGATCCCTGAGGTGAATTTCCTATCTCCCATCCAATTGTCAAGGTTCCTTTTGAAGAGGGCCAAGGAGGTGCTCTGCTTGACATGTATGGGCAGTCTATTCCAGAGTATGGGGAGTCTCTTGGTCAGGAACCTATCCCTCCAGCATGTTTTGTTCATTGTGATAACAAGGTTTAGATCACTGGAGCATGTGGCTCTGAGGGATTGGGATTTCTTTAAGTGGAGCATGTCCAGCAGCTCAGGGTTTGAAATAGCCTTGTATGTTAAGCAGAGATTACCTCTGAGTAGACGATATGCCACAGAGTATAGCTGGAGTTGTTTTAGATGGTCAACATAGGGCATCTGCTTTAGGCCTGTGATTCATTTAGTGAAGTATTTCTGTGGCCTTTCCAGCTGTTGCAGATGTCTTGTGAGGTACATACCAAATGGGGCATTGTACTCTATAATGGGTCCAATGAGGGATGAGTACAGTGGAACAATGCCCTCTTTTTTTCTGGATGAAAAGCCCTTAGTGATGAGGTGTGCCACATAGAAGGATTTCCTGACTGTTGTGGCGATGTAGTTATCAAAGGTGAGACCACTGTCCACCTGTGTCCCTAAGTCTGTCATCACACTTTTGGTGTTTAGTGTACTGCCACCTATGTGGTAATTCATGGGTATATGGTTTTTCCCAAAGGGGATAACTATACATTTCTTGGCATTAAGCTTGAGCCCATGGCTCTGGTACCAAGCATCTGTTTCTGTAAGACCCTTTTGTAGAATATCCACATCATTTGGGGATTCAATAATGGCTCCCAGTTTGCAGTTATCCGTGAACTTTGTTAGCCAGAGTCCCTTAGTGTTGGCTTGTACTTCAGAGAAGTGGATGTAAAAACAAGAGCGGTCCCAAGACTGAACCCTGAGGTACTCCACTTGTCACCTGTCTGGAGCTGGATTTGGAGTTGGCTACTTTTACAGTGTGAGTTCGGTCAGTAAGCCAGTTGGCAACCCATTGAGTGACGTAGGAATTTATGCCCAGTTTAGTAAGTGTATCTATGATTCCAGAGTGGGGGATGGTGTCAAAGGCCTTGCCGAGGTCCAGATAGGCTGTGTGGACCTCCTTACCCTCGTCCACAGCTCTGGAGACTGATTCAAAGAAGTCAGTCAGGATCAGGAGACAAGATTGGCCCTTCACGAACCCAAACTGGGTAGGGTCCAGTGTTTGAAGGTTGCCAATGTCTTTGTTTATAAGTTCCATGATAATGCGTTCCATGCCCTTGCAGATCAGGTTTGTCAGACTGATGGGACAGTAGTTCCCGTGATCCAAGATGGATCCCCCTTTGTGGAGTGGGATAACTGTAGCTGTGCACCACTCAGTGGGCATGAAGCCTGAGGTGAGGCTATTATTAAACATGACACTTAGATGAGGTGCCAGTTCATTTTGTAGTTCATGTAGCACACAGCCCAGGATGTCATCTGGTCCCATGGATGCTGTATTCTTAGCTTTGGAGAGTGCGGTTTCTACCTGTGTGGCTGTGATTACCGAAAATTGGCAATCTTTTGGTACTGAGATGGGCCCTTTAGGGAGTTGAGAGGGGGATGAAGGTGGCACTAAATCAATCTGCCAGGATATTGGCAATATCCTTGGGATCAGTATATTTAATGCCATTTTGTTGTAGCTCAGATCCGATCTGAGCATTGCCATTTAGATGCTTGACATAACTGTAGAATGCCTTGTGGTTGTCTTTGGAATCTTTAGCAATTTTATTTTCGTAACTTGCTTTGGAGGATTGTATGAGGGATCTCAGCTTCTTACTGAGGCTGGTAAGGGAGTTTTTCACATCCTGGGATTTTCCTCTTTTCTGCAACAGTTTCTTCCTTCTGTTGTAGAGTTTGTTTATGGCAGGGGACCACCAGATTGGCTTCCTTTTTTTGGAGGAGAGTGTCTTGATTCTATTTGGGATGGCACAATTCATGCACTAGTAGATGTGCTCGTACAGTGCCTTAGTGTAGGATTCAGCAGTCGAACTTTCAGCTCCCGTCTGCATGGGTGTCATGAAGTTTGTCACTTCTGACTTGAGTAGCATGAAGTTGGCTTTGGAGAAGTTTTTTTACAGAGATTTCCTTACTGGGGGGTTGGGGTGGGATGTGGATGTCAAGGGTGATTAGCTTATGGTCAGACCTGACCAATGAGGGGGTGACCACTGGTGTGGAGCATCTATCTCCCATGTTGGTAATGACCAGGTCTAGGATATTGGATCCCCTGGTGGGACAATGGATTAGTTGATCCAGGGCATTGGAATTTATGAATTCCAAGAACCGTTGGGAAAAGGTGTTGGCACCCGAGTAGTTTTCCCAGTTAATGACAGGGTAGTTGAAATCACCCAGTATTAGGGTGTTTGGTTGTATCTTAATATTTCCAGTATGTTTAGAAAGGTGTAGTGAGAATCTTGGGGCATGGTGGGGGATCTGTAGCAAGCTGCAATTTGGATTGTAGTCTTACCTAGTGTTAGTTGCACCTGAAGAATTTCAGATGCACTGTGTTGGGCAACTAGCCTAGAGGTGTGAATATCTTGGTGAATATGGACACTCCTCCACCTTTAGTGTTTCAGTCTTGGTTTGGTGGTAAGAGTTGTAGCCTGGTATTGCAGGGGTGCTCTCTGGAGCCTTGAACCAGGTCTCAGTTACTGCCCAGATATCGATGTTCTCCATTTTTAGGAGTGCCTCGAGAGAGTGCATTTTGAGGTTTAGACTTCTAGCATTGAGTAGCATTAACTTCAGATTTTGCATGCTTGTATCTGTTACGGTGGTGGTTTTGTCCTTTGAACCTTGCCTAAAAAAGGCACTATAGGGGTGGCAAGAGCTTTAGCCAGTAACCTGAATCCCAGGGGTGACAGGTGCAGACAACCTCTGGCAAAGCATCGTGGTTTGTCGATCATGTCATCCCAGGCAGACAGATACAAAATCCCCCTTGAATGACACCAAAAGCTTAGCCAGTTGTTGAAGTCAGACATTTTGTCCTTATACTGTGGTATCATTCTGAGCGAAGGCAGGATGCTACTCAGGGCTAGGGTCATACCTTCCTGGGTCACATGATCCAAGAGCTCTTCCATGTCTCTTTTCATGTAGTCCAGGGGGGTATGTTTCAAGTCATTCACTCCAACATGGACAATGACAGAGTCGCGTTTGTACTTGTTGTGGAGTGTCTTGAGTGCATGTGTTATGTGGCGGATCCTGGCACCCGACAGGCAGCTGACTATAATTTTCTCCTTGTTCAGCCTGGTGAGTGAGACATCAGTGTGCCTGACTATAGAGTCACCTATGACTAAAGTGTTGGGTACATTTTCTTGCCTTGGGGGCTGTTGTTGGATGTCACACTGGTGTTGTGAAATATGTGTCCCTTTGGTTGTGACTGGTGTTGGCATTTCAGCTTTGGAGGTCCTTGCTTCTTGGGCAGGTTAATGTTAAGGGCCTCCACATATGTGGGTTTAGTGTTGCGATGTGTGGGTGTAACTAGTCTACTCAATATACACTATATATGGTCACCTGTTGTCACATAACTTATATTTTTAATCATACCAGGATTAATACTGCCTTTCACAAATCACACACAACACTGGAATCTCTGCATATTCATACATTTCTTAGTTTCCTTCCCAAATGTTTGTGCTCTGTCATATGACTCCCTATTTTATCCAGCAATTTTGTGAGTTCAACTCCATTTTACTTCTCATTTTGCATAGAAAGAGAGAGGGAGACAGAAAGAGAGACAAAACAGACATATTCACTCGGTCTTCTTGTGATGGTTGGCTGATGCCCTTTTTTTCAATGTAAAGGTGTGACATTCAAATAGCAGGGAGCCACTCATTGACATCAAGATGGTTTACACTGATGGAATTTGAATTCTACCACTACCAACCAAGGATGAAGTCATAACAAGAAAGTGCACACAAATGTGTTTCAATAACTAGTTTACAAAGCACAACCTGGTCCCCAAGAGAATAAATAAAACATACACTGTTTTCCTGGGTATGAGCTTTCAACTTCCACACCCTAAATGGACTGCACATAGGCCAGTTACAGAGCTGAGTCTTTGGACAAAAACCACTGGGCCTCTGTCTCACTTCTCTTTCTCTCTCTGTCTCTGTAACCCAGTCTCACAATGCCTTTTATCCATGGTAGCTGCTTTTCACATGACATATTGTTCACACACACACACACACACACACACACACACACACACACACACACACACACACACACACACACACACACACACACACACACACACACACACACACATATGCAGTTTCCAAAGAAGGCCAGCAGAATTCCCCACTACTTTCCAGCATGGCTGTAATGTCATAACTCTGGAAAACCTAGAGAATTCTCAGTTTGTTGTTGCTTTTAAATCAAGATAAATATGAAATACATCAATTAATAGTACCTTCACTGTTAGCTGTCCTTAAGCAGTCTAATGGGTGACATGTACCACACAGCTTGTTAATCAACAGTGTAAACAATGATTATTCTCTTCTCAGGTAATTTCAGTGCATAAACATTCTTATAAGCAAGACAATGTTAGGCTCAAGAGTTTAAAGATTAATAAATGAGCCTTACTTAAATACTAGAGAAGAACAGTGCAACTATAGAGTAAAATATATGTAGGTTGCATACACAGGGAAATAAAATAAAAGTCAACACTATCAATAGGATGCATACAGATAACTCTGAGCTCTAGATCTCTTAAGTTTCACGGAAAAAGATTACTACAGAAATACTGGCCTCAGCCATAAGTTAGATAACTAGAATAACTGGTCCAGATGAATGATGACATAGAGAAGTCAAGATAGCATTTATCATCTCTTTTCATAGTACGCACTGTTATATAAGGTGTAATTTCTCTAACCTTCAATGTCCATAACAACATCATCTAGTGGGAGACAAAAATAGTAAACTAGTTATTTTACTCATAATAGCAACAATGAGAAGATTGCCAATACATATCCATGTCTCCTTCCTCTTGTTTGAATTCTCCTAGGCGTCTTATTGATATACAAGCATTGTCCTTTACAGATTGTAGCAACTGCATATGAAAAGAAATACAGTCTCTGGTCTTTCAGTGTGCTACATTAACAAGAGGAAACAGCAAGGATGGAGATCTAACACACTTCAAAGGACAGTTGCTATTCTCTGATGTTCAGAAAGACACAAGCATACATTTCCTAATTTTTGAGACAAAAACCTTGACTGCAAATGAACAAGAGAGAAGAAAAAATGATATCACAGTTTTAATATGGCATTATGGCTTCATATTTGTTTTTCTTTTAATATGACATTATTTCTGGCTTCATACCCCATGGTCCTCTCATTTCACATTTCCTCTGTTCTTTTACCAAAGCCTTCAAACCACCATACTGTAGCCTTTTCTCCTGGATGACCTACAAACTCATTCTTGACTTGATGAAAACCTTTGAAGCAACCCTCCCTTTTCTTGTTTGATATAGCTTCTACCCTTATTTCTCTTTCCAGTACCAACCATATCTTCCTCTGCCTTATTGTTTCTTGTCACAGATTCTTAAAATATAACACAGATATGCTTTCATCCCAAAGGCAGGAGTTGCCCTGAGCATCTTGCCAATTATTTTCTAGATTTTCTCCATAATCATCTCAGACTCACTTCTATTTTTCCCATCATATGCCACCTACCATCTCTAGCCCTAGCTCTTCCAATGACTGATTACATTAATTGCCACATTGTATTATTTAAAGTCCAGCATACGTCATTCTTTTTATTCTCTCCATGTCAGATTAATAGGAATGTGTCAATCTGTATAAATAACCTATAGACAATCATTATTTTTACCAAGCCAATTTTTAAGCATGATACTCTAAGACTCCAAATATTGAGTAAGAAGGATACTTTTCTAGAGTGCATTTGTGTCAGACATTATATCAGTATCAGGATCTCTATGCACTATTGTCTCTTAAAAGATTCCACCATTTGTTGCTACTCTTGGAATCATTTTATCATACGTCTTAACTCCCTTAAGAAAGCAGATTGGTTCTACCTCATATGTAATCCTGAGCCTACAATCTCATTATACTGAAGTTGAAAGCCTATCTAATATTGCAAACAACTGACATTGCTTCTCTCATACTCTGTTCCTAATTTTCCCTTCCTGGATGTCTAAAACCAACCTCCAGTGATGCTCAGGTTACTTAGTCTTAAAACGCCTACTTGTTTCTCACTTACCAGGTTTGGTAAAACTCAATTCAAATTTGTAACTAGAATTTTTTGACATGGATCTTTGCCACTATAGTCATTGGAGAAAAGGTAATAATTTGCAGGGCATTTCCATCCTTCATTTCATCTAGTCTAACACTGTAGCTTTTCTCCATGTTAGTGGATTCATCTGTCTTAAGCCAAGACTTGATTCATTACTTTCCAATACTCTCAAGACTATCTAATTCTCAATAATTGTGCAGAAATCTGAAGAAAACCTGTCAGGCCCACACACGTTACCTTTGTATAGACTTTAATGGCTGCAGCAATCTCTCCTTGTCTTAGATATCTACCTAATTCCTGAAGCAGATACTTGAGTCCCATCCATGCCCATTCTACCCACAGAAACACATCTGGACTGTTTCCAGTCATCTTGCTGTCACTCATTTTAAAATCAGCTAAGTACCTCCAGTACTTCATTCTTACCAAATACTCTAGCTTCAGAAATTAGAGCTATTCTACTAGATTTAACATGATTCCTGCTGGTTGTTTATTTACTAAGCCAGAGCCTCAACATGCATGTCTTTTTTGTCTATAATGCAGCTGTTCAGCTTCATAAATCTTTTTTTGCTAAACATGCTCCAGATCTTTAATTCTTACCTGACCCTATACCATTTTGCCGCTTCAGCAGACAGAGTCATCCTACGATGTGTCCAATCTGATTCTTGTTTACAAAGCTCAGTTTCACTTCCATACTTTTAAACATATCTCTGTTTCCTCATAATTCTGCAGCTGTCATTGCATTCTACCCTGTTTGCATTGGCACCCCTTGCCTATTGGCATTCATTCAGTACAGTCTTTACCTCATGCTTTGTTCGGTTATTATCCTTTTATTCTTTCTATTTATAGAGGGAGCTGTCTAAAAAGTCCACAGATCCATTGCTCTAGTCCCACTTTCATTTTCATGTAAATATGATCAGAAAGGCATCTTTCTTTAATGTATATCACCTTCAGATATTAACTACTATCTTTGCTTTCCAATACCTTTATTTTCTGTTTGCCTGTTTAGTTACCTCACATGAAAAAATATACTCTTTTTCTAGTAATTTTAAGTAAAATATATCCACTTGACCCTCTCTCTCTGCATTCACTACCTAAGTTCTTTCTGGCTCTCCATATGAAGTTTGATAGCCAAAACTAAGAAATATTGCATCCTATTACCTATTAACAGTTTGTATTCATGAGTGGTCTATCCTTTGATCTCCATATTACCCCAAGTGCATCAAATAAATCAGTAAACACTCTGAATCATTGTATGTACATCTAACCCTCACTTCTTCATTCCATGTTTCTTCCTATTATCTGTGTTAATTGCCAAGGCTTCCTCCAGAGAATATTCATCCCTCTTTCCTTGCTCCCTGTTGCATATTGCATATTAGAAAGTACCAACCCCCACACAAGTACGGTAAGGTGCCAGGCTCAAAATAACAAAAGGTCATCTCCATAGGCCAGCACACAATATAGCTTCTTGTTCAGATTTGAAGTTTAATCAAATTACCAACAGATTTCATCCAAATTGGAAGCACATAAAAACATCAATTCCAAACACCAACAGGTGAAGAAAGCATACCGGTTTTAGCTTATAGTGTTCATCGGTGCTAACTAAATGTGCTCCCAAGAAACAAACAGGAACAAGTTTGGAATCAATGTTGGCAATGTTGATAAGCAAATACATATTAATCATATTTGCAGAACATCATATGTCAACATTGGGACATGTTACAAATGGATGATAAGGTAAAATACTTACTACCAGGTAAATGTATATTTTCTTACAGGAAAGGCAAGAGTATGAGTGGTTGGTTCAATCATTATAAGAAAGGGAACAAAATGGTACAAACTGATACACAGATGAGATTGGATGGCAGCAAACTAATGTGCTGCCATCCTTGTGGACATTGTAGTTTTTGTAAGTTTATCCCGAAACAGAATTCTTTCACCTCCCCCAGTTGTCCTAAAGTATTTAATATTTTGGTTTATGGAAATTATAGCAGTGATTGGGTGGTATATATGGTTAAATGTACCTGCTCAAAATTTTATGTAGGACAGACATCACATCCATTTAAATTAAGAATATCTGAGCATCTAAGTGATATTAGGTGTGCTAGATGCATCAATGCCCTATATAAACATAGCTTAAAACATTCCACTGCTAAATTTTCTTTCACTATTATTGATAGAATTCAAAAGCAATATATATATATATTTATTTATTTAACATTTGTTGTCCGGGAAAGGGTTTGCATTCCCTTTTAAATTATAAGGAACACGTGTGGATGATTAAATTAGGGGCTCTGTTTTCCCCTGGTGTTAATGAGCAATTATAACCAACCAATGAAACTGTTGTGACATATGGATTTTTAATTTATATGTTTGTTTCTTGGGAGCACATTAAGTTAGCACTTATGAAGGCTATAGGCTGAATCCGGTATGCTTTTTTTACTTAATGTTTTATGTGCTTCCAATTTGGAAGGAATCTGTTGGTAATTTGATTAAACTTCAGATGTGAACAAGAAGCTATGCTGAATATTAGCCTCCCTACCCCCCTTTTTTATTTCCTTCCTTCTTTCTATAGCTATCAGCTTGAGCTCATGTAGCCTTACCACCCAGATATTCACCATCCTAATCTCTTATTAGTCTTTCCTGTCTTCACTATGTTGTTTAATCTGTAGTGCTTCAAACTACAGACTTTGAGCTCACTTCTCCCTCTTACAACTCAGTTGCACCAAGCCCTTCAGAGACCAGGCTATTGGAGCTAAATTTAAAAAATGGCAGAGGATCACCATCATATTACCAATATACCCCTCCATGTTCTTCTGAAGTGGACATTGTATTTGTTTACAATCTTTTAAAAAACATAACTTGCCTTCACCTTTGCAGTCATATATAGCCATACTCAAGTGCTAACTATCTGCATTGCGTAGTCTAGCAACCTATCCTTTAGGCCTCTTATGGATTTTCCTCACCTATCCTCTCTATTTGTGAAATCCAGTCCCTTGTTTTATTGGCTCCCTCAGTCACACCTAATCTAAATTTAACACTTATTTTGTTGCTCACTACTGTGACTTAATATCTTTGCCATCATCAGCCATGTTTTTTGTCACATGCAGAAGCCAAATCTTCATGACCTTATTAATCACTTAGCAAGTATTAGAAATGAGGGTAAGAAAAGCAGTCATCAGACTGCCCATTGTTTTAACAAACCAGGTGTAGCACATCCCCACCATAGCTGATTTTGCTTTGCATCTACTTTTTGCCAAAGTCAAGCTTCATATTCAAAATATGATGCAGGACCCATCCCACATCAGTTACCTTAGCAGCACAGAAGAGGAGTGAGTGTCTGCAGCAGTCAAGGAAAAGACCTAAACAATGTTATATGTGACTATATTCTTCTCTGCACTGCAATAGGAAATTCTGAAAGGTATGACTCATACCAGGTCCAGTGGTCTAATGGATAAGGCATCTGTCTACAAAGCCAGTTTTTTGGGGGTTTTATCCGATCTGGGAGATATAATATGTCTAGCACTTGGCTCAGAGGATTAAAACTCTGAGTGATTGCAAGTTACTTCATGTAGTATGGAGTTTGTTTCCCTCAGCCTTCCTTTGACTACAGCGTGACCCTGTGTAAGTCACTTAACCAAACAATGGTTTGACACAATTGTGAATGGGGCTAGGCTCTTAGTGGTCTACTGGATTGCATATCAAGTAACTACTTTTGAACCTAACCCTTCTCCCCATTCTTGACAAGAAATTAGATCTGTAGATCACTGCATCTACATTGGTATGGTTTATCTGGTTAACTAGTAACACAGGCAAGAAACCGCTGTGTTTTTTTTCTTTTTCATTTCTTAAGTGATCCCAAGATGTGTACAAGTCTAAACAGTGACTATCAGGAGTTTGGAAATGCTTTTTACCTTTTGATGCTTGTGCCACGATTTTAGATGGTTATAATAAAGCTTTTTAGATATGAGCCATTAGCCAAGTTTTTGTTATCTTTCCAATGTATGCTTTACATAGTGATGTTCTCTTAAACCACTGTACGCATTGCTTTTATTTCACTGAATCTTGGGTCACCACTGAAATAGGTCTTTGGTATTTGGAATGGCCTACTTACCTGGTTACTAAATTGCAATAGATGAATGAATAAATGAATGAATAAATAAATCAGTCAATCAATAAATCAAGAAATAAGTAAGAGTTTCTGAGATAATAATGACCATGGCATGAGGGTGCACTGCAGCTCTACAACTTTAGTTTCTGCTTTACTTTATTTGAATTTCTGTTGGTACCTAACTACAGCCTACAAATAATATAACTACATTAAATAGCAGAAAACATTTTATTTACTTTTATTTCTTTTTAGCATAAATGAGCCGTGGTGGTGTAGAGGTAGTGTTGCCGCCTCACAGCAAGAGGTTCTCCCGTCCAATTCTCGGCTGGAGCGCCTTCTGTGTGGACTCTGCATGTCCTCCCCATGGTCAAGTGGTGTTCGAAAGACATGCGTGAATGGGCATGCCTTCGTTGAAGGTTGGGCATCGGGCTGGCACCTCGGCACTGTAAAATTTGACAGCCAATCATTAGCGGGTCGGAGTTCCTTTGTGGTGACCCCTAACTGGGAAAAGCCAAAAGAAAAACAACAGCAACTTCCTTTAAGTAGTGTTTTAGGAGCACTGATTTTTTAAAATGATTTGAATAGCATTTTGCACTGTGCAGGTGGTTAGTGAGACAAATATAAGTGTAATAGAATTAAGTTGTTACCACTCCATAGCCATAAGCCTTTGCACTGTGATGTCAGACTACAGATTATTAAGGTTTGTGTACTAACCTTGAGAATGCAGATGCATAAAACACACTTAGAATGTAACTTGTCATACTAGTTGCTCGGGTTTTGAAAAAGCTTGAGTAAACATTGAGCTCAGTCATAAGATAGAACATTTCTGTGTTACACTGTTTACTGGTGCTGGATTCATTATTCTGCTCATACCAAATCCCTGATTAAATCCCCAGAGAAGGTTAGAGTTTTCCTTTCCTGTTTAGTTGTTAATATAATACTAGGTTCATGGTTTATACTGCACTGGATGTGTGTGTGTTTAAAATCACCACCTAATTGGTTTCCTAGTTTTGTGTGTGTGTGTGTGTGTGTGTGTGTGTGTGTGTGTGTGTGTGTGTGTGTGTGTGTGTGTGTGTGTGTGTGTATAGGGGGAAGTTGTCCTTCTTTCAATCCCCATACAAAAGTCAGATTTTTCTTTTCTTGTTGAGATGTTTAAATGTGTGAGAGCAGTGACTGATAAACTGCTCCATATCACCCCTATATTCCTCTCAACAGGCCCTACAAATATATAGGTAATGGTTTTATCCATTGGATGTCTTTACTCAGACAGTATTTGCTAAATCCATTGAGGCTGAGTTTTACATTGCTTCAGTGTTCTTGTTCTCATAGCTGGTTCTAGCATCATAAGCTGATGATCACATACTGAAACGCATCTCCTCATACCTGACAGACATAAATACAAACCATGTGACATGTGTGTGTGTGTGTGTGTGTGTGTGTGTGTGTGTGTGTGTGTGTGTGTGTGTGTGTGTGTGTGTGTGTGTGTGTGTACTTGAACTAAGTTGGTCATACTGCATAGCATGAATGTTTATCTTCTCTTACAAGTATATAACATATTATTGGTAATGAGCAACAACCTGCACCTTTCCTTGTACACTTGTGGGAGCCTGAGATTCCTTTTATCTTGTGGATTCATATTTCTGATAATTATATGCTTGCTGCAAATATTGCTTAGTTATTGGAAGTTAGAAAAATGAGTCTGCTTATTCACTACTTGTAGGTTGAGGAAGAGTGCGTTTTTGATACTTTCACATAGAAAATTAGTTATACGAAATTGTTTTTTTCTATAGTAAATTTTTTTGAGTCAAAAGTGAATGTTGTGGCTGAATATTATACATTTTTTCAATGGGAGACAGAGAAAGAGTGACTCAACAAAACAGTACATGGTGGACTTAAAAGAACTGTTACATAAGGAGAAGGTCTTAAAGACAAGATGATTTTGGACAACCTAGGTGGAAAAGTAGCTTTGCCTCAGGGAAATGTACTGTCATAAAATGCCAATGCAATTAAACTGAATTATTTACTCTGGTGAATTCTTTTTTTCCCAGTAGCAACTACATTAGCCAGAAGGATCTCTGAACTGCAAATTTTATTGTACAGTGAGTCTTGTATTCTAGGAAGCATTTGTTTGTTTATTGATCTACACGAACCTCATTTGCTTACTTGCTATTGACAGATACCTTTTATCTTACAAAGTAAAAGTCCATGCTCTGGGATGAAGTTAAACATAAATCATGTGTCTTATGTCATTTTAGAAAAACATTTCTTTCTTGGGACATATGATGTGCTCAGAAAGACTAACACAATGTAGATTTTCGGATGGTTACTGCACAGTTGTCTACATCAAATGATTTACAAACATTACATTCTTTCCTAGGTGTTATCTCACAAAATGCCAAGTTTATTCTGAAGTAAGATTCAACAGGGATGTAAGGACAGTTATAGCATTATCTCAGGGAACTTCTAACTTTACTTGATCTGCTACTGTTCAACAACATTTTAATATGGAAAATCATTAATTTTCAATAGCAGTGTATTACCCTTTTTAATCCCTCATTACCTGCCATAGTTACAACCGATGGTTCTGATTATGTGCTTGGTGGCATTCATGCATAATACCATGTAAATAAAAATGTGAAAACTGTTGGAATTGGCATCCAAAATGCCTGCTGAGGCAGAAGGAAAGTATACTATGTTGAGAAACAAAGCTCTTGCTTGTGACTAGTCAACAGGGAAGTGACAAACATACCAATGGAGATGTGTTTATATTGAGGACAGGTCATAGCTTGGTAAGTACATTTCTTTAACCAAAGACTTGGGAAGAGTGGGAATGTGGATCATCAAATGGTCGGCCTGCGTTTTGCTTTTCAACTGCTTGATTCAGGACAAGCCCATTTCAGAAATGTTGCTACTGACTGGCTGTAACTTTTAACTTTACTGTTTGGTATTAAAGCACCAGAGGATGATGTTTGAAGTTATTTTAATGTAGGCACTTCATTCTATCATTACACTTGTAGAAGTCTAGATTGTTTACCATGGTTGTACAGTTCAAATACAGTTATGTTACCCTTTACAAGGAAAATTGCCGGCATCATAAATGATGTTTAAGCACAAACATACATGTATATTTCAAAACAGAACATACTTAGTGAACAATTATATAATTTGTGGTTCCTATTGCCAGCATCAAATGCTCTTTGAAGAAGGCTCAGAAAGCTTGCCATAAGAGTCCCAAAGAATAGTATGGACAATAATGAAAATATAAGAGTTTCCTTGGTAACCAGGAAAGTAAAGATAATTGGAAGAAACTGTTTGCTCATGTAACATTACAGCATCATGATAAAACAGCTATTAGCATACTCCACCCCTTCAAGCAACACCTTTCTGGGATTCAACATGAGAAAATTTGAAAGCTGACATAGTGGGATCTTGTCCAGGTATACAAATGGACTGTTGTTTTGCTATTACCTTAGGAGATTACTACAGTAAATGGCTAACATTGCATTTATTTCATGTATTTCATCTGCTACAATCTTTCTTTTCTTTTATATACAGTTGTGACCAATGGTAATCCAGAAGAACTCACTCAGAGCTTGTTTTGGCAGACTTTTAGTCTTTCTGGAGAAAGAAAACTATGTTGCATCAGAAGTTCATGTCTGCATTTTCTTTATGTCAAGGGAGAAACGAAATTTCAACACAAGTTTAAAAAACGCATTTCAAATGGCTGACCTGGAAGAGAAACATTGGAAACCTTTTACAGCACATCTGCAACTTATCATGCAAGGACTCAAATGTCACCTGCTGAACTGTTGCATGGTGCATAAATGTATTCTAAATTATACACAGAAGATTTAAATCTATAATAGGCAAGGATAGGACCATCATATGATATTGTACACGTGGCTAAGCTAAAAAAAAAAAAAAAAAAAACAAATTCAAAGCATGCAGAGATGTGAAAAGATGTGCTAAGGCAACAAATTTCAGGCTTGGAAATCTTTTAGAGTAACAAAAAATAGGAATGTAGAAAAAAGGACACTAAATTTAATGGCCCACTTTAATTCCTTAAAATAAAATAACTTTATACTTATGAACTGTCAGAATTATATGGAAAGATAATAAGTTTGCATCGACATAGAAAGAAGCATAAAGAGCCGACTGATATAAGACATGTGTGGATGATACTATTACAGAAGTTCACTCTAGTGCTCAGGCCCAATACAGTGTAATCAAAATGACTTGTATGAGCTGTTTAGGTGAGATGAAAGAGCCAGAAATATACCTGGATGGATGAAGGACTATTTTGTGTTGTAAATGTATATATTATGACTGCATACTAGTGTTTGGGAAATAAATTTTTTTATCTCTGGTGCAAATACGTGATGTTGCCATAGCTGTGGTTGCACTTGTAATATGCATGTGTGGGTGCATGTACTTGTACTAAATTGGTCATTCCATAGAATAGGTTTGTTCATTATTAGCTCATTTTACAAGTATGCACCTTATTGTACAACATTCCAGAATCTAACTTCCTGAACTCAAGTATTTTCAGAAAATATTAAAAAATACAAATGTTCTGCCTTAATCACTAGACTAATTTAGACCAATATATCATCCGCATTAGAAGAATGGGTTTTTGTGCAATGTTAGACTACTGTTGAAAATGTACAGTCATTTATATACCATCTACATCGTCTTTAGTGCTTTCTTCTATTCTGGGCTTATAACCTTAGTAACCTGCTGTCGAGACTTCAGGGACATACAGATGCACAATTTACCTCCAAAGCAGTTACTCCTTATCCCGTGGTGTATTTACATGAAGGCAAAATGAGCATGGGGTAAATAAAGCAGAAGGTATGAAAGATCCATGGAATTATTTTGTGTAATACTCACTTTGTTCAGCATCCATTGAAGGGGTAATGGTATGTCACTGCTTGCTTTTGTACTAAGTTATACTCTATAATGGGTCTAATGAGTGTCAAATAGAGGGGAACAATGACCTCTTTTTTTCCTGGATGAGAACCCTTTTATGATGAGGTGTGCCACATAGAAGGACTTCCTGACTACTGTGGGGATGTGACTATCAAAGGACAGACTACTGTCCACCTGGGTCCCAAGGTCTCTTATCACACATTCGGTGTTAAGTAGACTGCTGTCTATGTAGTAGTTCATGGGTACAGAGTTTTTACCAAAGGGGATGACAATGCACTTTTTGGCATTGAGCTTGAGACCCTGACTCTGACACCAGGCATCTGACTCAGCGAGGCCCTTCTGTGGAATTTCCACATAATTTGAGACTCGACTATGGCTGCTAGTTTGCAGTCATCTGCGAACTTCGTTAGACAGAGGTCTTCTGTGTTAGCCTGTACTTCAGAGAAGTAGATACCAAACAGGAGCGGTCCCAGGACAGAACTCTGTGGTACT
Source organism: Protopterus annectens (assembly GCF_019279795.1). NCBI lineage: Eukaryota > Metazoa > Chordata > Ceratodontiformes > Protopteridae > Protopterus > Protopterus annectens. The sequence continues at coordinate 243,412,514 of NC_056727.1, forward strand.
CCACTTATCACTGGTTTGAGGTCAGATTTGGAGTGTGCAAGTTTTACAGTGTGGGTTCTGTCAGTGAGCCAGTTGGCAACCCATCTTGTGACGTAGGGATTTATATCTAGTTCAGTGAGTTTAGCTATAATTCCAGAATAAAATATATATGTGTGTGTGTGTGTGTGTGTTTATATATATATATATATATATATATATATATATATATATATATATATATATATGTGTGTGTGTGTGTGTGTCTGTACATGCGTGAGCTTTCGTTTTGTGATCTTTAGCATGTTCGATGTTTGATCATTTGAAAGGGTGATTGTTTGCTGTATCTCATCAGATGTTTTGCTTGTGATTTTGCCGATACAGTGATGAATCACACTATAACCAAATATATGCTTCATGAAATAATTAAGCAGGTGTGGCAAACAAGACTAGACTTATACATTTGAAAAAGGTGATTCACTACAAGAAATGTATGCATACATTACATTAATTAAGTATTAAAGGTGAAGATAAAGTTATTGTATATATGTGTGTGTGTGTGTGTGTGTGTGTGTGTGTGTGTGTGTGTGTGTATATATATATATATATATATATATATATATATATATATATATATACACACACCCACACCCACACACGTACATATATGATTATAGCTATTTTAGTCGACATTTGCATTAGTCAATGCCCCAAATGGAGGTGGCCATAGATGCTTGGTGTGCCACCATACTAAGCATCAGTGTGATCATGGCATTATCCATACCCTCTACTATTCCAAAATAGTGCTAGAAATCATCACACACATACTCTGGAGGACTCTGACCATGTCTAACTGACTCACTGTGGCAGTATACTGAGACCTAACAATGTCACTACACATTTCCTGTTGGGCAGCCAATCGTCTACATGTTTCCTGGGGTAGTTTTAAGTGATTCCTTTGCCTGGCTGGTGTCACTGTGGGCACTGTGGCCCCTGAATGTCTGTTATCATCCTCAAAGTCTTCTTCAGGATGTGGAGATACTGCTGTAGAGGTGCAGGGGTGTTCCTCTAGTACAGCCATGAATGCTATGTCAAGTTGAGACTGACTTTGACTTGCATTGTCACGTTCTGTTATTAACAGGTTATGTGTTGAGAAAACCAACCATTAAACTCGGGGACTGTTTGTCACTTCACTAAGGCTGCTTCATAAATATAACTATGTTGTGATCATCATCAGCAGCAGCTATGTCCATTCTGCTGCTGACATCATCTGAACTTAATGGTATAACTGAACTGTTGAAGTTGAACTGATATAGAAGGCTCATGTAATAATAATGAATTGTGACATGTTTACTGATGTCACTCCTTGTCAGCATTCAGTGTACTTCTCTATATAAGTATGTGTTAGTAATTTTAAACCAACCTGGATGAGAAGATGACTGGAACAGCAGCAGCAGACTTTGGTGAGATGGATGGATGTGCGTACCACCTCTGATTATTCCTGTTACACCATCTTCTGTATCATAGTTATTCCCTTGGATTGACAGAAGATATTCATCATCTGGCATTAACTTAATAAGGTTCAGAAATCCCCCACCACATAGTGGTATGAAAAATTACATTCTACCTGAACTTGTTACCATATCATTTGCCCTTCTCTTGCACTGTGCCAATGTTCAGTTTCTGCCTCCAGCTGCACTCTGTTTCAACAACTACTTTACTCCAGGCCTTATTCCTCTCAGCTTGTCTGGGCTCCCCTTTACCAAAAAGAAGTTTCTCATATGTCCTAAGTGGGGCCATAAGAACACAGTTTTCCTCACGGCTGAAGTTATCCTTTCTGTGCTTTGATCCCTTATTCTCCATCAATACTACATATATAAATTAAAAAAGGGCTACTGTCAGACCTTGTGTCAATAATATTCTGGATGTCATCCACTGTTTAAGTACAAACCACTGATCAGCTATTCCTGCCACCACCCACAGCAACTGTTACTTAACAAATATGAATATCTAATAGAAATCTCAATACATGGGCGGCCACGATGGTGCAGCGGTTAGCATTGTTGCCTCACAGCAAGAGGTTCTCTGGTTCAATTCTCGGCTGGGTTGCCTTCTATGTGGAGTCTGCATGTCCTCCCTGTGGTCATGTGGGTTTCCTCCGGGTGCTCCGGTTTCCTCCCACATCCCAAATGACATGCAGTAGGTGGATTGGACACTCTAAATTGGCCCTAGGTGTGCGTGCCTTTTGTGGAAGGTTGGACACTGAGCTGGCAACTCGACACCGTAAAACTCCACTGCCAATCATGAGCAGACAGATGATCCACTATGGTAACCTCTAACCGGGAAAAGCCGAAAGAAGAAGAATATAAATCTCAATACATCCATGCAAAGTAAAATCTTATGTTAACCGCAGTTCACTCAATCTCACTAGTCAACCAAAAAAACAACCTTGCATTATCCTCTGCCATTATCGTGTACTTTTCCTCACTGTCAGTACCAAAACATCACATTCATCATGCATGCCTGTTCATGCACTTTGTACAGTGAATTCTCTGTAATAAATTAATGCATTTATTCTCTCGTATGTACAATTAGTACATTACACATCTGCGATGTTCGTTTTCTGTATCTACTACTAAATTCCACAGCTCATGTCATGAAATGCAACTTCATAATGATAAGGAATATTACTACTTAGGCAATAATATCAACACATGCACACTATATATCAAAATTAATTGCAGGTGAGCTTTAAAGAACATTAAAAGAATTAAGTGTGTCTTACAAAATAATAATAATTTCTAAAAGTGTTCCTTACTTTACCATATCTGCAGTATCCTAATACGTTTGGTGCCTGTCTTGGCTACTTACAAATTAATATGGTGGTGTTTAGCTTATTGGTGAAAATTCAGGGCTATTTACATATGGTGTATGCAAATTAGGCTAATTAATATGCATGACTATAAATTATAGTAGTATGCAAATATGTCCTGAGGTATATTGTCAAAATTCAGCATTTTGCCAATTGTGAACACGTCCAATGTTACACGAACTTATTTCAAAATTATGTGGATGCCCTGCAGAAGTTTCCAAAGTCTGTAGCACTCCACAGCTATCCCAAGCTTTCCAAAAGAGAGCACAGATGGCGTTAGACTACCCAAACTAAAAGTGTAGTTTAAACAAAAACAAAATGCAGTCATCTGAATGTCAGGTTTAGAGCAATCTGAAGGTTAATCCCTGCCAGTGTAACAGTGTCTGTCACACTCTAGCAACTCAAACAATTCCTAAAGTCATACATATATAAAACAATCACATTCATATTGACATTTATTCCCCACAAAAAACATTTCTACTTCACTACATGGCACAAATTAATGTTAGGGTACAAAACAAATAACTTCTACCGATAAGCATTATTAATGGATGATATTAAAAATATATTTACAATTTTTATGGCGCGTGGAAAGGAATGGTAATTGTTTTCCTTTAAGAAAATTCAGTATGTGAAAAAACAATTTTGGCTACGCCAAACTTGCCAATATTATCAATAGCTGCTGTAATAAGCATACTAGCAAAAAGGATTTGGTTAAGGTGATGTGGTTTTAACCCTGCCTAATACACCCATCACAATACTTTTCTCATTTTTGTCTTGCTCTTCAAAATATGGTAACTCCTGTGAAGACACGAGGCTATGATGCTCTGATAAAGAGACATCGATCATGCTTTACCTTTTGCATGATTCATACACGAAGGCAATCAAGGCATGCACGTGACACAGCGCATGGAAAAAAGATCGATATCTGGCAGGAGATGGGTGACCATCTGTCAGTACTGACTGGTATAACCTGTTCCAGTCAGCAGTGCCATCATAGGTATGAAGACTTGCAGAAGCGTAGGGCTGACCAGATGGCTGAATGGGTTGACCAGATTACAGTGAGAAGGTCAGAGTTTTATAGCACGTAAACTATTTGGTTTCTTAACTAAGTCATATACGTTTGCTGCATAAATACAGGTATTTGCAAAGACAGATCTGTGTACTTGAAAATATTCGTTGTACTACTATTATGAAATGCACAGGAAATCAGGAGAATGTTTATAATCCTACATGCATTTTTTGAAGAAAGAGGAATAGTACTAATATGTTACTAGATTATAATAATAAATAGAGATGTCAGGTTAGTGTATGAAAATAATTTGTATATGTAACTGTGTAAATCATGTACTGCTTTACAGATATTAATAATGGTGAATGGATAAATAAAGTTATGGAATAAGAATTGCAATTATATGTTTAAGAGTTGTATTATATAACATTACATGAAAGCAGTTTTGTGATAGACACAAATATAACTAAAACACTTGCTTAACACAATTGTTTGTTCAAAGTATTTCTAGCTGCATGTACAGTATGGCTGAAGTCTCAAATACCTCACTGTAGCAGAGCGCTCAACCTTTACCAACAGAATCTGGAACAAAGTAACGAATAATTAAAGAAAAGGGCCCAAGTTAGGGGAAAATTTTAAATGTCTGCACTATTATCTTAGAAATTCTTAAAACGTTTTCCAATTTTAGGAGGAATGGAACAAAACTTTGAGAAACATCACGGGTGTCCTACTTCAGTATTATTTATTAAATGAGACACATTTCTTCAGAAATAGAATGCACACTTCCATAAACTGATACATTTCAGTATTTGGACTATAGTTATACCAGTGCACAGTGTTACATGCATTTTGAAAACAACATTCAAGATGCCACATTTCGTATTTAATATTATCCTCATGAATGAAAGGGAATATTAGTACAATATTGTGCTAATGTGTACAGGTACGCATATGCAAGTCAAAAGAAAAAAAAAGAGTTAATGTTTAGACAGGAATACAGACATATTAAATACAGAAGAAATTCAAATACAGGTAAACAGGATTGGCCTTGTCTCTTTTAATCATAGCTGAAGACTGAGGAAGAAATTAAATATAACAGCCAGAAACAAAGTTTAGAGGAATGGGTGGAATCTTCTGGTAACTGTAACGAGTGTCCAGGAGAATATTTTTGTTTGACTAATTTGTAGTATTATAAGAGACTATTATAATAATGTAATTTTAAAAATAAAAATTAAGAATTTTTTTTAGAAATGATTTCTGTATTATTCCAAAGGAAAGCACTGTTATAGGTTTACAAATGAAAGAAATACAACTGAAAACTTAATGATTTATAACCTGATTTTTAACCTAACTACAATAATTACTGAGTTTTTAGTACTGTATTCTATGTATCACAAGAACATAATTTGAGAGAAATACGCACCTCAAAAGCCTTGCCATTTCAGTTCTACACAAGATGCATAAGCATAACTCTTCCATTTTTTCCAAGTACCAAAGAACATCCCATATCACTACCTCCACTGCAAGTATGATCACTTCCCATACGGAAGTTTATTTCAATAAAGATTTTACTGCAGTATTTCAGTATTGTATTAAATTACATGTAAACAGTGTTGGGTGAATTTATTGTGCTTTTTCTGTTTTTTGCCACCCTACCATTTTTTTCTCTAATTTTTCTTATTTTGCTTATACATTCATTTTTTCCTTTTTTGTTCTGTTGTTCTCCCATTTATTTCCATTTTTTAATAGGGCTGCATCCTACATGAACTCCAAGAAGAGCTAAACCCAAACATAAAACTACTATAGAATCTCAGCCTTACTACAGGATATGTGCCCAAAGAGTGGCGTACAGCAACAGTGGTCCCTCTCCATAAAGGTGGTGCCTCAACGGATCCTGGAAACTATCGCCCCATAAGCCTGACTAGCTTGGTCTGCAAAGCTATGGAAAGGATCATCATGGACCTCATAAATAAAGATATTGGGGACCTACAGACACTGGATCCTACCCAGTTTGGCTTTGTTAAGGGCAGATCCTGCCTCTTAAACCTGGTTGATTTCTTTGAAACAGTCACCAAGGCCATTGACGAAGGGAAGGTGGTCAACACAGCCTACCTGGACCTCACAAAAGCCTTCGATACAATACCCCACTCGGGCATTATAGATAAGTTCACCAGCTTAAATATAAACCCCTATGTCACTAGATGGATTGCAAACTGGCTCAAAGACAGAACCCACATGGTTAGAATTGCTGGAGCCATGTCATACTCCAAACCAGTTACAAGTGGTGTCCCACAAGGCTCAGTCCTGGGACCACTCTTGTTCGGTATATATTTCTCAGAGGTACAGGCCAACACGGAAGGACTGTGGCTGACCAAGTTCGCAGATGACTGCAAACTGGGCGCCATAATCAACTCTCCAGCTGACACAAGCATCCTCCAAAAGGGCCTCATAGAAACAGACAACTGGTGCCAGAGCCATGGCCTCAAGCTAAATGCCAAAAAGTGTATAGTCATCCCCTTTGGCAAAAACAAAGTGCCCACAAATTACCACATAGGTGGTAATCCATTAAGTACAGAAGAAGTAATTAGGGACCGGAGGACCCAAGTTGATAGCAATCTCTCATTTGACAACCACGTGGCCAAAGTGGTTAGAAAAACATTTTAGATAGCCCACCTAATCATGAAGGGATTCACATCTAGATCAGGGGAGGTCATCGTGCCTCTTTACTCATCCTTCATCAGGCCCATAATTGAGTACAATGCCCCTTTTGGGATGTACCTTACCAGACACCTGCAGCAACTGGAAAGACCCAAAAGTACCTCACCAAGAGGATCAAAGGGCTCAAACAGATGCCATATGCTGCCCGGTTAAAGAAACTCCAGCTCTACTCAGTGGCATACCGCCTGTTCAGAGGCGATCTGTGCCTGACGTATGAAGCCATGTCCAACCCGGAATTAATGGACGTGCTGCACCTCAGAAAATCCAAATCCCATCGAGCTACACGTTTGAGAGACTTGAACCTCAGCACTGAAATAAATAGGACATGCTGGAGGGACAGATTCATAACCCAGAGGCTCCCTTCACTCTGGAATAAAATCCCAGTCCAGGTTAGGCAGAGTCCCTCATTGACTCTCTTCAAGAGGAATCTTGATGAGTGGATGGGAGACCATAGGTTTACCCCGGGTATCACTTCTGTGTCACTGTTAGACAGAGGCACAGTATACTAACCTCAAAAAAGGGCATAGCAAAAATAAATTTAAAATGGGTGGCGAAAGCCAAGCACATTCTGGCTAGGCTTATAAATGCCCTAGGGCAGATAGCCTAGTATGACCCTATGAACCTATGAACCTATTACCCACACCCAGGCGTGGGTTATTGCTATATTGAGTTATACTTATGTGGTGTGAATTCAGTGTTTTTTCCTTTTGGGTCTATTATTTGTCTTAATTAATTTAATCATTGTTTGATGTTTCTGATTGATTAGTTTGTATTATAAAGTTCTCTTCTAGTCAGTGCTGAGTTTTCTAATGAAGTCCTTTGTAGATGAAAGCACTCATAAATTAATCTTCCTTTAAGAAGATTCCGTTTTTCAGTGGTGTCTATTTTCGGATGTTTTCATTGTTCATTTTTTTTAAAATGCTTTAAGAGTGACTGCACTCAGACATTCTTGCCTGTGATATGTTAAAACATAAATAGAAAGTAACACCAACTTATGATTCTAAGAAGTAATTTGCAAGTTCATAATGTTGAGCTTTATGCAACTTACTGTTTTGAGAAAAGTGGGTGTGTTTTTAAGAAATGGTTCACTTTTCCATATTTATTGCAAATGCCTTTTGCTGGGGTGGCCACAGTGGTGCAGCGGTTAGCATTGTCACCTCACAGCCAGAGGTTCTCTGGTTCAGTCCTCGGCTGGGGTGCCTTCTGTGCGGAGTCTGCATGTCTTCCCTGTGGTTGCGTGTGTTTGCTCCAGTTTCCTCCCAAAGACATGCTGTAAGTGGATTGGACACTCTAAATTAGCCCTAGATGTGAGTGCGTGCATGTGTGTGCCTTCTGTGGAAGGTTGGGCGCTGGGCTGGCTACTTGACACCGTAAAACTCCACTGACAATCATGAGCAGACATGTGATCCGCTGTGGCATCCCCTAACCAGGAAAAGAAGAATAATTGCAAATGCCTTTTGCTGACCTTATTTGTACATGACTGTAATTGATTTGTGACTCCCCAGAATATGAATGCCATCCATAAGGTCTAAAACTAAAGAACTAATATAGCCTAAAACAGTCTGGGAACTGAGATGAATTTGCTTAGCATTTAAGGGGTTAAATGTGCTCTCAGTAGTTACTGTTACATCCATCACTACAAATGCATATTTTTAGTCTTGAGTATTCCATGATTCATTTGAGTTTTTTTGGATATCTAGGAATAGTCTTCATTTTTTAAAGAAAGATATTTCTATAGGTTTTCCTTTTTGTGTGCATTTTCTGAGTTTCATTACTTGTTTAACTGTGCTTGGGCAACTTCAGCACTTGTATTCAGTGCATTTTCTGCGATAATTTTTGGGCACTAACATGATCTTGTTGTCTGTTTAATGTAATCTAAAATACAATACCTGTTTGATTCTATGGTTTATTTTCTGTGTCAGTGTGCAGTTCTGTTCTTCTGACTTCACGGTGGCTGATTTTTCATTGCAGTGCTTCACTTTTGCCATGTGTCCTTAAAGAGTTTTCCAGCTGAGCTATTTTCTGAATAACATGCATAGTCTATGTTATTTGTTATTCCATTTGTTTATTAATAGTATTTTGTGCAGTTCTTGCAACTTTTAGGATGTTTAGACCAGTGATGAAGTCATCTTTCGTTTTGACATCATCATAGACTGCTATATTGGCAGATATGGTTCCACTACATCCGGATAGGTCCTCATTGCTTCTAGCTTCAGCCAGACAAAACAAATAATTTGAAGAAGCTTCAAACAACTGAAAAGAAAAAAAAACAGTTTCACATGACATGGATTCGGGAGCAGCTGCAGGGTTCTAGTGGGAGAGTTGCCTGTCACACCCTTGTTATTTATATATACTTATGTCCATTAATGCACCATCTCAGAGAAGACTGAAAATCCCCACATCTTTGAATGACTGCTAGCACAGTGATGCAAACTGCACTCTGAGTGATTCTCAGCTGAAGACAGTAACTGATGAGTTGTGGCTCACAGAAGTATACCCGATGAGCTTAAACCTTGTCCACTTTACAACTGACCAAGGATACAGAAGCTGGTTAGGATCACAACCTCATGTTGTGAAGTATTATAGTGTTGCAAGGCAACAGGCTGATATTGCTGATATCTGTAACATTTCAGTATTTTTATACACTGATTGATATATTCAATATTTTATTCTTCAGCCATATGTGCTGCCAGGTTTTCAACATTTGGCTTTTTGACTTTGGTCTTTCTGCATTGGTCTTTTGGCATTAAGTATGAAGCAGTGCTCTATCTGAAATACTGTGCATAGAAGAAAAAAACATTAACTAATCTTTCTGCTGCTATATTCATTCTGTGCTTTATATATTAGCTGTACTTTGTATAAAATTTATGACACCGTTTTGTTTTCATTACTTTGATTGGCTTAACTGGTTCTCTGTGCACATCACATGACTCTTAGGTAAACATTGACACTGCACCTGTCCAGGGAGCATAGCTGATGCCATCAAATACAGTAGCACTCAGTGGCAGTTTCAATAACACCCTCCTCCAAACATGTCCTTTGGAGTTTGTCAAAAGGTTCAGTCAAATACTAGAAAAATGACAATCACATCCCCTATAACCCAAACTGACAAACATTTTAAATATATCCATGTTTGTCTTGAACCAAGCTAGAATCCTAAACAAAGAACACTATTTTATTATTTGAGATGTGAACTGGTCTTCATACACTTTTTAGCCATGATCTAAGAAATAAGTATGTACACATGGCAGTTACACAGCCTGATGTTACATATTAATGTGTCAGGTTATTTAATGAGTTTTTATTTAGATAAACAATATGGTGGCAGTGATGTCAGTTAATGAAAAAAGACAGTTTGACTAGGATGATGCTACACTGTAAAACATTAAGTTATATGGAATTCAAAAATGGCCGCCATTCTGTAGACACTGCATATCTACAGCTCTCCAGATACTCGGAATAAAAATTAACCCTGAGGATATACTACACGATTTTTTACACTAATTGTTGGCTATAACTATTCTACTACAACTAAATATTGCTTGAGAGGTGAAAGAACTGGAGGAAATTAATCAAACTCACAGGATTAGATCTGATTGTCTGACTCTGAACAGAGTATTAAACAAAGGCACTGTCTGACTAGTAATCGTGGATACTTACTAGTTAGTTATACTAGAGTTTTGCTTTGCTTCACAATGTCAAAAGAAGAAAAAAGTATGGAAACAACAACAACTAAAACCAAATTATCAGCACTTCAGTCACCAGAAAAAGATTCAACAATAAAAAGGCAGAAGACTATAAAACAGCAGGAACTTTTAAAAGCTGGAATGACAAATAAACCGGATCAACTGGCTAACATGGAAGATATTAAAACTGCTTTGTTGCCCATTCAAGAAGCTTTGAAAGAACTATCAAACCAGGTACTTTCTTTTGGTGCCACATGCAGTCAAATTCTTGAAAGGATGGATAAATCAGAAGCTAGAATATCCGAAAATGAGGACAGAATAACATTGCTTACAAAAAAAACAGACATTCATGACCTGGATATTCAGTCTATGCAAAATAAAATTCTGGATTTGGAGGCAAGATCCAGAAGGAACAACATAATCATTAGAGGAATTCCAGAAACTATCCAATATAATGATTTAATTTCTACCATCATACAAATACTCGCAATATTGTTCAATGACTCTGACATCGCTAAGCAAATAGTTATAGAAAGAGCCCATAGAGCTCTCAGAGAAACACAAGCCTCAAACATTCCTAGACCAGTTTACATTAAAATACTCAACTACCAGGATGTAAACAAAATAATTCTAACTGTTAAAAAGAATGGAGGTTATATTATGTGGCAAAATAATAGAGTTTCTATGGGACAGGATTTACCATTGCAAATAAGACAAGCCAGACAAGCATTATCTCCATACTGTAAGTTCCTCATTGAAAAGAACAATAAATTTCAAATGAGATACCCTAACACATTAATTTTTACAGTTGATGGATCCAAATATTCCATATCTACAAAAAAAGTTACCTTTCTGAAGATTTTTAAGTCTCTTCCAGCTTCGGAAGCTTAAGTTGGCCATCCAGTCTGTTTACAGCAACGTGAATACTGGGATTCCATGCTTACTACGTCTCGAGGCTTCAAAATCCTTTGTTTGTTCTTTTTTCTTCACCAGGCCCTTTGGTAAATATTTACTTAGTTTCTTTTTGCAGCTCCAGCTCGTCCACGAAGATTTTCCAAACTTTTATGGCTTCTACGAACTGTGTCCCTTCGCGAAGTAACAGGAAGTCCTTTGGGTGCTGCTGAGGGTCTGCTTTCGAGGTGGTGCATCCGGAAGTCCGTCCACGTAATGGTTCCCCCATCACGAACTCGAAGACAAGATTACATGATCAGGAAGTAGGAAGATCTCTGTGGAAGAAGGGGAAGCTAGTTGGACTGTAAAACGAGTGTCCGTGGGCATTTCATGTATGTTACAGCTTTTATTTCTTTAAAGGGAACTGTGAATCCATTCAGGTAGGATTACAACTGAACTAATAATGTACTGGTTAAAATGTGTTATTTAACTGATATTGTAGAAGTAGGATAACTTTAGCATAGCTATTCTTTTTTCTTAGGTAGTTTATCCTGATAATGGTTGTGTTAATAACATTGTAGTATACTGTATTATTTATTTTTCTGTTTTAATGATGTGTTTTAATACTGCAAATGTTTAGATACAAAGGGGATTTAGTGTTGGGATAGTTAGTAGATAAAAAGATCAGAAGATATTATATCCTGGCATTTCTAGGAAAGTGAAGGCTATCTTCTTTTATACTGGCATGTGGTTCTGACTGTTTTGAGAACTGTGTTATTTAGTTATCATTTTATATATTCAAGTATAGTACCCAGTAAAGCATAGTTAGTGCTATTTGTATTCACCTGTTTTGCTGTCATTATAATGTTAAATAAGTTAGATTGTATAAACAAAGTCAGATTTAATGCTATATTTATAGGTTAAACATTTGTTTTTTTCTCTTTCCTAGATAACAAAATATATAGTGAATTATCCTGAAGTCAATAATGCTATTGTTTAATAGGGGTACTGTCATATATCTGTTTAGGTTAGATTTAAATAAGATAGTTAGCTATCTTAGGGTAATACAACCAATTAATATAATTAATAATATATGTGAACTATTAGAGAGGTAGAATAGTAATTTTGAGTGTAGTGAAGATAATTTATGTTAACTAAATAATATGTTCAAGAGCTGTGGATAGTTATCAGTGTTTATTAGGGAATGTTTTGGTTAGGCTTGTAGAGTTAGATGTAGTCTCTATAGGTTTTTTGCATGTTTTTGGTGTTTTATTTTGTAAGATAAAGAATAGATGTTTAGTAAGGCTGTGTACCCATAAACGTTTTAACAGTGTAAAAAACCTATGTATGTCCTGGTCCAGGGGAATAGTGGATAGGCACTGGTTAGGGATGGGATGTCAAGATTGCTTCCAGACATTATATACTGTGCTAATACATTTGAATTTAGTATCGTCTCTCAATTTTAAAATATCCTTAAAAGATTTAAAAATCTTAGTATGTAGATAGTAGACTCATGGAATACTAAAGGGCTCCAGAACTTGAAAAAAAGGAAATTATTTTTTTCATTTATTTCTCCAGTCAAAGACATGTTTTATTTTATTACAAGAAACCCATTTGACCAATGACCAATGGACTGTCCTTAAGAATAAGAAATGGATTAGAGAGGTGGTAGCTTTGGAAGGGACAACTAATAGTGCAGGGGTGGCGATTATTATTAAAAACCAATATCAAGAGAAAATTCTAGATTTTAAAATAGACAAAGAGGGAAGATGGTGTTATGTGATTTTTTCATCTAAACTTTATGATAAACCGGTGATACTTCTTAATATATATGCCCCATGTACCAATCAACAACTTTTTATAACATCACTCTATTTTATCCTGAATCAATATAATAATTACTATATAATAATAGGAGGTGATTGGAACACATACCAAGATTCCAAATTAGATAAATCAAGTTCACACAGGTCCTTTAATAACCAAGCAGTGATAGCACTACAGGAACGTAAAACAGATTTTAAACTATATGATCCATTTAAATACACAAATAATCAAATGAATGCAAATAACTTTACATTTTATTCAAGTTGTCATAAAATGTGGTCCAGGACTGATTTTTTCTAATTTCAGACGTATTAATGTCTTTTGATCCCTGTGTATCCATACAAGCTTGACATTTGTCGGATCATTCTAGGATCACATTAACTTTAAATAAGGACACTAGACATAATATACGTCTTAGAGGTTATAATTGGTCCTTAAATCCATATTTATTAAATAAAGAAGATATAATAAAAGAAGTTCAAGAGACCTTTAATCAGCTATTAGCTAATTTTTCTAAACACCGACATCCGTCTGACATAGAATGGGCAATGACCAAAGCACAAATAAGAGGAATTTTTCTTCAAAAGGCTACTTATTATAAGAAAATACAATCGAGAGACATACAAGAATTGGAAACTAAAATTAAATTACTGGATCAGGATTTAATTGGGAATTATAGTACACAAACTGAAACGGAGTTATTAAAATGTCAGAAGGACCTTTTTTTACTACAAAATAGTAAATTATCATTCTATGAACAGAAAATGCTGGTAAAATACGCTAATCATATACAGACCCCTTCAAAAGCACTAGCGCGTATCATTAATCAATCGAAAATACCTTCTCAAATTTCTGAAATACACTTTAACAATAAAACATACACCAATACTGTAGACATTATGAATGCCTTTGAATTAATATTTTCTCAAATCTATGGTGAACATCAGGAATTAGTTATAAATAAGAATAATAATGACTTTCTGCAGAAGATTATCTTTCTGAAAATTGGTGATGAGTTTCATATGAATTTAGTCAAACCAATTTCCTCAGAGGAGATAACAGATACAATTAAGAATTTGAAGCCATATAAAGCTCCAGGACCGGATGTTTTGACTACAGAATTCTACAAAAATTTTAGTGATACATTGGGGAAAATACTTCCATATGTATTTAACTATATAATTAATAATAAAATTAATGACCCGCACTTTAATGCTTCGAAAACTATTCTTATACCGAAAGAGAATGCTGATTTGCAAAATCTGGATAACTATAGACCTATTTCACTTTTGAATATAGACATGAAAATTATGACATCGATTTTGGCTAACAGATTGAAGAAGGTAATTAACCTGATAATATCAGAGGAACAAGCTGGTTTTATAAATGGCAGACAAACTACAGATAATACGTTATCACTTCATACACTAATTTCTTATGCCACTCATAGAAATTTTAATGCTTATGCACTCATAATTGATGCGCAAAACGCTTTTGATAGAGTTAATTTAGAATTTTTGTTTGATGTTTTATCATATTTTAATATACCTCAAGACTTTATTTTAACATTAAAAAAACTATATAATAATCCCTATACAAATCTAGTTATTAATAAAAATCTCTCAAAAAGAATACAAATTAAAAATGGTACCCGTCAAGGATGTCCGTTATCTCCTATATTATTCAATCTATATTTAGAACCATTATTTCTACATATCAAACAAAATATCTATCACAATGCTCCAATAATATATGGTATGAAAATTTCTATGGCTGCTTTTGCGGATGATCTAAATATTTACTGTACGACACCTGTTTCAGATACCGAGAAAATATTAAAAGCAGTGGAAGACTTTGCAAAAATATCTAATTACAAAATAAATTTTAGAAAAACCAAGTTATTTCCTTTAAAGACGCCTACACCCTTTTCGCTTTTACCATTGGTAGGTCAGGTAAAATCCAAAGAAAAAATAAAATATTTGGGTATTGTTTTTTCAACAGACAATAGAGACTTTTATGTGAACAATGTTAAGTTAATTTGGGAGCATATTGTGTCTGATTTAAAAAAGATGGAATAATTTGAAATTACCAATAATGGCAAAGACCTCAATTATTAAAATGAACATACTTCCCAGAATATTATATATTTTTAGAGCTACTCAAGTCCAAATTTCTAGGAAATTCTTCAAACAACTTCATACGGAATTAGGTAAATTTGTATGGGAACCTAGAAAAACTAGGATATCCTATGATAAACTGATGACTCCAAAAAACAGGGGTGGTTTAGAGTTATCGAATTTTGAAGCATATTATTTAATAATAAATGCTAATAGAATTTAGAGTGGTTAACTTTGACAGGTCCAGTCCTAAATGGTCACCCAAGTGGTTGATTCTGAATTATAAACATGTTGCTGGACTGGGTATTAATTGTAAGGCATTACCATTTTTAAATTAAAGATACCCTTAAAATGTACGCTCTGATGGAACATATCAGAGTATATATATCAGTACAAAGTCTGTTTAACTCACTAAATCTCTTACAATATATGATGACTTGTCAACCATTTCATAAGAACCCGAATTTAAAAATTGGTAATCAACTGATAGATCTTAAAAAATTCCCACTTATAAGTGATTTAACCATACTTGATTTATATCCCTTCCTCAGTATCTCAATACATGACATGTTAAGAGAGATGAATCTCCCTAACTCGTATTTAATTATAATGAGACAGTTAAAGGATCTGTCAATAAGTTATTTTAGTAATAGTAATTTTAAAATTAAAGAAGAAGATTTAACCATTTGCCTAAACTTATGGCAAACTCTTATGCAGGACTGTAAATATATAATGGCTTCATACAATTTGATAAAAGATGTGAAATATAATAACCAAATACTTTTATCCAAATACTGGAAGGAGAAATTGTTAATGATTGAAGATAGTAAAATATTGAAAGCAATTAATTTAACCCTAAAATCAGTATCTCTTCAAAAGTTATTATTTACTCAGTTGATGATATTTAATAATGCGTATTACACTCGTCTCACTCTATATAAATTCAACTCTAAAAACTCACCTAAATGCCCATATTGTATAGATCAAATGGTTGACCTTTTACACATGTTCTGGCGTTATAAATTTATTTTCAAACTTTGGAATTCTTTAAAAATTCAATTACAAAAAATGGGATATCAACAGTCTACACTTTCTTGGGAGTTTATAATTCTTCATATTCCTCCGGATAATTTGGATAGATCCCAAAGGATCATACTCATAAATATTTTCCTGTTAATGAAGCTGTATATAGCTACAAATTGGTTGAATCCATCCCAGACTTCATGGGAACACTTTAAGAATGTAGCGATAAAACATATCTTAGCACATAAATTACTAATTAAAGATCATAAGAAAAGTATAAATAACACAAAAATATGGGAGCAAATCTTTAATATTGTGTTAGCTTAAGGTTCCAATCCATTTTTCCCCGGGAAGTACATAATAAATATGGAGTTTAGTATAGATAAGCCTCATATTGATACTAGATTTTTATTTTCTCTTCCTTTAATACCCATCTAGAAGTTTATATTAATGTATAATGATTTTATGTAACTGTTGGAAGCATTCATGTATATATTGTAAATATGTTGTGGTATTGTATTAACATTTGGAAAAAAAATCAAGACTTATTATTGAAAAAAAAAAAACATTAGGTTATATACACAGTCACAATTTACTATTATGTTACATAAGGAGTTAGGATAGCTCATGCAGTGATGTTTGTCTGTGTTTAACTAATGTGTTCTGCATTAATTATGAACAACAGTTACTATATCTCTTATGGCAGACTGGTATTTTTATACTAATTGTCTTTAATTATGTACAAACTCTATACAGCTTATTTTATCTGAATATATACAAGATTGGTTAGGCAGAAGATGCTAAACATTTTATACTGCAGATGGGTGATGTTAGTGATATTGTTGATTTACTATTCTTATTTACATATTTACAAATTGTTTATGCAATTTGTTTCATTTTCAAAGCATGTTGGATATATATGTATGTATGGGCTACAAACTTACTAACAAAAGAAGTTCATTATATCCTGTAGATGGGGGGTACTTACTCCCACAAGTGAGTATGCACTCCGAATAGTGAAGCCAACCTCTTTTATAAATACCCAGGTGCTACAAGGTGCCTTCAGTAATGGTTAGAGGTTCATGACAATAGTATCTTGGCAGATTATTAGCAGTTTCTAACAAGACACATCTCTAAATTGCACTTAAATTAAAACTGCTCCTCCTACAGCATTGCCCAAGCATGGATATTATAACCTTATGGAGGAGACCACATGACTCTTTGTTGCTCATTACTTCACTCATCACACTCAGTATTCCACAACATATATTTATGTACTTATTTAATTAACATTTGTTATCTGATCTGAGCAACAAGTGCAAGGGTAAATGAAGTTTGGCAACAAACTAAGTTGTCCCGGGACATCTTCATGGGGGGAGGGTTAGGTTAATATTAGGGGGAGTTAAGTGGGTTGGGGAGGTGAAAGGGTTAAGTAGAGGCAGGGATGGTTGGGAGAAAATGAGATAGTGATGGGGAGGGGCTTAGGAGGTTTAGGCTAGTGTATTGGGGTCAAGCAATCACATTTGGTGTGAACTTGCTACTGCAAGTTACATCCATGACAACCAGTGGGCACTTCAGAGCGGGTAGGCCTTGGATGTTGAAGAAGGTAGTTTCTTGGCTTGTTGGTATGGGGTCCTTTTGGTTGAACTGTGAGGGAAGAGTGCCTGTCAGCAGGTGACTGATGTTGTTGAGAGGTGTTTGAGCTGTTCATGTGCTGGGTAGTTTGGCCACGGTTGGGGTGGTTGCTTTGCTGGATTGCTCAGGGAGGCATTGCTGTGGTCAGCTATCGGGCTCTTCACGTAGGTGATAGGGTTTTGCTGTTGTGGTGGCTTGCCCAGCATGGTCGAGGACTGGAGACCTTGTGGTTGTTTTGTTGGTTGCTGGATGGAGTCACTTTGACAGTTGGATGGTTTTCCCCTGGGTTGGGGGGCTGTGCGGAGGTGGTGTGCAGGGCTTTCGTGGGTCGAGAAGGGGTTGTGGGGCCAGGAGGCTTCCTTGATGGCAGTGTTGTGTTTGCTGACTTTTGGACACTAGTTTTCAACAAAAAAAAAAAAAAAAAAAAGGAGAGGAAAAAAGTGAGCGTTCTTGTGTGGGTATCTTGTGGTGCGAGAAGGGTTGTTCTTTAGGGTGCTCAAGTTTTACAGGCCCACCAGTGACTTTTCTTTAAGGAGTGCACTTGTCGCACGCGCATCTTGTGGCATGGGAAGGAGGCTCTTCGTAAACAGCTGTGATGGACTGTTTGGTCATGACTAGCTGGGAAGCGTCAACTGTTTTGTGAGAAAATGACAGAAAGCTTCCTGGAGTGTTCTAGGTGGAGGGGTGAGTGCATCGGCATGCCAGCGGTTGTGTTGCTGAGTTTGGATCAGTGAAAAAAAAAAGAAAAAAAAAGAGAAAAAAAAAGGCTTGGTTTCTTTTGGTGGTGGTTTGGGCTTGGTGGGTTCTATGGGAAGGAGGTGGCCATCTCACCTGTGCATTTGATGGCATTGGAGGTTCACGGGTGGGGGCCATTGCTGCAGGGCAGTTCTACCTTTCTGGTCTGCCTCATGGCTCCTGTTTCCTTGACTGTTTTTTACCAGGATTTGCTTGTGCTGTTTGGAATGGGAATGCCTGTGAGTGCGTGCGGAGGCAGCGCCTAGTTGTTTCAATGGGGGAGTGTTGTCACTGCTTGAGTGTGATGAATGCTGTTGGAGTTGGTGTGATGTGGTGCCAGTTGATATGCAATTGAGGTGCCGGGTGATCGGCAACTGAGGCTTGCCATGTTTGGCATTCCATGATGTTGGATGTTGCATGGGTTCTGGAGTGTTTAGGTTAGGTAAAGTGCACAAGTTGATCTAATAAGTATAATTAACAGTTTGGTTCCTGGATTGTGTTGATGGGGGCAGGTGGTCCTGTTGCCAAGATTTGGTTGTGCAGTGTTTCTGTGGTGGGGGAGATGTGGAGCTGGATTTGTGCAGGCGGGGTCTGTTCTGCTGTGCCAGCATGAGAGTGCACGGTGCCGCAGGGGAAGCAAGGTACACCCAGCGGTTTCTGGTCACTGCAGAGATGGGGTGCCATTGCTGAGGGCAGTCTTTGTTCACTGTTGTGGACATGTCTGGAGTTTGGCTAATCAATTGATGATCAAATTCTTTGACAATGTATGTGTTTTGATTAGGGGGAGACAGGTGACTCTTGCTGTGTGCTGTGGTCCATTGCAGTGCAGAAGAATGCTGTTGCTGAACATCTCTACAAAACTACATGAGGTTTTTCACTTACATTTGAGCAAGGTACAGCACCAGTCATCACCATGCATGCACGAGGCTCCTTTCAATCAGTTATGCTGATAGGGATGAGGTTGATTGTACAAACTGCAAAAAAAAAAAAATTTAACTGGCATGTCAGTATCATCTTGTTCGGCGAGTCATCAATACACTAGGTGTTTTAGTTACATTTTCCAGTACTGACATAGCAGTACAGCATACGGAGTGTGCTGCACATCTAAAGTACTGGTGTTTAGGTGACAGATTAAAGAGATTAAAGAGTTTTCCTGTCTGCCAGCTCTCATTTATGCTGAGATGTGTATAAGATTCAATGTTAGTGTACGGTAGAAAGTAAGGACAATATATTATACAGCATTTAGGCTATGCTGTGATGAAAACATGATTTTACAAGAAATAATATTGTTACATAAAATCTACTGGTTTAAAGAAACAACACAAGAAATTAGTAAATAAGATAGAAAAGAGTCCCTTATAAAATAAACAACCTCCCTCCTACAGGTACTATTGATAAATCTCTGCCTTTCCTGGCTAATGACTGTCGTGTACGGAACAGATTTATTTTGGTATACTTTAAGTTAATGAGTCAGTGTCAGCACTTTTCTAACCATGTTTGTTGTATTTCACTTGTTAGGATCCCAGCACTGTTTTGAAATACAACCTTTTTTTCCTAGCACTAGGAGTCTAGAATAAAATGTTCTAATTTCTCTTTTCCTTTTGTCCATTATTTTATATCAAGGTCAAAGCGAAAATACAGACTTTATTTTGTTTGCAAGAAATTCTTAATAGAAAACTGATTATTGCACTCATAGAAAGCAAACACAGATTCTGTGTTATTTGGTAGGTGACATTATTAAATATCAGTGCAATCCTGGGTTTGCCGCGTTGCTCAGGGAGGTGTTGTTCCTTGTAAAAATTTGTAGACAGCTGACAAATGGAGTGGATGCTCAGAGGGTACTCTTCACTGGCGGGTATTTCACATGACTGGGAGTTTCTTGGATGCTAACTGTATGTTTGCGAATGGTTAGAGGGCTGCGGATATTGGCTGTTGGCCATACAGCCATGTGGTGCATCATACCTCTAATCTGTACAGAATTTTGCCTTATATATTTGGTCCGTTGTCATAAAACTGTGGTTTTCTGACAAATTAGTGGTAAATCATTAAAGGCTGAAGCTAGAAAATACAGACACAAGGTACGATACAGGCTGACACTAGGGCTGAAGTTAGTAAGTAATGATAGGACGTGGGGAATATAGATTAAGTAGGAGAAGACAGTTAAGAAATTAGTTAAATGTTAAATCTAGATAGCAGACAGAAACTGAGTTTTATTATGAATATACATGCTGCTGCAACCTGTACTAACAACCTTTTCAGTTGGCAAGAGGAATATTTAAAATACTACCTGATGGTATTTATAAGCTGTTAGTCAGCTATTATTAGATTTGCAGCATTGTGTCCATTTTGTTTCATATTATGTTGGTTGTGTGCCTCATTTGGAGATGGAAGGTTAAGAGCTAGGTGGATGGTTTTACAATATAAGGTAGCTTAGCTTATACAGGGTGTTAATTGATGTGGTCTGGAGTCTCAAGGTTACCTGGGTTGTGGATATTGATAGGTCCTTAATGTGTGGGGTGTAGTTTTAACATACGACTGGTAGTTAAACTTCTCTTGGGTATTTGATAGGGTCATTGGAAGTATAGCTTCAGTTACGGCTCCTTTGTCATAGATGTGAGTGGCGGTGGTACATTCCTTCCTGGGTTGGCAGGATAGGTTGTCCTTGAAGATGTCTTGGAATGTCTGTTATGTATTTTGGATGATTTGCATGTCTTTTCTTTCTTGCAGATGGGGTCTTGGAATGCTGTGCCTATGGTGGTGTGCCGAGTGCCAGCTGGGGTGATACACAGTGAATTTGCCAATGATGGAAGCAGTGGTGAGCAAGGAGGTTACACATGGGGAGCACAAGTGGGCAACAGTTCCTGACGGAAATTGCTGAAGTGCAGAGGGCATCATGCATTGACTTGACAAGAGGATTTGAAAGGTGATGTTTTGATGGGATGGATGTTCTTGCCATTTGAATGGGGCTCAAGGTGGGTCTAAGTATTACCTTAGTAAGGAATGTTAGACCTTTGCATCTAATTAGTGGGAGCTGATTATTGGGCAGGGATTTGGGGCAAGTAAGGGAAAGGTAGGTAGGGGTGCTGAAGAGTGTGGGATCCCACAGGATGAGTAAAGTCACAACATTCATAGGAGCATGGGAACTTATTAGGCTGCAGCCGTATGGCTCTTGCAAGCCAGTGAAGTTCAATTCTTGCTTTCTTGAACCTTGGGTGGTTGCATTCACTCATCCAGTTTGAACTTTACATGGGGGAAGGGACTAGGAGGTGTTTGACAAGATGCTGGCATTTGTTCCTAATGGATGGTAGCTTTGGGAGGGACAAATTTGTCTCTTGATTAAGTAGTGTTAATGTTGCATACCAGGTTAAGGTGTTACAGAATAGCACAAGGATCATTTCACTTGGGGGTTTGGGTGACTTTTGTAGATAGGGTTTAGGAAGCATGGTAGGTAGGTGGCTGTATTGGGGCGATTTTAGAAACTGGGTGCATGGTTACAGGGGAGTTAGAAGGTTTAAAGGAAGCTTGGTTGCAGGATAAGGCAGCTGTAGGACAAGGGGTGCTGATCTTCTGCAGCTAAGGTAGGACATTAAATTTGGAGTTAGACTGTTCCCTACAGTAATGGAGTTGATGCACATATAGGATATGCTACTGTTAACAGGGTCTTGGGTGTGAGACTTGCTAATAGTTGTTTGACTGGGTGCTGGCTTGAATTCAAGGGGTTATAGTTTGTGGTTTTGTTGTGGTTATAGGCTGTCAATACATTCAGTTTGAGCCATGATTTCAGCTTTGAAGGCAGCAGGCTAAAAGGGTATGTGTTCTCTTGGTATGGTTGTTCCGGTGTTACAACGGGGTCACAGTAACCCTACTTTATTTAGTTTCATTAGGGTGTGTTTCAGTGATGGCATGGCAAAGGGGTTTATGACAGGATTCTAAGGTGCTTTACAGATGATGGGTACACCAAATGATGTTTGGCTTCACCCTTCCCTTTATGGGAAGTGGATTGGCTTGACTCTTCCCTTTATAGGAAGTGGATTGAACAATTTTGGGTAGGGGGGGGGGGGACAGCCTGGTCAGGCTGGTTGGCGGAGAAGAGGGATAGGCTTGCCCTCTTCTGTTCCCCCTCTGATGTTTGGATGTTCAATTCAAGGATCTGGGAAAAGGAAATGAGTAGTTGGAGGAAGCTTGCTGAATAGATAAGCAGGCTGAGGTAAGGATGGTGCTTATTTGGTGGAAGGTAATTCAATGAATGGTGTATGAAGTGAGTTGGGACGCTGCTTCCTAAGTAAAGTAAGCGAGCAGAGGTATGGACCCTGCTTGTTGGGCAGGGTGAGTAGGTACGCTGCCCTGAGTAACATTACAATGAATGGTGCATGATGTGAGATGGGATGCTGCTTCATAAGTAAAGTAAGTGAGTAGAGATATAGACGCTGCTTACTGGGGTAGGGTGAGTAGTTACGCTGCCCTGATTAACATTACAAGGATGTTATGCTGTATTTAGAATCATATCATGAATAGTTGAATTAATAAAGTTGGTGATCAAAGCTATGTTATGGAAATTTAATAAAGGTCATCAAATATCATTTGGTGTGATGTGTATTATTGAAAGGGATCAGGAAAATATAATTTACATATGCACAAAATTACCCCGATAGTGGAACCAAAGTGTTCTTTGTTTATAGTTCCAGACCTTGGAATACCACAGCTAATACTATCAAAGCCTTTCAAACCATCAAAAACATCTCTCATGCTCCTGAAGCACATGCAACTGAAACAACATAAAAGTGCTATACACAATTTGGTCATAAAATATGTTAACTGCTGGGGCACTTTGGAGATTCATTTGCTTGATCAGCAAAATAGCATCACAAGCTATGCACAGAAGGCCATTGTCAATAAGGCCGGGGGGATATTATAATAGTGGCTATGAAATTAATTCAGATGAGTGATGAGAAAATTAATAGGATACAGGGAAATGGAAAATTAGCAGTTTCTTCTGTAATAGGCTATATGTAATGATATAATATTCATATTCTACTGAGACTCCTCTTACTAACATGTTACTTCGTTGTTAGAAATCCATCCTGATTAATGGGAAGACAGGAGAGTTAGTACTTAATGAACTGGTGAATACTGATAATATTTAATGGGGCACATCAGTTAGACTGATGTAACTGCTGCAGGGCTAGCCACCCAGTGGTATAGCTGTGCAGGGCTAGCCTCCCAGTGGTGTAAAGCTTGACTCAAGGTGATTGCCACTGTTGAGGTGACACCCGAACCCCATGTGTAAAAATAGGGAAAAGGGGTAGAGGATGGATAGATGGATGGATGGATGGATAGATCAGTTAGACTTTCTCATAGAATGTCTTACATTGATACTGGTAGAATCAGAAAACAAGGTGCAGACATTGGTGAGTGTCTCGGATTACCACAGGAATGATCTATTGTATTTTATAATGTTTACCCCTGTTTGTCATCCAGTATCACAATGGCACTACACTTTGAGCTGAAGTCTATTCCAGATATGTATGATTTTCTCCTTCACATTGTCAAAAATTTATTTTATAACTCACCCAGGTTATATCTCTCTACCTTCTTCCCATGTGCAAGGTCTTCAATACTAATGTTATTCTTCCAAAACCAAGCACAAATAGTCATGAGTTCTTTAAAAATACCCTCTTTGGTAGATATCAGAAACAGTTACAACAACATACATTTTGCAAAATGTAAGAAGAGGTCTGGCTTACTATTCAGAAATATAAAATATCACTATGTGGAATGCACAGTGTATATCAAAACACAGCTTTATTACTTTTCAGAATGTTTCCTTTGCTAATGAGTATTATTGCTTTTTTCTGTGCTAATTTACATTAATCAGTCTTACTAGCAGTGCCTGGAAAGAATACATTCTCAAGAAAAATAAAATGTCACATATTATAGTTCTTTCTTAGAAGTATCTGATGTCCACTCATTCTGATTCACACACTCAGGTAGCCCCCCCCCATCCTTATCTCAGTAGATATTTTCACATTCCATGATCTTCCTGTCTTGCAATGGCATTTAACATTTCATATTGTCCTCACAGTGCTATCTCCTGAAAGAATACCCCCGTATTTCCTGTGGGCTTATCAACAGTTTGCATCCCTTTTCACTAGGAATAGTTGCATCCCATATCCTTGCTGATGTGTTGTGGTAAGCACGTTCTTGAAACAAAAAAAAATGGAAATCTAAAATGACACTTTAACAAATATACCATTTTCATTGAATTCACAAATAAAGAATCTAGGCACTTATCAAAGTTTGGCTGTTTTGGTCATGTACTAGTTTGCATATATAAATTTAAGATGCTATGAAATTTTACTTTGTTGTATGCTGACAAGACAAACAGAAACTCAATTTAATTCTTAACCAAAAGGAAGAGCTGATAGTTACAGGGTTTTCCTTTTGGGGTGGGTTGTACTTGGGGGAAAATTTTGCAGGAAGGAAAATTTGATAGTTTTATCTCTTCATTAACAAATCAAGAAAATGTTTTGTAAATATTTAATTTATGGGTTAGAAGGGAAAATGTATGCATATATATATATATATATATATATATATATATATATATATATATATATATATATATATATATATATAAAATCTGGCTTACATTTGCATTTTAATGTGAACTTGGGGGAAAGAGAGCAGAAAAGGAAAAGATACATAGAATCAGTGGCTACCAAAAAGGGGTGGAATGAGCAATCAGAAGTGGGATACTTTTAAAAGCAAAAACATCTCTATTATTTATCAGAATGAATGGAAATGGAATAATGATTAAACACCAGTCTTAAAATTTACAACAGTTAAACAACAACCTTATGGTTAATGGTTTCAACTATTTGCTAGATGGATAAAATGATTTTTCTTCAACCAGTGCTTGAAGTAATTACAGTTGCATGTCATATTCATTTTCATATAATTTACTTTTCTCCCAGTTTCCATTGTTTTGTTTATTTTATCTAAATATCAACATCATGTATATTTTATGCTTTTTTGTCCTCACCTATTAATTTAGTATGGTGCAGTGGTGCAGCGGTAGCATTGTCATCTCACAGCAAGAGGCTCTCCAGTTCGATTATTGGTTGGGGTGCCTTCTGTGTGGAGTCTGCATGTCCTCCCTGTGTTTGTGTGGGTTTCCTCCCACGTTACAAAGACATGTGTCAGGAGCATTTCTTCCTGGGCCTTTGCTGAAAATTGGCTTGTTCCATGTCAGACTTTCCTGGTTAAAAAAATAAAACTTTATATTTCATCTTTTCTTTCCCCTTACACATTCAAATTTGATTCATTTTGATCAAATTAACCTTAAATCAATGGTATAATGCAATGTACTGTAATGGCTTACTCTTCAATGCACATACACATGGAAGTTATATACCATCGAGCATGACCATATCTGTGGTGTGTGTGGGGGTACCTTGATGCATGCCATCCATAGACCACAGCCTCATTTGAATACATACCACACAAGCAACTATATACTTGTGACCAACGTGAATTTAACACTACTTTAATTTCCAAATTATTTCAAATTGTGCCCTAGAAGAAAAAGGAGCATCAGCTACACCACTGTAGCAGTTTAAAATGAGTTTCTCAAAAGAAGCAGGCTGTAAGGAGGACACATCCTTGAAGAGGTACACAGTTTTCTGCAATATGATGGCCAGGTATATTTATCAGGTGTACTGTTACACAGAGGAATCTCTACTATGGCTTCCTGCAACTTGTACCTACATATAGTGCATGCTTAATATATGTAACTGTATATCTTCACTTTAGCTATAGGAAGACAGCATCCCTACATTATTTTGTATCTTCTAATCAAGACATGTTGTGTGCATATGCTATGGAGACACCTCTAGTGAGTCTCCCAATTTGTAAACCCAACATCATATCCTACCACCTATGTACCCCCTACTAATACAGTCTGTGAAAACCACCCTCCCACTGTTTATCTCAGTTGACACCTGTGTGGTATCCACTCCAGCTGTAAACATGTTTTTATCTGTTCCTATTGTGGGTCTGAGGAATCATTGGAGTACCCCAGTGGCCATAGCAGAGAATAATAGTTGCACCTAATGACATTCTGTCCCTGTCTGAACCTGTAATGTTGAATACACCTATGGCAGCTGACTGTTTGTAATTGATAACCTATTGTCCCCAGTGGTCACTAGCCTGCGGCTATATCTAGTGTTCCTATAGTCTAATAATGTGTATAGGGGGAGTGGATAGCAAAGGCTGCACAACTTTGGCTGAGCTATGAAGTATATCCTGCTACAGGTACTCAGAACCGTAGGCACCTCTTATTCAGGAGAGAATATGGACTCACCAGCTGCTCTTAGACAATGTCTGGGATTTACTGGTTTACAACATCAGTGCTATTGGTTGGTAGAATCGTATAATCAAGTAATGTCAGAGGTGTGTCACTGACACAATCAGGCAAGCCTGTAATAAAAAACAGTGTAATTGCATAGAGTTTGGCCACAGCAAGGCAGCCAACTCCTGTTGCAGGCCGAACTTATGAAGAAGAGTTCCCAGTGTCCCTGCATGAAAGTGAAAGTGATGAAGGTACATGTATTATATCTGGTGGTGCAGATACAGATTCCCAGAGTGGCTAACCATCATTTGTGTCAGGGGTATATATGCCAGGTTAGTATGCACACTCTATACAGCAGTAGTGCATATATGTGGTGTAGGCAGGCCATGTTTATCAATACATACATTTTCATAGATACATCAGGTATGCAGGCACACAGGAATGGCAGTGGAGGTATCTGTCTGTGGTATATCTGAATCCATACCACTGTATGTTTGTAAGTACAACACAAAGCCTTCCATATAGCATGGGTATTCTGCCTTGTATGGTACATTCACCAGCTGGTGGCTCCTGAAGGAACTGTTTCAGAAGTACAGGTTGATGTCTGCACCTCTACTGAGCCTGATGATGATGATGTCATGATACAGACTGAGTCGCAGTCAGATGGCACACATACTCAGTCTGCCTCACTCTTGGGTGATTCTCCACCCAATTGTCGGGGCAAAGCTACAGGCTGTATAGCATGAGCACTTACCACTTCTAGGGCCTCTGCCATGACTGTGATAACTGGAACTGCCCCCCTCCCCCGGGTGGCAGCAAGAGTGGAGTGATCAATATTCAGTGTCAGAGTACTCACCACACAGCGACTAGCAGAGGATTATGGTAGTGTCACATGTCACAACTCTCATTGTTTCATAGATTGTTTCTAGACTTCTAACCAATACAGACCCTCATGAAGGTCAGCCACATCAATCAGTACTTGTTGGAAACAAGGAAGGCCACCCTAGTAAGTAAAATGTATCTACATATTCCCTGGTGAACATTTGCAATCACCCATCCAGTTATCCAGACTGGTTTTGAAGGTTACTAATGAAGTATTCTGTTTGATAGGTATTGGCAGTCTATTGCAGAAATGGAGTGTGTGTCCCCTGTCCCCTAATATGTGGCAGCACTAGTGTTCAATCAGTAGATGTACAGAGCTACCATCTGGATACTGCCTTCTGCTACCCATGCTAACATGCCTGAATGGCACTGATTGTTTTTGTGTGTGAGCTCCATGAGGAATTACCCAACACTGTGAGTCTCTTAAGGAAAAGATAGAATTCAGGCACAATGCCATGTTAGGCTTCTTGAAGGCTACTGCGGCATATGTTGCAGCCATATCCACCTTCTTGCAAAAGGCAGCAAATGTCTGCATCACTGCCTTGTCCAGCAGTTCTGCCTTTGATCAGGGAAGTGTATGTATAAAGGATGAATGCAATGGGAGGCATTGCATGGGACACAGTCTGCTCTTGCATGCATGTGAATATGCCACTCTACCTCCCCACAATGCGAGCAGAAAGGCCCTTTCCACACTTCAAGGACAAGATACCTCACCAGTGGACTCTATAAAGGTCCTGTGGTTTCTGCATTCATTTACTTCTCCTTATACACTCATTAGACTTTGTATTTTCATTTGCATGTCATTATATGCTCTATTTGCATACATGCATTCCCACAATGTTTTCCTGTCTGCTGAACAGCAGTAGAAAGTATTATGTATTGCAACTCATGTGTTGGAGGCCACTACACGTCTGCTGTGTGCATGCTGTGTACTGTGCAAGCTGACTGTTGATACCAACTAAAGTCAGGCATCACCAGCATCAGGCCACATTTTCAAAACCTCAACACTTCTTGTGACAGTTCCACTTACAGTTCTTTAAGTTACAAAAACAACATAAACTGTACAAGTAAAAAAAACATATAAAATGCACTCCACAAAAACCATAAACAATTAGAAGCCTGGAATCTTGCTCAATAACAGCAAATGCAATCTGAAATAAAAGAATGAATTGCAGTTAACCTCCCCCACCAAAAAATACAGCCCAGCAAACTACCTCATTGCACAACACAGCAGTCATATTATACATCAGTTTAGTCATCCCCAAAACACTAACAGAATAAAAAGCATAGCAACTTTACTTATATCTCATATAAGCACCTGCATTGTACCATGCCCAGCCTAATATAAATAAGCAGTAAGGTGCTTTCTAGTGTAATTATAACCTCAGACAGCTAACAAAGCATTGCAATGCCACATTTTAATACCCTCAGACATCACATGGATAGCAGACCTGTTTACCTATGGGTAAACTAGGTCAGTAGGATGGAGGGAATGCCACAATGATTACCAAGGTTTATTATATAGCAATGTATATGGTCCAAGCATAGTACAGGACAGTGTATACAGTGCAGAGTATTTGGGCTACACAAAAATTGATTGCATTTTTATGAGTTAAGTTAACAATGTTTATGTTTTTTTCAAAAAAATGTAAAGGGCTCTATAAATTGCAGACAGGACACACTAATCAACTAGCTTCTTTGTTAACTTGACATGTGATTTGTTACTTGTATTTAAAGAGTTATGTACACAATGGCAATTTTTTCTGATGTCCATGTAATTCAGACAAAACTGCTCGTTGTTGTGGAATAAAAGAATCTTGGTTTCACCTCTGCCTCCTTCTTTTGGATTCCATTCCAGATATTCTGTACAAAAGTTGTGTAATGATCTGTAATGGTACACGGATTGCCATTTAAAATAAACAGACAGGGGAAGAGTCTGTATTGAATAGGGACACACAGATAAATTGTAGGAATGAACACAGGGAAAGAGGACAGGTGAAGCATTGTAATGTATAGCAGATGAGGGCATGTAAATAGAAGATAGTTGTAGCAGGAACACTAATCACATATCAACATGGTACAGTACAGACTGCACAGTGAAAATGCATACAATGTGATTGTCAGACACTGGAGTTGGGTGAATGTTGTGAGCTGTGCAAACTGATTTGCCTGAATATGAGCATAATGTCAACACAGGTCTCCAACAAGTGGAAAACAGTTACAGGGTCATGGACAACAGTAAAAGAAGCACACACAATAATAGACAATATCAGAATAATGCCACCATTAATCCCATGTCTCTGACACAACATATGTTATTCTAAGTGATCATGGATGGTTCTGCACAAACGCACTTGTACAACTATTATGACATGTCAGCAATCTGTATGTATGTACATATACATATAGATATGTATATGTGTGTGTATGTATGTATATATATATATATATATATATATATATATATATATATATATATATATATATATATATATATATATATATATATAGATATATATGGGTCTACTTCGTTTAAATGGAAGTACATTTAAACAAATCTGAATTACCCAAGATGATTGCACCGAAACATTACAACCAATGCATGGCGTGCCAAATTCCTTTCCCCGTGGAAGGAACCACTTGGCCACCATGATAAACTGTGCCCTCTCTTCCATTTAATGTGATCTCGGAGTTAGTATATTTAAGTAGTGGAGTGTGGGGAGGTGCAGTCCCCTACTTTGGTGGGCTTACTTTTGCTCCATTTCAGTTCATTACCATGGTGGCCAAGTGGTTCCTTTCACAGGGAAAGGAATTTGGCAGTCTGTGCATTCGTTCTAATGTTGTTTTGGTGGAATCAGCTTGGGTAAGTCAAATTCATTTAATTGTACTTCCGTTTAAATGAAGTAGATCCATATATATATATATATATATATATATATATATATATATATATATATATATATATATATATATATATATTTATGGTACAATCCATACTACCACAAATGTAACCCATGCCATCAGTGTTGTCAAACAGCTATGTATGTACTGTGTGCATCACTGGAACAGGTATTGTACATGCATCTGGTATAACATCTTGATGGGGGTTCCTCATCATCAGACAGTAATGTTAATGCAGCAAAATGAATACTTAGGTATGGCCAATAAGATGTGTGAGAGCTCACTGTGGCAAAGATGGTACACTTCAGTTACACATCACTGGCAAATGTGTAGGAAGGTACATGAAGAAGGGTGCATTGTATTCAGTTATTGGTGTGATGAAGATTGTGACCTATGCAGGTATTATGGCCTTTGGTGTGGATGTCCTGCATATACGTAGGAGTTGTGTTACATACAAGGGAGTAGCCACATGCTGGTAGATGTTCCGCATATCATCTACCCCAGGACACAGGCCACATACCAATTGGTCTGTTTATAGGGTGTGATGTCTACATTATCCTTGAGTTTTGCATTTCCGTTCATAATGTAACAAATCCCCCCACATTTTTGTTTCATCTCATGTGCTGTCATGGCTGTGGCAGCAATCTTTGATGTGTGTTGTTGCTGTCTCTGTCATACTAGTATCACAGTTGGAGTCAATGATTGCCTATAATCTGTAGTCTTAAAGACAGCTGTTTGGACACAGTATGTGCATGTCATTCTTGACATATCTGGCTTAAATAATGGACAGAAAAGGGCCTAGCAGACAGCTCTGATGTATGGACCTGATCACTGGACTACAGATATAGGTCATTGCACACATTTCTTCAAATTTAGATGCTGTGTATGTGATCCAGTGGTCTACCCACTTGGTGATATAGGTGTTTAAGGCCACATCTGATAGTGTTGAATGAATACCTCAGTGTGGATTTGTGTCAAATACCTTGGCCTGGTCAAGTTCCACAGGATGACAGTACTGTCATTATGCAGTGCCTCACTGACCTTTTTGAGGACATCTAACAGATGCAACAGACATGGATGCAGCATTAACAATACACAGCCAAAATATTAATAGTGTCCATTTAGAAAAGGTTTGTAATGATATGTTGGTCTACATCACAGATGAGGAGAGTCAGGATGGGTCTATACATGCATGTATCAAGTGCTGTCTCCCCAACTCAGATGGATGTCTGTTAATGTACACCCTTCTATGGGAAGATAATCTGTGTGAAGGGTGTTGAAGTGTGTATCCAACAGTGTCAGGTAGGTGCATGTGCTGAGTCACACTATAGGAAATCTGTGATGTTGTCACAACCCATTGCTTCTATGTGGTAGGCCTGGATATAGG
Source organism: Protopterus annectens (assembly GCF_019279795.1). Lineage (NCBI taxonomy): Eukaryota > Metazoa > Chordata > Ceratodontiformes > Protopteridae > Protopterus > Protopterus annectens. Next base: position 243,444,526 of record NC_056727.1, read on the forward strand.
TAAGACAGTGATACTGCCTATCTTGATCTGGCCTAGGGTTTGGACACAATCCCCCACTCAGTTATCATTCATAATCTCTCCCAGGTGGGGATTACCCCTTATGTCACTAGATGGCTAACCAAATGGCTCATCAACAGAACAAACACTGTGAAAGCTGGTGAATCAACCTCTACCAGTAGAGCTGTCATTACTGGCATTCCCCAAGGATCTCTGCTTAACCCTTTACTGTTTGGAATCTATTTCTTGAAAGTCCAGGCTAAAATATACAGCCATTTGCTTACCATGTTTGCTGATTCTTGCATATTGGTTGTAATCATTGAGTCCATTAATGATGGTAACATGCTACAGGGGGATAATACAAACAAATGATTGGTGCCAAAGCCACATGGCCTACAAATAAATGCAAAAATTCCCCACTAATTACAGCATTGACAACAATCCCCCTATGCTGTAACCCAGTGGTGCAAGACCAGGGAACAGATCTAGATAGCTATCTGATCTTTGACCACCAAGTGTCCACAGTGGTATGGAAAGGCTATTTCTTGGTCTTCATAAGTCAGGCCATCATATCCAGATCTGAGGATGATATGACAGCACTGTACTTGAATCTTTTCAGAACACTAATATAGTATAACGCTCCCTTTTGCATGTACTTCACCAGACACAGCAGTAGCTGGAGAGACCACAGGTTTTCTCAGCAAGAAAACACGGGATCTACAAATCATGTCATGACAAATGTGAATAGACTGAAAGTTCTGTCACTGTAATCTCTATTGTATAGGATGAGGGGATGAGGACTTGTGTTCGGCCTACAGGCCAGTTTATGACCCTGCCCTGATGGTAATACTGCACATCTGCAAATTAGCTGTAGCTGATAACATTGTTAGTCTGGTGAGAGGAAGATGGTAATAGTAGTGTCCCACATGCTAGTATAAAATGCTCTCTGTAATGTCAAGCAAGTGCCCAAACATATACACACCCTAGATGACTGCAGTGAGAACAGAACCCCTACCTAAGTACACAGACTAGAGAACTCAGTACTTTACATAAGTGCCATGGCATAAGTCTGACTTTTATAAGGCTGCAGGACAACTTATGATGGATGACATCAGCACTGGATGTTGGAGAGAAGGTGCAGGGATGCCTACATGAAATGGATGCATAGGCATGTTCAACTGTGACGATATTTAAAGATGGTCATCGTGTTTCACTGTTGCAGTCATTACACTTTGGTTATCCTGCTGGCAGGCTACCCGCAGTCGGCCCGAGTTCCAAAGTCTAGGTCCGGCGTGGGTTGCTGTCGCCTCTTCCTTGACGTCAGTGTGCCAGGGGTATAAAAGATGCAACTGGCGCCATTTTCTTCAGTCTTTCTTGCCGCGCGTGCCCGAAGCTGAAGCAGTTCACAAGTGCCAGTCGGCCGACTCCTGAAGATTTTTGAAATAGAGTTTCAGAACCGAAGTCTTCAATAAAGTTAAGTACCCCGTTGGGGAAACTTTTTCTTGCTCCAGACCGATGTCAATAAAAGTTAACAATTGTATTTCTTGTGGGAAGAAAATACCTCATAAGGACATTCACTCTTACTGTATTCCTTGCCTAGGCCCTGACCACGACGTTACTAGTCAGTTTTGTGCTAGATTCAACAAACGCACTATTAAACGTCGGTTTGATTTTGCATTACATTACTTTGGCCGAAGGTTTAACTATATAATGCCGTCAGAACAACCGTCAACCGGAATTCATAAAAAACGCAAAGACAAGGAAAAGGACAGGCATCCGAGGTCCAAAACCAATGACGAAGCCTCTTCTAGGCCAGTCGTCGGTTCGCCGGTTCTCAGTGAGGTGCTTTCACAGCCCTTGACACCCGCTACCTCAGAGCCACAGGCCATATCCGACTCCCACGTGGAGACAACTAGGCCTCTGGATACTCAAGGTATTGGGCCTATGGAAAATATTCCCTCAGATGGGTCAGGAGCCGCTGAGCAGGCATCGGCTTCTGAGGGTGTTTTCAGACCTTCACAGCTTACTATTAAATCCTCTGCAGCAGCCAAAGTACAGTCAAAGACACCACTAAAGACAAAGAAACAAGTACAGCATTCTCCTGGACAGTCAACCATGCCAAAGAAACAGATGCTTAAAATGGCTGAAGACTTAATTACTTTGATCAGGGGTTCCCATCCCCCTCCTGATAAAAGGCCTAGGCAAGACACTGACTATGATTCCTCTGACCAGGTTTCTATTTCCTCTGATTCCTGTTCAGATCAGGGCTATTCTCTTCCTCCCTATGAGGACTCTGATGCTGAAGAATCTATACCTTCAGCCTCTCCACCTGAGGATTACTGTTTTGGGGAAACTCTGCACACCATGAGGGAACACTTCCACTGGGAGAGCCTGGATTATTTAAAATCCAAGAAAAGGCTCAGAGATTTTCTTTTACTGCCTCAACACAGGCCCTTGGTTATCCCCCCACCTGTGCTTGATATAGTTGATAATGTTTTCTCTGAATCCAGTCTGTCTCCTGATTCTTTACCTCCTGCACCAGTCAAGCCAGACAGGTATTACAGGGTCCCTGACTCTCATAAATTTCTTTATAAAAACCCTGCTGCTGACCCTGAAACAATTTCTCAGGGTCCCAAAGGGGTTAAGGCTTCCACTGCTAAAAACCCTGTTCCCTCTGATAGGGATTCTAGAGCCCTGGATAGATGGGGGATAAAGTTTACACCTCTGCTACTTTAGCTGGAAGGACTTTAAACTGCCAGTTTCACATGCTTAACTATCAACAGTACCTCATGTCCTTGTTAAAACAGAAAATGCTTACAAATTCAGAGAATCCTGACAATAAGGAAATGCAGGAATTATTGCATGCAGCTGAACAAGTGGGAAAGCATACTCTGCAATGTGTTTTTGATTCATTAGAGGCTTCTTGCAGAGCCGCAGTTACAGGCTCTGTCATTCGAAGGCATGCGTGGTTGAAAGAACAAAGTTTACCTGAACATGTTAAAGTAAAATTATTGGATGCTCCATTACAGCATGATACTTTGGTTGGTGTTAAGGCACAAGAGGTGTTAAAGAAAATGGAGGATAAAGTAAAATCAATGCAGACAGTAAAGGATTTCTTACAGGTTCAACCACCTAGGTTTAGTAGGAACTGGTCTTCTAAACATTGGTCCTTTCAGGTGTCAGACAGGCCACAAAGAGGCAGATACAGACACCCAAGAGGCAGATCTCAGCGCCAAGGCTCCTACAGATCTAAACAATGGGGTGCTTCTGCCCCCAAAGGAGGAGGATACAAATCACAACCTTATAGAAAACAGTCCCAATGACTTTCCTCTACAAAGGCCAAGCACTTACCTTTTGGCAGCACCCCTAGGGGGAAAACTAGCACTTTTTGCGCAAAATTGGCACATAATAACCCAGGACAAATGGGTACTGAATATAGTTTCTCAGGGTTACAGGTTCCACTTTCACACTCTTCCAAAATCAAAAGGTATGCAGGACCTGCCACAAAACCAATGGGCAGAGGCACAAAAGGAAATTGCTGCTCTCATGGACATGGGAGCTATTCAAAGAGTACCACAGCAAGAACAGGGGCAAGGATTTTACTCAAGACTCTTCCTGGTTCCCAGAAAGGACAAAGCCTGGAGACCAATACTGGACTTGTCATTCTTAAATACTTTCTTGGATGTTCCAAAATTCAAAATGTTAACACTGCAGCAACTTCTACCCATGCTGGGCAAGAAGGCTTGGCTAGTTACTTTGGACCTCAAGGAGGCATACCTGCATGTCCCAATCAGACAATCTTGCAGAAGATACCTCAGATTCATAGCTGGCTCAATGCATTACCAATTCTCTGCACTGCCCTTTGGCTTATCTACTGCGCCCAGGGTCTTCACAAAATGACTGGCACCAGTAATTGCATTTTGCAGACAAAGAGGAATTCAGATATATCCCTACTTGGACGACTGCCTTATTCAAGCAGAGAGCAAGGACATTCTACTAAAGCATCTGGCATTTGTAAAAAGATTATTAATTTGCCTAGGGTACACAGTAAATGAAAAGAAATCAAAACTAGTGCCCTCTCAAGAGATAATATTCCTGGGTGCAAGCTTAAACACAACTGCCCAGATGGCCTATCTCATGCCAGACAAGCAAAGGCAACTGACTAATTACTTTCAAATGATGGCAACAAAGACCCAGCTCCCTGCAAGAAAAATTCTGCAGGCCCTGGGCTTCATGGCTTCCTGCATTCTGCTAATTCCATATGCAAGACTGCATATGAGGAAACTACAATGGTATCTAAAAAGTGTTTGGACTCAGCATTGCCACAGCCTGGAGACAGTAGTAACTATAATTCCCTGTCTACAACAGGAGTATCGATGGTGGTCCAGGGCCTGTCACCACAACAAGGGACAGCCCTTCACCTTATCCACAGCCAGGCAGACAATAACAATGGATGCATCGGATTATGCCTGGGGGGCACACATGGCAGGAAAATGTATTCAGGGCACGTCGCCCAAGGAACAAATGCATCTTCACATCAATCAAAAAGAGATGCTAGCTGTACAGAATGCCCTGACAGCCTTCAAGGATCTACTACACCCAGGACAACTATTACTAAAGACGGACAACACCACAGTTATGTGCTACATAAACAAGCAAGGGGGCACACATTCCTACCTCTTCTGCAGGCAAGCCATGACTTTGTGGAGCACAGCACTGACCTATCAAGTACATCTGCAGGCACAATTCCTGCCAGGAAAGAAAAATACACTGGCAGACGAACTAAGCAGAAATCTCATGGATCTGCACAAATGGAAACTAAATCCACATGTCTTCAGCATGATAACAAGGAAATGGGGACGCCCGGACATAGATCTTTTTGCCTCCACTCACAACTGCCATCTACAGAAATTCTGCACAATAACATTATTCACAAGCATGGAAAGTGGATGCCCTTTCATTCAGCTGGAAAACCCTGACAGTTCATACCTTCCCTCCACTGCCTCTTCTTCCCAAGGTACTCCTAAAACTCAGACAAGAGAAGCCAAAAATTATCCTGATTGCTCCAGACTGGCCACGCCAGCACTGGTACCCAATCCTAAAGAGCTTGTCTCGAGGCCCAGCCTAGCCTTTACCTTAAATTCCTCATCTTCTGACTCAACAAAACAATCAGATTCTATACAGTCAGCTCAGAACCTTAAATCTGGCTGCATGGCAGATAATATAGCCATTCAGACCACACCTCTCTCTAAAGCTGTTATTGATGTCATTTTAGAAGCCAGGAGACCCAGCACTAGGAAATCTTATGCAGAAAAATTGAAGAGATTCTGTGCTTGGAACAAGGACTCGAACTACTTGTTCCAAATATACCTCAGATTTTACAATACCTAACTGAGATGCTGGACAAAGGCCTATCCTTTTCATCTATTAAAATTCATGCCTCTGCCATTTCAGCTCATTACAATACAGAACCTCCTATTTTTTCACATCCACTGCTAAGGCAGTACCTCAGAGGGGCAAGAAACATAAGACCCCCAAGGAGAGCACCAATACCTACTTGGGACCTCAATTTTGTATTAGAAAAGCTCACACTGCCTCCTTTTGAGCCAGCCAACACAGCTGATATAAAACTCATATCATGGAACACTGTTCTTTTCCTAGCAATAACTTCAGGAAGAAGAGTCTCAGAGTTACAGGCATTAATGGCAGTGGAACCTTTCATAATTTTTCATCAGGACAGGGTCTCTCTAAGGATAAACCCAACATTTATGCCAAAGGTGATTTCCAGTGTGGCTCTTAACCAAACCATTCATTTGCCAACTTTCTATCCAAATCCCCAGAATAAAGGGGAGAGACTTCTGCACACTTTGGATATACACAGACAGCTATGATTCTACTTGGACAAAACAAAAGCTTTCAGGAAAAACTGAGCAACTGTTTGTAGCTTATGCTGTAGGATCACAAGGAAAGCCCATCTCAAAGCAGACAATTTCAAAATGGATAGGACATTGCATTCGCTTATGCTATGCACAACATGGCAAATCAGTGCCTAAGGGCATAAGGCCACATTCTACCAGAGCAGCAGCCACTTCAGCAGCCTTTCTCAGAGGAGTACCAACCAAAGACATTTTAGAAGCTGCAACCTGGAGTTCAGTGCACACTTTCACTAAGCACTACCATTTACCTCTCTACTCTAAATCCAGAGCAGGCTTTGCCACTGCAGTTCTGCAGGGCCTGGTAGCCTCTCCTAATCTTATTTAGGCCCAGCCACCCAAACTCAGCTTTGGGATTCAACCCAAGTGTAATGACTGCAACAATGAAACATGATGAACATAGTACAGTTGTGTACACTTACCATAAATGTAGATGTTCAAGTGTATTCACTGTTGCAGTCCAGGTTACCCACCCACCATCCCCCTTTCTCATTGCTGGGTCCTTTTTTGTACTTCTCAACTCTCTACAACCTATGTGATGTATTTGCTTGTAGGTGAAGGAAATGTTATTTTGGTACATGCATGTTTTTTGACATAATCTTTTCTAGCCTTTCCTATTTGGGTGAACCTGACATCTGGGGCAAGAAAAACTGAAGAAAATGGTGTTGGTTGTATCTTTTATACCCCTGGCGCACTGACGTCAGGGAAGAGGTGACAGCAACCGACGCCAGACCTAGACTTTGGAACTCGGGCCGACTGCGGGTAGCCTGCCAGCAGGATAACCCAAGTGTAATGACTGCAACAGTGAATACACTCAAACATCTACATTTATGGTAGGCACACAACTGTACTGTCTGCATGTTACCAGATTGGTGAGTGTGCAATGTGTAGTATTTGGTGGTTATTTTCCAATGTGCATGTATACGTTATGAGACAGCTTTACAAACTATATGCAAACATGTGTCCACATTACTACAAGTACTGGAAATCTGATGTGTATTGTCATTCTAAATATGTGCTTGTATATAACACAACATTTGTTATTAATTTATGTAGTGTAGTTATATTTGTGAACAAGTACTGAGAGACTAGGGTTGCAGTGCATGGCGGAGGTAGCAGATGGCTGCATTGTAAATATGTGACATTTTCTTAGGGCCTTCAGTTTTTATGATTCCACACATAGATGTCCTTCAAGGATGCATCTGCAGTCATAACATATGGGTTGTCCTGCCTCAGGCAGCCCTTCGGTACAAAACTGTACTTTTCATGGCATTAAGTCTAACTGGATAGTAAACAAAAGTAATACATGCTATTATTTACTTTGCATAGCACAAAGGCAAGCAGCAGATTTGCATGATGGTTGGCAAAGTGTGCATGTGAGATACAGATTTCTACTGCTTTCCCTGTTTGTGTATAGATAAGCAGTTGCACAAATGTGAGGCTCATTGCTAAAGTTATGAGAGTTAGTATTGAATGTATTATTTATTTATTTATTTATTTTGCATTTGTTGACTGGGATAGTCTGACTGGCTATATGTCCATTTTCAGTGGCGGCCAGGGGAGAAAAGCTCCAGGATAATAATACACATTGAACATTTAGTAAATGCTAGTTTCATGAAGATTACAGTCATAAGCAATACCAACATTTAGTACATATAGTACTAACGTATTATAAAACACTTTACAAGACATAACATTCTTTTCAAAGTTATATATACATAACAGTACATTCAGGTTTAAGACACATTGAGCAGCAGTTATACAACTGTCTCTGCCCGAAATGGTATGGTAGAAAAAAGTGAGAGGTAGTTGAAGGCAAGGCACCTAAGTAATAGAGAGATCACTAGTCGGGGATACTGCAAGGACATAACCAATGGGTTTTGAAGCATTTCTTGAGTTTGTTTTTGAATCAAGTTAGTGAGATTTCTAGGGTCAAGTCAGCTCAGAGTCTGTTCCATGTTTTTCCAGCAGAGTTGGCAAACAGAGTCCCCAGCTGAGTAGTTGGATTTGTATGTCTGAACTAGGAGTCTAATGGATGATCGCAGTGGCTGGGTGCTGGTGTAAGGGCTGATAATATTTTTTAGTGCAGGTGTATTTTCTGGTTGTTAAAGGACTTTATGTGCCACTATTAGCTGGTTGAACTGCAGTTGGCTAGGCAGTTCACGCCATCCTAGGCGATTTAGGTTGTGACAGTGGTGTGTCCGGTAGGCTGTGCCAATAGTAAATCTGGCAATGTGGTTATAGCAGGTTGATAGTTTATTAAGATCTGTTTTGTTTAAGTTGGAGAATAGAGGTGAGGTGTAGAGAAGAGTTGATAGTAGATGGGAATGGGCAATTGCAGTTCTAGCAAGTGGGGTAAGGAAAGGTTTGATTCTGTAAAGAGAGCCAAGTTTTTTATTAATGGTTTTGATAGTTTGATTGATATGCACATAAAACATCAGGTTGTTATCAACTATGACACCCAGTAGTTTAGTTTGGGCTTCTGGGGAGATGATAGTGCCACTGTTAGTGGTTATGTTGAAGGATGGCAGGGGGGTCCTGCGTGTGGGGGAGAAGATGAGCAGCTTAGTTTTGTTGGGGTTTAGGATTAGATGCTGATTGGACAGCCATTTTTCCACTGTATTGAAGGTATTTTGGGTTAATGTGAATAAAGTAGCTGGTGGGGTGTCAGAACAAATCAGGGTGGAGGCATCCACATATTGAATGCAGGTATCATCTGGAATGACTGAATGAAGGTTGTTGATAAAGATGGAGAAAAAAAAGGGTCCTAGTATCGAGCCCTGGGGGACTCCTAATGTGATGGATAGGTGAGATGATTACTTTTCCTGCCATAGGACTGCCTGTTGCCTGCCCTGCAGGTAGGATTGAAACCACTGGAGTCCATGGTTGTTTAAGGAGAAGGCCTTCAAGGTATTTATAAGCATTTTGTGGTCAATCATGTCAAAAGCCTTGGATAGATCTATAAAGAGTGCTGAGGATAGTTTGTTATTACTGTGGTTGTGGTTAATGACATTAGAGAAAAAGAGGAGGGCAGAAGTAGTACTGTGGTGTGGCTTAAAGCCATGCTGAAAGTTGGACAACAGCTTATTCTGAGTGAGGTAGTACATGAGCTGTATGTGTACACACGTCTTCATAATTTTAGCTAGAGGTGACAGAATAGCTATGGGTGTAAAGTTTGACAGTTCAGTGGAACTGCATCCTTTATGGAGAGGTATGACATTGGAGATTTTCAATATTGTGTGTACAATAGCTTCAGATATAGTTCTGTTGATCAAGATTGAGATGGGTTATGCTATGGTGTTAGCAGCCTTTTGCAGATCGTCTGCTGGGAGGAGGTCGGCAGCCAGGGTGGTGGGTCTTAGTTTCCTAAGTAGGGCATGAATAAGTTACAAGTTGGAAGGTAAAGTATGTTTGGGTACTGGGTGCGGCTACATTAGAATTAGAGCCTTTGGGAGAGAGTTGGCTGGCTAGAGACTGGATAGTCTCTGTGAAGAAGCTGTTGAAGTTATTAGCAATGTCTACTGAGTGTATGAAACACACCTGCTGCTTAGATGACTGCGGCAGCAGATGTAAATACAGTGACACTTTTATTTTTGAACTCAGATGATATAGGGTTCAAATCTAGATGTATATAATAACTTTTAATAAATAGTGATAATGCAATGAAATCATACTTTACACTACCTTCATTATGTGTTATTGTGTGTTGACATAGCACAGAATGTACAAGCAGCATTAGGTGGCTGTAACTGCATCAAGAAACGGTCATTCATTGTCACTTGCTCCGTTCAAACATAGATGCCAAAACGTGAAGGGCTCCATTGCTTTTTTGGTATTTATGTGTGTTGTCTGTGACTCTATTTTTTGACCAGATTATAGGTATTAAAAATGGGGAAGATAGGAAAATGGTGAAATCGGGCTAGCAGGGGGAAGAACAAAGAGTATGCAATGTAGGAATGTGCAGGAGGGATGTAGGACAGAACCATAACTATCCATTTCTTTAACAGTGTAAACTGAACACGTACAGAATATTAGCTGAATTTGGACTGTCACCTTCACAAAGAGAAATGACAACAACAATGCAATCATGTTGTATAGCCAATTGGGCCAAATCAAGTGTGTCAAGAAGACGTGTGAAATGGAGAGCTATATATGGGATGATATTTATTTTTGTTATTTTACTTCAGTAAGAGAGGAATGCTGTGTAAGGAATGTTGGTGTTTCTTTGTTAGGTAAGTTGGGTAGGTGAGGAAGCAAATGCAAGCAAACAAGACAAGACACAAGGACAGTGAGGGGCACAAAAGAAAAGGGGACACCATTATTGGGCTGAAGGAAGGGACAATACAAGCTCATGCCAATCAAACATGGAGACAGTGAGAATCTAGTCCTCACCTGCAGAACTGTCATCACTATCCCTTTATTCCACTGGCTGCTGGAGTGCTTGATGTCTTCTCCTGCTACGGACCATGAGGAAGAGCAGTCTCTCCATTCAGCATAGGTGTACACCAATGGTCCTGTGCATTACCCTACCCACCTCAACCAGCACTCCCGGAGGGTACCACAGCACCGGCTGTTAAGGTAGTGCTACCCGAGAAAGCAGGTAGTCTAGGGGCAGCAGAGGTGGTACTGCCAGGTTGGGTCCTAGATGTGCTGGGCATTAGTGCTGGAGCCAGTGGAGCAGGTGCAGCGTGATGCACTGGGTTTGGCCTACCTCTCTGTGTTGTGAAGCATTTAATGATTTTTTTACAGATGGATGATATGAAGACATTTTCACAACACATAATAGAAAATAAAAAAATAGATAAGGGTTGGCATTAGAGAAAAAATAAATAAAATTAGTACCATTATATTTCACATTCAATGCATTAACACAATTATAGAACTATTTTATCTGAATTATTACTTTTAGGTGTGTGTCCTAAAAAGTACAAACTATAATTACAGATTGCTCAAAGTAATCATTGCAATGTGTATGTATTGCACATATGCTTGGTCTAATTTTACAGATTATACTTAAAAGCAGGGAATTTATGCCACTTTTATAAATTTTAATTTATGTAATATTTTTAATGAATTGCACTGTTGTAGAGCTATTAATCATGGCATTTGAACACACAACCTCTTACTACAGTCTTACACTTGACTTCTAAAGTTGGCTTGTGCTACCGACATATGCATGCATACTTGCTTTTACAGTTAGGATATAAATGCTTTCTTTGCTACCACTGTATAGAAAATTAAGACATCTATCTTTAGCTAACGTAATACTTCCCTTGTGCTGCATACATACCACTTGCTTCCCTCAGTCTCTCCAGATGATCAGCATAAGCCTGCCTATTCATCTCAATTTCAGGATTATCTGGGAATAGAAAATAACAGAAGAATATTTTGCATACCAGACTTGCCTATATTTAGCTTTCTATGTATTATTAATTCTCATTATTAGCATACTTACACAGCTGTGCGATGTCACTAGTTTGAAACTCATCCAACCACTGGTTGAGTGTATCCCTCTTCCACTTTCTTTGGTAATTGAAGTGGTGCCTACACTTTTCTCCAGTGCATGGGATGCCAGTCACACTGGATACTGCCTTGGCCAGACTATTCTAAGCCTCAGACTTGTACTGGGAGCCAGAAAGGTTCCACTGCAGAAGCCTGTGACTGTGATGCTTTACCAGGAGTCCAGTAAATATTTTGGACTCCTGAACACCCATCTGTATACCCTACATTGGGCACCTTCCCCTCTAAAACCAGACATGTCTAATCCCAAAAGTAAAGCAATGGCAAATAAGTATCCCTTTTAATTTTTGTTTTTGCATTTACTGGTAGTGCTCCAACCCAAGCAATGATGCCAACCACATTTGTGCAATGTTTAGCAGAGATCAACAGTGCCACGCAAGGAGGAAAGCAAGTTTTGAAAATGGAAGGGAAGCCTGCTGCTATAAGTATTAGGAGATTTAACTTTGCTGATAGCCACTGGAGTTATGTATGTCCTTACATGACACATTTGTTTGGCTTTATCAACTGTTAAAATTGATTTTTACAGTGGGGATTCAAACCTATGCATAAATGACAACATTTTTTCTTTCTCAGTGGTGAATTTCGATCTTTACCACAAAAGTGCTTCTGTGGACATAGTCATGAATCATTCATAAATACAGATGACAGTTTGAGGTGTTAACCATGTATGTGTGTGACCTGACAAAGCCCTTATATATAGATTGATTTGTGTTTGTGTCCTACTTAAGTGGGAATGCCATCCAAGTCCATACAGAAGAATTATACTTACAGAAACATAGTAGACAATATACCCTCAGTCATACATCTAAACCTTCAAAACATAGTAAGGGTGCTTTATCCCGCATACATATAATTCATATCAGCTCCACTATTTATAGTAATGTTTAAAGTGTTAGAAGTAAGATTGAATATAATGTGAAATGGAATAACAGTAAAACTGTCTGGAATTTCCTGTATTACACCTCAGGACCATGTGCATGGCAGCCCTCCACTTACAAATGTTGCCACAGGAATATTGAAATAACATTTTCATATTTTTCTGTTCATAAACTAAAATGTCACAACAGTAGAAATATGTTGCACTTCCTGTATTTGAACCCATGACAATCTGTATTACAGCCCTACACTTATACCTACTGCCACAGGAATAGTTAAATGACAGTTTCATAATTCCCTGTTCATTCTTACGTTCTCTGTGTTAACCACCGTGCAATACCTCTTAGCATGCTTGCACAGTGCCCAATAGAATGAATAGAATGTATCCATTTTTAAATTGTTGACTGTGTCCTGTTTACAGGTGTTCAATGGCTGCAGGTATTAGGTAAGCTTGCTAGTTGCCATGCAACAATGCTTAGAGGTGTTGCATGATGGAAAGCAAAAAATACAATGTATCCTTTTTGACCTTTACACTGTCTAGACCTTGTCTGTATGTGTTCTACCTGCTTCCTGTGAGGGCCACTAGTCCAAGTTTGCACACTGCTGAGCATCACACAAATGAGATAAGCGCAGCTAAACATGTCATTCCTTGTGTTCCTCCATTTCCCTTGTTTGAACTAAGCTGTGCACCTTGCAAGCACTGGTATTTAAAAAAAAAAGAAAAAAACACATAAAAGGGAAAATTAGCTGAAATGAAGAAGAAAAGAAATCTATTAAACAACACTACAAAATTTATGTTGGTACAAATGAAATATTTTTGCACAGGTCTAGATTTGAACTCTCACTCCAATGGACCTTCAAAACACAATAAGGGTGTCTTATCCATCTTTCCCACACAAACAGCTTTTTAGCAGAGAACTAAAAATCATTGTGCATGCAAACTGCAACATCATCCACAGTACTAACAAAAGCTATGACAGTTGTTTGTACATTTATTAATTTCAGTAGTGCACTGAGTGATCCCAGAACCATTTCTGACTATTGTAGCTCTGTTCTATCTCTCTGTGTTTGTTGCTCATTCTTGTCTTATCTGACCAGTAATCTTAGACATGCAGTCTTTAAGGTATTCTATATTATTGTCCTTAAAATGTATGAGGATTTTAAATGGCAATAATATACCGTTGTCAAGAAATGAAGGAGAGGTTGGATGCAACTGAGCAAAAGCTGTCAAATGTGTGCTGCTTACTTACATTTAAAACCTTGAGACAATTACTTTAACACTTAATAATTCTAACCTGACTGACATACCCACTGGAGGTAGGACAGCATGAATTGCTGCTGTGTTTTCCTCCTCCCTATCAGTAATTCAGTAATCATTCACAGTTGCAATCCATTAGCAACAAACACTGAGGGAGTGCCTGCACTATGTTTATACCTGCTACAAGGGGCCAACTATTTGTCATTCAGCAATTCCAATTAGTTCACACCTCATTTGCATCTTCACTGTGCTCACAGCCCTGAATCTACACTATAAAAAGGGAACCCTTAAGCTAGGGAACTTAAAGGCAAGAAGACTTGTTAATGTGAATAACACAGAATAAGATATTACTTTGGTTTTATCTCCACAGAAGACTACTGATCTTGATAAGGTATGCTTGAATTTTTCAGCTATATATTGCATATTTTGAAATGTCAGTGAGAAAAATCAGTTTATATATCTATATATATATATATATATATATATATATATATATATATATATATATATACTTTAGCAAATGCTACTTTTATCTGCATGCATTTCTTAGAAGTGCACTGATGGCATAGGCATGTTTGTCAGGGCATTTTACTTTTTCAGATGCACAGCCTTATTAACTGTCATCACAAGTGATATGGTACAACTGTTTTTCTCTGTACATTATTCCCATCTTATTTCCATGAAATGTAAATGTTCTGGTAGCAGCAGTGCATTGGACTGTGAACATGGATGTACCAATGCAACTCCTGGCAGAGAAAGTGCTCATGGTTGGGTACGATAACAATGAACTTCCACCTCTACTTTGCATGACTAACATGTGCCCAACATACCAAGATGTAGAGCTAGCACAGCCTGGTTGTGTTCTTGCAGATACTCAGACACCAATTTCAGCTGGAGGGCCCATATAAGCACACATACAACAGTTACATGGTTCAGCTGTGAAGCGTAAAGCTCATTCTGTCTCAGTGGCCATTTGTTACCTTATCCAAATGTCTGCCTGCTTCTTTTTCTTACTCACATGTACTCACTTACCTTTTGCGTCAGCCTAGGCTTCCTGTCCCCCCTCCATGCACACAAAACACCCCCTGCAAGTGATGATTACTCTGCCATTTCCTTGTTTTCTATCTTTCCATAGGCTCATAGATTAGTACTAGGCTAACTGCCCATTTGGGCTATTATAAGCCTAGCCAATTACCCCATGTCAGATTCAAGCCATGCACCTTGTGTTTATAAGCTAAACACTTTGACCAGTAGACCAACCTCCCACCTCCTGGATTCAGGATACATTAGATTAGTGTCTGATACTCAAGGTGCATAGCTGACTTATTGCTTAGTATATCTGCATCAGTGATGCTGTTACTATTTGTACTTTTGACATGTTTTGGTCTTAGGAAATTAGACAACTGATAGAATCAAAATAATTTTTTGCATTAGTATTTTTAATAATCTTGTGAGGGTTGTGAAGTCTGTAACTGAAATGTGTCACATTACTTTCTAACTTCTCTCTTTAATGATTTCAGGTACGAAAGTATGAGGCCAAATTGAGGTCATTCAGTGACAATCAGTACTTTTGAGAGGTATGAATGTGGGAATCTTTGATGCCTAAGGCCTATTACTTGATAGAGGACACATGCAGACACATAAGTATTTAAAGTCATTTCTGTACAAATCACCCACCTTTTGCTTACTTACGTACATTATCAAGTAACAGCATGCAAGGATATGATGCTGATTTATTTTATAACACCATTCTGTTTTATCAATCCAGGTTCCAGCAGTTGCTACAGTTTTAGTTCAAGGCTGAATCTGTCTGATGCTAGGAGTACACAGCCAATACATGGGTAGGTAAAGGTTGTGAGCATTCCCTGGTATCAATACTACTAAATGTATGTGTGCAGGATGACAGTTTTAGCCCCTTAGGTGGTGAATAAGTGTGCTATGCATTGCCTCTTAGCCAAAGTTAGGGCATATTGAACATGCCTCCATCTGCCTACACCTGCAGCAGCTGCTGGTTCTCCCTTTGACTCTTCACCTGCGTCTGGTAGTGGTGACCTTGCCATTGGTAGTGGGATGTATGCTCCTTCCCCCTGTCGATCCTGCTGAAGCTACTTTATCAGGATGATGTTGTGAAGCATGGCACAGATGATGAAGATTTCAGTACATGTACATGGGGTGTCCTGCAGGGCTCCCCCAGATCTATCCAGGCACTTGAACTGTGTCTTCAGCAGCCCAAACACAGGCTCTATGATATTTCTGATTTGAGCTTGTGCCTCATTATGGTGTTCTTCTGTGGGTGTTTGTGCATTTCTGATGGGTATAATCAGGCACGGTTTCACTATATAACCTGCATCCCCCAGTAAATGATCTTGTGGGATATCACCTCTAGTGAACATCTGATACAGTTGTGAGTTGTGCCAGATAGGTGAATTATAGTAACTGCCTGGGTTGCCAGCGCACACATTCAAGATGATTTCTTTAGCATTGCACATGATGTGACAGGTAGAGTGGAAGTCCTTTCTATTTATGTGGACCCTCCCCTGTTTCCCGGGTGGTGCCCTAATTTCTATATGTGCACAATCTATGGCACCCAGTACTTCAGGGTAGTGTACTACAGGGTAGAACGTTTGCTTATTTATGGCACTGTCTACTTGGTTGCTTTATAACTTGCTGAAAAGCTCCTCCATGTTGAATTGGCTGATTAGCATACAATTCAGCTGCTTATGCTGTAATTATCTTGCCACAGTGTTTACCATGGTTGTGCAGCTCTACACACCATGTTGAGCCACTTACTGAATACAAAACAGTGTGTTACCATGTGGGCATCACTGGTCATTGCACACAAATTATTAGTGAACCATGTGGGGTTTATTGACTCTGTCCAGAAAGTAAAAACATTAACAGAAAAATTGGATAAGGATTTGGAAAAGGTGATTTCTTTATAAAAGCTAGATAAAGTATTAGGACAAGTAAATATAGTTTTGACTGCATGACCAGATGGAATACTGTATGATATTTATAAAAATTTAAGGGATTGGCAAAAAAAAATAAATAAATAAGATTTTGAATGAATGGTTAAATGAAGGTTTTATGTATAAAGAATTATGTAGTGGAATACTTACATTCATATGGAAGAAGGAAAACAGAAAACAATTTAAAAAACTGGAGATCGATAGTATTGAATAATAATAATTATAAGATCTTTATGGAAATAATACAAAAGAGATTTGAAACTAAAATGAGAAATATTATGGAAGATAGTATATATAGTATAAAGGGGAAGGGTTGTCAAGAATTATTAAAGATAGAGAAATTATAGATAATATTATGAATAGAAGACATGAAAATCATGATAGGAGACCTTAATAAGGCATTTGATACAATTCAACACGAAATCTTATGGGCAATAATAAAGTATATAATATAAGTGAGGAAGTTAGGAAATTATGCTTGTCAGCATATAGTAATAACAAAGAAAAAGTACCTGTAAATGGTGGGGTAAGCAAAGAGCTGCATGTGAAGAGTTGTGTAAGAGAGGAATGCCCAATGAGCTGTATACATTTTGGATTAGTTATGACTGTGATAGTATATAAAGTAAATTACAAAATAAAGGAGTCAGGGTATATAACACCTGAAGGATAAAGAATTCCTATCCTGTTCACATATGATGATTACATTATAATAATTGCAAAAAATAAAATTTGGATAAAAGAAGCAATACTTTGCACAAATGAGTGTCTAGATGTGATGGGGATGGCTTTAGATAAACCCCAGGATTCATGAAGCTTGTGCCAGGCGCAGGCATAGCATAGGTGGAATAATGCCAGATATGGCCGTCGAGCGATTCAGGTATGATCCAATTCCACGTGCACTACCGGTGTACGCCAGAACTGCGCAGCCCTCGGCATAGGTATGCTAATCATCCCATGCGCAGTGTCGCACCATGCAAATGAAGGCAGATAGTGATTCATGAAGTGGTGCAGGCGTAGCGTAAGCCCACGGAAATGTAAACCAAAAAACACGGTTTACATTTTCCCAAACAGAAGATCGGAGCTATGGATGCAGACCAGACTCATGTATTACAAAGTGAACATATGCCAATGGCTAAATACACAGCCAATGGCATAAGAAAAGATGCACAACACCTAAAAAACAACATTTAATGTCATGTCCACAGTAATGCACAGTACAACCGCAGGGCATGTGTGTGCAAACAGGAACATAAAGAAATTATATAAAAATGTCATAAAATCGCAATGTAATACAAATTAGGTTTACACCATAATACGCAATGGTAGGCATGGAACACCACAACCAAGGTGCAAGGGTTGCTAACGGCCTGTGACAGTGTTCAGCATGTTAACTATGAATTAGTAGTCAATGCCATGCAAATGAGGCAGGTAATACTGAATTGCAAACGTCCTGCCGGATGAAGGTTGTACCATACGGTGCAGCGCTATAACACCGAGGAGTGGCTCAGAGGTGATACGTGACATCAGCAGAGGGGTGTGCAACCGTAGCAGTAAGCACATTGGAGCAATGCAAATCTGGCCTGGCCGTTGCTAAGCAAAGCTGCAGGACAGGGGTGGGGAGGAAGGTATAGAATTGTTTAGCTGAGAGCACACATGGTTCCCGAAAGTGCATGTGTACGGGGATGAAAACGTGCCCGAAACCCGGTAAGCGGATGCACACGCCGCGAACAATAGCACAAACAGGAAGGTCAGGGGAAGAAAAGAAGGAAATGCCGAAGTAGGGTAATTGGAGTACTAATGAGCAATTAACACCAATCACCTCACGGCAACCAATCGACGGCAGCTGACAAGTCTGCTCGCAGAAACCTTCAAAACAGGAAAGGGGAGGCATTGGAATGCAAAGAAAGGAGGGGGGCATTGGATTGCAAAGACAGGAGATCTGTCATAGCAGAGCAAAGCAAACCAACAGTAGCCTGGCAATAGCACACATTACGCAAGATAAGCCAGGTCTAGGAAAGTACAAATGAAAGCAGGCTGCTGGATGCATGCCAGAAAATGGTAGGTTGAACATGCAGAAATGTAAAGGGAAGGTCAAGAGATAATCCACGGCAGCCAAATGTAATTCAACACCAAAGGCACCACAATAGTAGTTCTGGTAGTAAAACACATAAGACACCCTGTAGCTACGATCGTACATACACATGCTATGACATCATCTGTGCTCACAGCACAATAATATAAAGTGTGAAAGCACTCTACACACACCTGTGTATTCCCAAACACTACATCATAGGTGTAAACACACAGGGAACTTTTAAAATGTACATGTTGGGAGCTGCCATAACTGTGATTCATCAGCAGGTGTTAGAGACTGACGGTGTTGTGGAGGATGATGCCGACAACCACCACAGGCCCTGGAGGAGGGGAAGAATGTTCAGACCAAGGGTAACCTACCAGGGGCTACATGATCTGGAGATAGTAGAGCATTACAGGGTGGACAGGGACATCTTACAGATAATAGTGGAGCTGTGCTGGCCACGCCTCAGAACAAGAAACAACAGAGGGGAACCCATCCCAGTGGACACGAAGGTATGTATAAGCTTGCGAATACTAGCCATAGGTACCTTTCAAAGGCTAACTGGAGATATAATGGGGATCTCACAGGCATCAGTATCCAGGGTACTACACTAGTTCCTGGATGCCATGTTACCACATGCCAATGAGCATATATACTTCCCCCGAACTCAGGAGGAGTTGGCCAGCAATATGCGTCACTTCCACCGTGTGGCACACTACCCAGAGGTAATGGGTGCGATAGACTGCACGCACATAAAAATCAAGTCACCACTCAGTGAGCATGGTAGGCGCTACATAAACCGCAAAGGGTTCCACTCCATCAACTGCCAGGTCATGTGCAATGCCCAGGACATTATCATGGATGTGTGTGCTGGCAGCCCTGGAAGCTACCATGACTCCCATATCTGGCATGCCTCACAGCTGTATCAGGTATTTGTCAGGGGGGACATCCCACATGGCCACCTTGTGGGGGATGCTGGCTATCCATCGGAAATGCACACACACCCATGCAAGAATGCCATAATGAGGCACACGCACAAACCAGAATCATCATAGAGCGTGTGTTCGGGATACTAAAATCACGGTTCCGGTGCTTGGACACATCTGGTGGAGTCTTGCAGTACTCTCCAGGCATGTGTGCCCACATCATCATAGTATGTGCCACACTACATAATATGATCCTGTGGAAACAGCTGCAGCAGGGACAAAATGATGAAAGCCCTCATAGCCCACCGCAATTGCCAAGGCCATCACAGGCACAGAGGGATTCAGACCATGGACACACTGTGCCAGCCCCAGTAGGCAGACGGAGGCATGCCCAATATGCCTACGCCTTGGCAAAGAGGGAATGTATAGCACATGCTTAGACAGTGTAGGCCCCTATGGACTGACACACCTCTCCACCTGCACACACAGTAAAATGGATGGCACACAAACACTACCACCTGTAAATTGTAATGTATAGGTGGCCCACTGTGTGAATCCTACATAGGCAGCCCTCAAACATTGTACACACAACAGCTATTGGAACATGGAATGTCAACACCTGAACAGTACATGCCCCTATCAGCATATGGTGGTGCTGTGTGTATAGGTTCCCAGGTACATCGGCAGGTACACGGCCGATTGTCAGAGGCCATACACCAAACGGGGCAAACAGTGTCTGCTGTCGCCACAACATCGAGTAACCAACTGTCGCTTAGTGGAGCAGAGGCAATCGCGGGAGCACATGTGTGTAAGCACTGTTCTGCACACACTCAGCACGGAGTCCCTGCTGCATTAATGAGGGGCTTCACATAATATAATCATGGATGTTGTGTCAAGGCATGGGTTGTACCCATGACAGGTATTCGTCACCCCCAGCATGCCCCACCTACGGTCGTTTGAAAGTGTAGCACAGTATCATGTGTGGCTCACTGTGATATACATACCCAATGCCGGAGCACATCCAGTAAACATCACATGGACATACCATTAACTGGACTCATCAATATGTAAACTAACTGAGTTACCCATGTGAGTGCAGTATGGAGTAACAGCTGTAGTATACTCCACATACAAAACGACATAACACATGTGCAAATCACAGATGTCCATGTGTTAAATGCAGTGACCATCGTGCATGTTCCCGGTCCCACGTCCTGCAAGGGATGTGATGTAATCCCGAAGGCACGAGTAATGCATGTCGGATGCAGGTCATCATATCATGTTCAGCACACGTTAGCGGGAATATGCTTGCCCACTGCTGGTAAGCGATGTTTAAATATGACTATATGGATATGCACGAAACAGGGATAAGCTTCTCCGAATATCGCGCAGATCACAGTCAATGATGTCCAGAACAGGTGAAACCAGCATTATTCACCATTGTACTAATAGCGCCTGCTCTGATGGGTAAAACGACCACTGCCAGGGGTAGAACACACAATCATGTATAGAATCACCTAACACTATTGCTAGCCAAGATGTACCTATGGTAGGGTTGCCACCTCTTCAAATGACCAATGTGGGACATACGTCAGATGTCTGCAGGCCGACACATACACCCAGCCAGTACGAAAATCAGAACTTCACTGTTTTGCCTAGATAAAAGATTATTCTTGTAATGTTTACTTACTTATTCTGTTTCTATAACATATAGGTGGTTCAGATACAGAATAACTGTTTTATGCAACTATTACATAAACTATAGGAAATAAGTATGTCCTAAAATCTCAGGACATTTGCTATGTTTACAAATAGTTTGCAGGACACAACTGCCCAAAGAGGGACTGTCCCTCACAAAGTGGGACAGCTGGTAACCCTAACCTACGGCAGGTGTGTAATGTGACAGGTACAGACACAAACGTGCGGAGTCCAGGAAACAGTATACACCGACAAGTACACAATAAAAGGTGTAGCTTGCCTGTCACTTTCCCTATCAGATATATATATATATATATATATATATATATATATATATATATATATATATATATATATATATATATATATATATATACACATATATACATATATATAATACAGATAGAAAGGGTGATAGAGTGATATATGTTGATATATACTGATTCAACGATATCTGCAAATATATATAGATAGGTCAACGACATTCATAACACCTTGGAGGTACAAATAAATAGGATACCACCAACTATGGAATGTGTAACATACCGACACGCGTAACCATGAGGCTGAAAGACCAAAAGAACACAGTACCGGAACAGTAGAACCGCAAGTAATAGTATGACGATATGAAGGGACATGTAGTTACTGCTCCCTGTGTTGCGGTCCACGTAGGTACTATGTTCAACTGTGTTTGTGAGTGCTGTAGTCTGTGTATGTGTGTGTTGAGGGTGCCATGTGCATCTCTGTGTGACTGTAATGTGTGTGTGTGTGTGTGTGTCCGCATTGTGTGTCTGTTAGTGCCAACTCAAAGGTAGATCATTACGGTAGGTGTGGGTATAGCTAGCCATAGGCATACGGTTACCACCTGTCCCACATTAGGAGGGACAGCCCCTCCCCGGGCAGGTGTGTCCTGACATAAAACATTACAAAGGGCAAATGTCTGAGATTGTAGGACATTAATATGTCCCATATATTATGTAATAGTTGTATTAAATAGTTATGCCTGTATGTAAGAAACGTAAATGTTACATGCAATATGATAAGTAGCCAAAGTCCCACAACAATAGGTATGTATTGAGGATAAAAGTATGTGCTATCCTGTGTACTGACCGTGGCTATGTGTCGGCCTGTAAACACCGCTGTGTGTCCCGCAAGTGTCCAATAATGGCCATATGAAAAGGTGGCAACCCATGGCAAAGAGGTTCTGTTACCAACACAACCGCAATGACTGCAAATATCTGGGACAGAAATACACGGGATAGCTGTCATTTAGACATATCCCTTTACATATCGCTGCAGTTCCAGAGGTATGGAAGTATCAACCACACCTGCATACTATATAGAAACCAATTAACAACGGCCCAATGTAAAATCCCATAACATAAGTCTACTAACTGATAGCTCTTTAATTAGGGACGGAACCCACACACATATATATGGAATATGTAGAAATGCAAGCCCCACAAACCTGTATATGCTACGTACACCCACCGACATCCCCCACACTAGAAACTATAGCAATACGGACTGTAGTAACAGCACAAACATCCAGTCAGTCAATTACATCTGCAGAACCGTCAACATACCTTGTGAGAGACACAATTAAAGGAGCCATGCAAAATTGTAGCCGTTGTATAATGGAACAAACAGCGATGTTACAGGTTTTGTTTGCAATAGTCCGTCATCAGACGGTTGGGATGACAGGTACACCCACATGTTGAACCACATACTGTAGCTGTTACACACAATCCACGGGGGACATGAATCCAAAGTATACTTGTCTCTACACATAGCAGTTGCAATTACACACAACAAACACAATACAGGCCGTCTCCCTGAAGGTAGGGCAAATGGGCAACGCCCAAGTGGAGAATTCAATTATACCCCACTGTTGCCGCGTAATTGGCGAATGGAATAGCTGCACAGCTGATGTGCAAGTAATTTGTCACTCAGGAACACCAATTAGCGGCAGGAAACCACATGTTACAGATATCAATGTATATAAGGATGACTTGCCAGACATTCAAACCGTATGCTCATACCATATACCTGTTTAAGCAGTGTGAGAGAGATAGAGACGAAAGTCCAGAACAATAACAAGGTATGTAGAACACTCGGTATGTAAGTTTATGTATGGCATGTTTTGTATTAATTATTTACTGTATGTATAGCCTGGTTTGCATTAATTAAAAGTGTCCGCAATGCATAAAGTGGGAAAAGGTATTTATGTAGTGATGTCTTGCTGAGCATACTAACGCTTGTAGAAACTGTGCGTCCAGCAGTGGGCCACAAGGTACACATCACAGACACCACAAGGGATGCTACATGAGGGCTTTAAACAGAACAATTCCATACAACTCGCCATCAGTGGTAGGGTATGTCCAACAAGTACGTGCCATAGCAGGGGATAGTATATGTTGATATACTGTCACAGTAGTCATGTGTATGGGCATATAATGACAATGACATGTCTAAGGTGGTCCCGCTGTGCAAGTATGCTTTGCATTATGGGATACTATGTAAAATATGTGTAATGTATAGTATTGTAGGTAGATATGTCAGATATTCTACACAGCATAACAGGCATATTATGCATACCAAAGGTATTGTCTATTTGCATGTACAATAACAGGATACATATGGCTTGTAGGCACGGGACATTGTAATAGCATGATAGCTAATCTAAATGGAAGAGCTACCAAGTAACCATGCATAAAGGACATGTAATAGCTTCACAGGTTCATAGTGGGGTACTATGCAGTCTGGCAAGTGTATGTGTAAGCACAACTACAGTGTTCACACCAGTGGCACCTCTCTAGGGTAGTGTCCTGTGAACAGCAGAGCCATGTGTTACCTGCACCTCTGCACAGTGCGGCCACTGCAGTGATCCCTGGCATACATGTGTCTCCCAACCACCAAGGGAGGTATCACATGAACAGTGCTACTGAGTGTCCCTGCGTGATGTACATAGGACTCATGTTCCAAAGCATGGTGAGTGTCCAGTTTGGGAATGTAACCCTCAAGCACATCCCACTCATCATTGTGTGTGTGCACATAACCATGAGCATGTTGCTCACAGTGGCTTTTGCTTATGTCACGTATGTGGAGTATATCCATTAATATTGTTGTGGACATGGGCCCTGTCTGTTCAGCAGAGGTCACCCCTGAGTATGTAGTATGCAAATGTGTACAGACGTGGTGTCCGTAGTTCAGCTGCATACTTTAACTGTCGGAGCTGAATAAACGTCATGGCGCGTTAATGTTGTGGTATGTAAAGCTGTAGCTGTTGTGTAAGGTACACCCTAAATGGGGTGGTGTACCCTTGAATGTGTGTAGAAGTCTTGAGTTCAGAGGTACAATGGGTGCCTATGTACCAGCTACATACCCAGTACAGATAAGAGTGGTCATGTAGAAGGATATCCACGCCACAGTGGCAATATGGTAACCACAGGAGTGGGTGCGACATACGTGTGTACTACGAACATGTACAATGTGACATGTATGTAGGGGACTACCACCTATGTGATAGTCAGTGGGTGAATGGTGTAATGCAAAGGCAATGTTCATGTACCTTGTGTCATGCAGCTTGAAGCCATGATATTCATATCAGGTATCTGTCACAGTGACACCCGTATGGATGGAGTCAGTATCAGCTGGTGGATTAATCATGGTGCTTTGTATGCAGGGGGTTGTAAAGCTAGGCAGGGAAAGTCCCTCTGTGCTAGCCTGTACCTCAGAGAAGCATATACCGAACATGAGGGGCCCTATGACTGAGGACTGCGGTATGCCAAGTGTAACTGAAATGCAGTAGGTACTATGGTATGCTACCCTCATTGTGTGTGTCCTGTCCATGAGTCATGTTGCATAACATCCTGAAACATAGGGTACGATGTGCAGATGGATGTGTATGTTGTCAATACCAGAATGGAGAACGGTGCTGAAAGGCAATGAGAGGACAATGTAGGATGTGTGGACCCCCGTACCATCATCAACTACCTTGGTAACTGTATGAAAGGAGTCCACCAGGTGTAGGGGCCATGCTCTGGCCCTAACAAGTCCAACCCAGGTGGCATCAAAGGACTGGAGCCCAACAATTTCTCTGTCAATGACGTCCATGATGATGTGCCCCATAGCCATGCAGAACAGTCCAGTCAGGTGTGTAGGACTATAGTCCCACTCGTGCATTGTGGCGCCACCTGTGTGGAGTGTGATAGCTGTTGCTGTGTCCCATTCCGGGGCCACAATGTCTGATACAAGGCTATTACTGAATATGGTGGCCTAGTGGGGAGACATGCCATTCAGAGGTTTGTAGACATCACAGCCTGGGACTTTGGAAGGTGACATGGGGCCAGTGTCCCAGGACATATAGAGTGAAGGTTAGTACTGTGTAGGTGTGACCACAGGGACACTGCAATGTTCCTGCATGGATTGTGGCCCTGTAGTGAGTGAGAGGGTGTAATGTTAGCATTGAATCCATCCGCCAGCATGTTGCCAACATCACCTGGGTCTGTAATGTTCCTGAGTGACTGTTGTATGTGAGAGCAGATGTGGGTATTGCCATTGACTACTGACATACCACCATAATGCCTTGTGGTACACCCCGGAATGTGTCGCAGTAATGTTTACATAGCTAGTCTTGGAGTATGTGATGAGGGATCCTGTGGCCCTACCGAGGCTGACCAGTGAGCTACCCCACCCATGGGATTGTACACCACTGTGCAACAACCTCCACATGTTGTTGTACATTATGTCCATGGAACTTGACCACCAGAGTGGCTTCTGTTATCTGGTGTGTACCATCATGGCTCTGTGTGGAATAGCATGATCCATGCAGTCGTGTATATGCTAAAGAAGTGCACTGGGGTATGTTTCAGTGTTTTTATGTGCATTGTCCATCTGCACGGGTGTCATGAAGTCAACAACTGCTGTCATAAGACGTCTGTAGTAGGTATTGTAGTACTCATGTACTGTGCATGCCGTGAAGGGTGTGGTGCTGGGATGTGGCTAACAAGGGTGATTAGCATATGTTCGGAATCCACCAATGAGGGGATAACCCCAGGTGTGGAACACCAGTCACATGTTGGTAGTGTTCATGTCAAGGATAATGTTGGTCTTGGAGGAGGTGTGTATGGGTTGATCCAGCCAAGTGGAGGTTATGACTCACGGATGTGTCAGTACATGAATGGCTATCCCAGTTAAGTGTGGGGTAGTGTCAATCACACATCAGTAGTAGCTGTCTGAGCCCTACTGTCCAGTACACCAACAAATGCGGTCTGGTAACCATGGGGTATGTTGTTGAATCTGTAGCTTGTTACAATGTGTATAGTGGTTCCGCACACAGTTAGTTGCACGTGGAGCACCTCTGATGCATTGTGCTAAGTAACTAGCCAGGATGTGTGTACAACATAGTGGGATATGGGAACACCTCAGCTGTGGGTGAGCCAGTCCAGGTATGTGCCTGAAAGGTATGGTCTGTCTATAACCTGTCATTGCAGGTGTGCTCTGCCGAGCCTAGAGGCAGGTCCCAGTCACTGCAAAGGTATTGGAGTGGTGCATTATAAGGTGTGCCTTGCCTGCATGTGTCACAGAGGAAGATGCAAGCATTGTGTCACATGACCCCATGTCTTGCTTGCCAGTTCCTGTTCTGCTGGTGACTGTTATTGGAAACTGTACAAGACAGGCAGTATAGAAGCATCAAGAGCCTTACATGTGATCTGTACTCCCAGGGCTGACAGGTGCAGGTCATCTGTGCCAAAGCATTGTGTTTGACCAGGTCAGTCAAAGTGGACAGATACAAGATGCCTGTGGAATGACAGCAGAAGCATACGCAACTGTTGAAGTGACACAGTCAGTTGTTGTACAGTGGTATCGGGTCTGGATGAATGCATAATGCTCCCCAGGGCTTGGCCCACACCTTCAGGGCTACAAGACTGGTGAGCTATTGCATGTTCCTGCACACGTAGTCTGTGAAGTGGCATCTCAGGGCAGTCACACTAACATGGAGAATGACAGTCACATCATATCTGGTGAGGTGTGGCATGGGTGCATAGGTTATGTTGCAGAGCCAGTTACCCGACAGCAAGATGTAAGCGACTATCGCCTTGTGTAGCCTGCTGTGTGGAACTGCAGTGTGACCGCCTACAGAGTCACCTATGACTGGTGTGTTGTTTATGTTATAACACCCTATTGGCTGTATGTGATGGGCACACATGAGTCTATGGGTTATAAGTTGGTGTTGTTGTGTTCCGTGATGGGAGCTGCCTCTGGTGCCTATACAGAGTATGGAGAGGTACTGCACAAGTTGTCCTCGTATGTGTGGCCTGTGGTGGAGATCATGTGAGACTATGTGATGTGTGGGGTGTGTTGCAAATGTTACACATCCCAATATGACTGTTAGGTGCAATCAAGGTTGGTGACAGCATTACCCCCAGCAGGGCTGCATAAGTGCATCCCCCACAGGCTGTAGTGTCGTATGTTGGGAGGTGAGCATTGAATGTGTACATGAGACAATTGCTCTATAGCCACATGTACGACATATCCATCATATAGACAGGCAATAGCACTGGTACGTGACAGTTGGACATGCCTGTATATACAACCATGTCTCACAGGATATGTGAGTTACATATGTACAACAGCTGTTGTACCGTAAGCAAGCTGGAAATTTTAGGACAGCCAGTGTACCTGTGGGAAATGGTGTGGAATAGATGCTAAAGTAATCAGTAGCTCATGACATGCTCACAAGTTCTGAACAAGTGCCTAGCATGAACACACACTACAGATAGGGTGTTGGATAATATCAACCCACAAGTGGTGACGACAGTCATAATGGGTGGCACCACACTATAACCCTGCTGAGTATGGTGTGCATGTCCATGAACCATTATCACTGTAGATGTTAGCAGTACAGATGTACAAGACAGTACGGATGTTTGATTACAAATACCTTTGTATGTCACAGGAGTGTTCTACCAGTGGCCCGTTGACAGACTCACAACTACAAAAGTTGCCAGAGTGACATGTGCATATCACACCAGTGCCAGCTACAGTAGAACAGGGTTAATGTGTTGTACTCCACCCTCATTGTAGCCCATACCACATAGACAAATGTTAGGCATCTGTGTATGTAAGGATGTGAATGGCCATGACCTATGAGCAATAGCTGTGTCAGTGTTGTGAACAACATACAGAATGGGCTGTGTGGGTGAGGTGTGTGACATATGTGCACATTCTGATGGATGATATCAGCAGTGTTACCGCTAGGTGAACATCCCTGCACCCATTAACTACCACCTAGGCTGTGGTCAACATTATGGACACTGTGTAAGGGATGGTGCTGTGCAGTACACCTCCCTGACTTGGTGATGTCTCCAGGCCCCATAGGTAGTCATACGAGGTACCCATGTCATGACAGGGTGCCATCCATGAGCACGGAGATCATTGGACAGTCATATACAGCACTAGGGTGACCAATATTGGATCACATATCACCTTTAAGGGGTAATAGCCATGCGTGGATGGGCGATACCAGCCTTAACAATCCTCACCTCCACTTTGCAGCATGCTGTCTACCTTGCATAAAGACATTTGCTGTACCATGATGATGGGCATGCTACATGTCCATATCCTGATCTGAAAGACATACGTCATGGACAGCCACTGTCCTAATACTAGGATCACCACATGCTGGACAGATCCCTGTGCCATACATGTGACATACTCCCGCCATACCATGCTACCCTGTCCATCAAAGCTGCACATGTCATCCCAGTCATACATGGTGTGATGGCCACATGGTAGATGTAGTATCAACTGTCTGGATCAGTAATGTGGCACTGATGCACCTCGCGGTGGCATAATGGCTGTCGGATCCAGCTAGGAAACCTTGCCCGTACATGCTATGGTTGATAACCATCCCTATGAATGACGTCTGACTAGCCATTGTCCCATGTCTATCACATGTGCAACACAGGTGATCCATGGCAGGATGTTGAACAGCTGTACAGTGCTGTGTAGATGTATATGGCAAAACACATGCATGTACAGGTTTCCATGTGTATGTGTGCATTGTCACTGCTCAAGTCCATTAAGGCTGTGTCTGTGTTGATATGTGACATATGCACAGCATCAAGGTCAACAGCATTACCGTGGACACATCCAGGCATGTGAAGATAGGTAAGAACACCAGTGCAAGCAAACATACATGCCCACATCAAGACAGCATTCACATGGAGTATGAACACTGTAATGAGGTGACATACATATATGGTGATGATATCCAATGCATAACGGGTGTTACATGTGTGTGACACAAACACGTCAGTCATGTCAGTGTCATGATGATTTGCAAAGATAACTGTGCAGATGTACTAGATGTCATGGAAATGTATGTGCAGCAGTATCTCTGTACATCTCTGAAACTGTGACCTGTCGCCATCATTATGTCTTACAAATAATGCCTCGTGCACGCCTTCCAGCGTACAGCCGCCAGGAGGATGATGTCCTCATCCCGTACCTCCATGAGAACTACGAGGTGTTGTTCAGCCATGTGCCACAGCATGCCCAGCAGCGGGACAACCTGTGGCAGGATCTTCGCAGGAGGGTGAATGATGTGGGTGGCCATAACCGCACCTTCCAGCAGGTGCGCAGACATTGCACGAACCTGATACGACATGCAAAACAGCGTGCCACTGCAATTACCAGGGAACAAGGTGGAACAGCTGGTGGGCTACCAACCCAGTCCCCACTCACACACACTGAGGAGTTACTGGCCAGTTTGGCGACACCCTCAGAACAGCATCCACAAACACTATCTGTCATCGTGGAGGTGGGTGTCTCCCTACCAATGAGCCTGGAGTTTCCTGGTAAGTCAGTAGTGCACATATGGCTACTATATCCCATTTATGTGCATGTGTCACTGTACATTATGTAATGTAACAACATATGCATGGTATGTGGACACACATGCTGCATACTACAGTATGCTACCCTGTGTATGCACACATGTGCATACTATATGCTATTGTACAGGCGAATGTGTTAACATGCACAGTGCACCCTGTGGCTGTCATACAGTCATGGATAATGTTCATACTGCTGTGTCACCCCATACAGGTACCTCTGGTGTGCCGCACAGACATGAGTCCATTGCAGGTGAGACTATCATCAGTATCAGGCATGTAAAAGCATAGATCTATTCGCCATGTGGATAGTTAACACTTGTACACTTGATGTTCATTCCATTCACGATATACAGCTCGCGTCACCCATCATTCACACAGGCCACCCATGTGCAATATATACAAACGAAATGGTACACTGACATGAAACCAGAGTATTTGTCATCGCTACATGTGTGGTCAGCTGTGCATACAACAGTGGAGGTGTTCTACAATGGAGGCATATGTACTATACATTGGAACAACACGTGTGGTACGCAAACAGTACCACACAGTGATCTGTGATATGGGCAGCCCACAGGAGTCACCATTGTGTTATATGCCCCTGCAGTGGGTGCACACATTGTGATGGGCCATCTGACATGTCCCAGACATGTAGTGTATTGGCTGCAATAATGTCACACTATCCCATAACCCATACCCCACATACAACCTGTTGTCTGCATAGCCCTGTGGATGGTGACATATCTGACATCTATGGGTGTATGTCATATGGGACAACACAGACATGTGTGATAGACGGCCATCACACACATTTGTCCAACACATGTGCACACATGGCCATGGGGGATGGCCAGAGATACGTAGCCACGCAGTAGATGTGATGTGTATACACCCTGTTTCACATGGTCCACACATGGTCCAATTATAGCCTTAGTTGACTGATTATACAGTTGATGTGGTACACTGGACATCCTAAAAGCCTGTGCAAAGCCAGTGGAGGTGTCACTGATGTCTGCCATATAAGATGTGTTGAACATCACGCCTATGTCATAGCATGACAGTAGTCACCTCTACAGCTTCCACAGACATTGACACCACTTCAGGCCACAGATACTGTACATTTCCCTTGCTGCTGTAGGACATCACCATTAGCTGTGCACCTCGTGTGTGTGGTACAGCAATGTCATGTTGGACATGGTGACTTGACAAGTCCACTATGTGTGGACATGGTTACCAGGCAGCTAAGACTCTGTAATTGTTGTGCACGGGTGTCATCTGTAGGTCTTCCAGTGACTTGTCACATGACACAGCATGGTTTGGTGTGTACACACCTCAGCATCGTGGGTCACAATCCACAGTTATGTCATGGGTATGCATGCAGTTATGGCTATGCAATGTGTACATGTTATGCACTGTATAGCAATATAGACACCTCATGATGCCATGCAATGGCACAGTGTCTTTTCTTCACACTGTAGAGCAATGTAGACGGCTCACATTACCCTTCCATGCACATGCACATTTGCTAAACATGCATTCTATCTGTAGGGCATACAGACAACACCGCAATGTGATGGCCATTACGATGCTGTACATGTCAGGACACCATTGTGTCACACATGTATGCATATTAATGCACACGTCAGCAGATTACATGTCAAGGTCACGTCAGCCATGTGTACTGTTATCCTGTTCTGGTCCACATGGTGTATCACGGGGATGCATGCATACTACCATGATTGTGTGAACTGCATGGCTACTGATATGACACCTGCTTGCTGTATTGTGCACCCCAGGGGGTATGCTTACTAACACTATTAATATCTGAGCTGCATGCCGTCTGCTGTATCACAGGCATGCTGCATGCCGTATGTCAAATCACATGCATGGTGTGTGTGTGTGTGTGTGTGTGTGTGTGTGTGTGTGTGTGTGTGTGTGTGTGTGTGTGTGTGTGTGTGTGTGTGTGTGCCTGTGTGTGTGTCTGCCTGTCTGTGTCTGCATGTGTGTGTGTGTGTGTGTGTGTGTGTGTGTGTGTGTGTGTGTCTGTGTCTATTGTAATTTAGAGTCTTTCTTTGCATTCACAGGTGATGTAGGTGTGTTACACTCCTGCTGTCCATCTGATGTTAGTGTCCCCACAGATACTAGCAGTAATGAACATATGCACGAGGTACAGGCAGGGTTGTCAAGGGCTGAATCTGTGCCAATGGTTGCCATCCCAGCTATGTCCCCGTCTTCCCCGCACACAGTTCTGCTGCCAACACATACCGCATCACCAGTGGCCATAGAGAAAGGACAGTCAGCGTCTGTTAGCGTGGAACAGGAACATGTGGTGGCTACAGAAGGTGTGTCTCCACACCATGGTGTCAGTGTAATGTCTGCAGATGTGCCACACAGGCATGTGGCTGTTGCTGCTCGTAAGAGGACCTCTGGCAGTCATGCACCTGCAGGACAGAGCGCAGCTGCTGGTATCACCAGATGCATGTTCCAGACTGTAATGGTGGCACAGGCACATGCTGAATGGCAGAACAGAGAAGGGCAGAGGCTGCAGAGGGCTGCTATCCGTACCCTAAATGACAACATCCAGGCATTGGCAAATGCTCAACAGCAGATTGTGGATGTTCAGGACAGGCAATTGGGTGACATGGTCGGAATCCTTGACCGTGGCATGGCAATCCATGAGTGTGAGCTGTCTGTGCTGGAACATCTGGTAGGAGTGAGGCATAGGCCACGTGGATGTAGGCCAGCTACACCACCTAGTGCAGGTCAACGTGAGCATGCCACCTCACATGCCCGCTCCCATAGTGCGGGTAGCAGTAGCAGTGCAGCTGGTGCTGCGCTGTCCACACCAGGACACAGCAGGCCACGTGGACATGGCCCTGGATGTTCCCAGCAGGGACACGGTTCCAGTGGACATGTGTCATTAGATAGTAGCCAATCTGTACCTCCGCCTGGTAGTGCCCGTGCAACCCCTGGCATGCACAGATCACTTGGCCCTGGCCGGACACAGTGAGCTATACAACCTGCTCTGTACAATCTGGAGCTGTCAATAATACCCCTGTGTAGGCCTCATAAAAGGCAGAACTGTCTGCACACATGCACGCACACAGCAAACACATCTGTAGGGCACCACAACACCCACATGCATACTGAACAGACATGTCCAATCATATCACCGGCCCTTACCCACACACATGATGTCACCCATTGGTGCAGCCTATGCTCCTGGCACACATGATCACCCTGTGCATATGATGAAGCCTGTGCTGCATCCCTGTCATCCACACCATCGGTGCAGGGACATGCTCAAATGGTCTGATGCACAGGGTGAACAGAATAGTGAGATGTGTATATTACATTAGTTGTGTACGTCTAGTGAGGGAAGTGTATATTACGTTAGTTGTGTAAGAATGGTGAGAGACGTGTATATTACATTGGTTGTGTACTATGGACACGCACCAGACATACCATGTAGTACAGGTGTAGCATGCATTGTTATATGTGCACAACCATGTAGTACAGGTGTAGCATGCATTGTTATATGTTCACAGTATGTGTCTCGGTAACAACAGTTACAGCATGTTGGTAATGATGCCCAGGTTCCCTCCTTATGGTCTACATGAATGTGTCTACAGGTAGCAGTGTTTGCAGTCTCCCATGTGTAACTGTGGAGTACTCACAGGCATGTATGGCAATCTCAGCATGCTATACGTAGCCTCAACTGGACAGCTGGAAAGTCTAACATGCCACAGATGTCCACACATATACTGATCCAGCAGCCTGTGTGCAATTTAATAAGCTACAGTGGCTAGAGACATGACGTCCATACCAGGTCACATCACAGGTATGTTGACATGGTGCAGGGGTTGTACACAGTGGTCTGGACAATGGTAACATTAGAGGCCACTTGATAGCATGAGGCCTCACTGTGTAGCAGTAATACCCTGTCACAGTACAGGAACATGCCCACACTCATGCGGTCGACAACACTATAACGCACACCCCATAGTGTTGAGGTGAGGACACTTGCCTATGTGATCATCACCCTCACAGTACTGTGCACCCAAATGACGCGACACAGAGAAGGGACATGTTCAGGTAGCCAGTACGGCTGTGACCGATGTCATCAACAGGGTAGTTGACTGCATCACCATGAGGGGTTGGGATCCTGTGTCTTCCGTATGGTTGCATACACCCACACTCCATGCACCAGACAGACATACATACATACACACACACACACACACACACACTCACACTGTGGAGACCACAACTGTCATACACATACGGATAGCTGATGTGTGTGATACACACACCACACCTGCCTACGTCATGCTTTCCACACTGCAGTATGTACAGATGTCTACAACAGTGTACAGGGGTGTGTCACAATTGGGATGTATTCCCCACCATAAGTGGCATATATGGTCACACATGCAAACACACATGGCAGTACTGTGAATTATACACCTGCTATATGATGATACGTCTGACAGACATGCAGCAGTATTGGCCACATTATGTGTACATATGCTATGTCCGGCAATTGTGCTGCTATATGCACACGGGAGGATGTAAGTGTTACAGGTGTCGAGTGACATACAGTCGGTAACACCTGACCGCTGTGTAGGTTTTATGTCTTCACCGTCAGGTAACAGTAACATAGCATACTGTTTGCACATGTAATGGTATGATGGCATGTGACACACCTGTGAGCCATACCCTGGATCACTACTTTATTTTTCGGAGCACATTTACAGATAAGTGGTTGGTTTATCTTAGGTTTTTAGACGACTTATTTATTTTATGGAAGGTAGATGGTTCTCAGGATATTTTTATGGAGTTTTTAAATGACAGATGTGAGTATTTTAAATTTACAGGTTCCTTTGGGTCCTCTAACATCAACTATTTAGATGTATTTTTGTACAAAGATCTTGTTAAATGCTGTTTCCAGTCCTGTATTTATAGGAAACCGACATTTTCAAATGACTACCTAGCCTTTTCTAGTTGTCATCCCTACTATGTTAAATGGAACATAGTTAAGGGACAAATGGTCCGTGTTGTGAGAATGTGCTCTGATATAGATTCTGTGATCTCTGAAACAGACAAGTTGGTTGATATGTTTAGAGCTAGGGGTTATCCTTTGAAGTTTGTGAATGATATTAAGGAACAAGTGGTTAAAGAATGGGGTTTGAGATTTAAACCATTACTTGGTACCACTGAGATTACCCCTGTACAAGATAGCAACAATGGTTTGGACTACACTAAATCTATGGTGTTGATTGAGGGTGAAACATCTGTCCAAGTTAGAAACATTATTTTGAATAATTGGAGTATGTTCAAGTGCAATCAAGAATTATGGTCTACTGTTGGCAACAAACCTTCTTTCACTTATAAGGTCAACAGAAATTTAAAAAGTTTATTGGAAAATCATGTGCAGGCTAGGAAAATTAATAACAGGGGGACCATTAAATGTGGTGCCTGCAATTATTGTAAATATATTATTAGTACCCCGTCTGTGCTGTTGGGACCTTACAATACTGAAGTAAGTTTCAGAACAGGGACCTGTAACACTTCAGGAGTTGTTTATTTAGCAGTATGCCAGTTGTGTAAACAATATTATGTAGGAAAGACGGAAAGAAAGTTTTGTAGGAGGATTTATGAGCACCTATATAGCATTTCTAAACATGATGAAACAAACGCATTATTTAAACACATTAAAGCTTTTCCTGAACACTTTTTTCAGTTTGGTATTCTTGAAGTGGTAGGTAAGGATATAAGAGGTGGGGATTGGAGCAACCAACTTTTAAGGGCAGAAGCTAGATGGCAATTAGAATTGAATGCCACTGTCCCACCTGGTTTAAATGACCACATAAGCATTAAATCTGAGCTTAAATTTAGAGCTTATAAACTGTGAAAGGCTATATGCAATATGTTTTATGTTTTAGGTTTTAGTACATTTTATTATATTACAGTGTGACATCATATTTATTGTAATTATTATTTTATATGGTAGTTATATATTCCATTTTAAAGCATTATATCTGAACTTAAATTTAGAGCTTCATAAATTGTGATATGCAATACGTTTTATGTTTTAGGTTTTAGTACATTTTACCATATTTCAGTGTGACATCATATTTGTTGTAATTATTATTTTATATGGTAGTTATATATTCTATTTTTCTATTACCTATTTATCCATCATTTTTCTCTTTAAGAATTTTTTTTTTTTTTCTCTTCAAGAATTATCTTGCTTTGATGATTGGTCAATTGATTTTTAATTGGGGGCATTGGTTTATATTTAAGTGAATGTTTTTTCATGTATTACTGTTCTGATGAAGTCAACTGATGAAAGCGCTTAACTTTTTGTTGTTTATTGTGGAAATAAACTGTGTCTTTTTGGTTGGAGGACATTGGCTACGAGGTGAATTTGTTTTTGGACATTCATGTAATTTAGATACAGAAAACCTGTTTAATGCAACTATTACATAACGTATAGGGAATAATTTTGTCCTATAATCTCAGAACATTTGCCAATGTTACAGGTTTTTGTCAGGACACAACTGCCCAAGGAGGGACTGTCGCTCGCAAAGTGGGACAGGTGGTAATCCTAGTCGATGGTACGGATAATACTGTTCCTTTCAGCCTACATATGTCCTTATTGTTGTGGCTGTTTGCATGCTCCTTCTGTTTCGTTTACATGCTTATTCTATTTCCTATCACATTTGCTATGTGAAATACGGACATACCTTTTGTATGTGACTATTACATGCCTTGTGGGATATAATTCAGACATACGGTTGCTAGATATCTACATTTCTCATGTATTTTGGTATGGACACATCTGCCCAGCTGTGTACCCTCCCTCACATTATGGGTCAGCTGGTGACCCTCACCATTGGGCTGGACATACCTACTGGCGGATCACTAACATATGATGCATTTCACTTCCACTTGGTATGGCTATATACACTGCATTGGACTACGGCCACATGGTCTTCCATGTCATTTGTTTGCAGGATAGGGACCCGCTATTCCCTACCGTGCATTTCTGTTTGCTTCGTCTCTTTGTGTTTGCAGGTACTTTCTTGCATGCTTTGCATACGTTTCAGTATCCAGGGACACTATCATGGTTACTATCTTGCAACTTATTATATGCAAGCATTTTAGGTTGCACATTGACAGCCGCCATTTCCACACCTCCGTGCGGCACTTCGACACGCCTTATGCACTCGCGCTCCTTTCCTGTGCACATGGCTGTGTCAGTAGCGCACCTTCATTACTATGCATTTGGCGCTACTGCGCCATCCTCATGCCACACGGTTGGCGCAAGCCTAACGCCGGCCTTGCGCCGAGCTTCATGAACCCCGGGGAAAGATAAAAGTAAAGATTTAGGTGAAATAGTAAAGATCAGGGTATATATTTTCAATGAATGAACCTTCTCTGATAGATATAAAATTTGGGAATAAAGATGTGTAAATTCAATGAAAAAAAAATAGAAATCTGTCTTTTCTGGAGAACATATACATTGTCATTCAGAAATTTGACAAATTCAGTTTTGATGGGAAAAATAGCATACTTAGCAACTGTATTTATGTTGCCAACAGTATTTGAAATGGAATTATTGAAGGTTTGTTTTTTTTTAATTTATATGGGATTCTAGATTAAACCCAGCAAAATAGGAGCTTCGTATGTGAATAAAAAAGAAGGAAGTTTAGGATTTAATAAGCCCAGTGGTATATGCTGCCTCAGTAAATTTGCACAAAGTGTTAAAATGGATAAGTGAAACAGAGATGAGAGATTAGTAATAAAATTGTATGAATATAAGTATGATAAATATTGGAGTATGGTAAAAAAGATTGTATAAATGAGGAAATAAAATGTTAGCAAGAAAAAATATTTTTATGTGAAATAAAAATTGATGATATAGAAAAAAGAAAGAAAAGTATGGTGTAAGAATGCAATGCTAAAACATTACTATGTAAAACCATGGGAAAATCTAACAGGTGAAAAAAATGAAGGTTATAAAAATAAGAAGCAAATGGTATAATAAGAAAGTAGAATGCTAAGATTTTTTGTGGTGACTGGTAACAGATAAAGTACCAGTAACACAAAATATGCAATATAAAAAGAAAAGTGCTAGAGTATGTGTTTACATTGTCAAGAAGAAAATAACTGCTGAACTTGTTTTCTTTTTTAAATGTAAAAGAATAATAAAGTTAAGGGGAAAACTATGTATCAAGAAGATTTTTTGAAGATATAAAAGAAGTGGATAAAATAAAAATGGATATGATCAAATGTGGATACTATAAGAACAGATGTAAAGATTATGTTAAATGAATAGATAAAACATTATTTTATGTCTTATGGGTTATATGAAATGAAAAAATAAATACAATTATGTCTAATGGTAAATGGATTTTAGCAACATTAGTAAGTAAAATCAGATAGAGTGGGTATCTAGTAGGTTTAAATATTTAGTATGAGTGCAGAGAAAATTATGAATATGTGGAAATAAATTTGTATATCTGTACATTTGTACATTTGTAAATATTTGTAAATATTTAAATATGTTGTAAATAAGAGTTCTTTTTTGTATATAACTAAAGGACACTTACTCTTTTTGATAGGTGCTGTGGAATCTTTTACATCCATCTGAGGCAGATGGGGGCGTTGTTTTTTACTTCTCATCTGAAGGTAGGCACACCTAGGAGTATAGCACTTTCCCATATACTGCACTGCAGTAACAGCAATCAATCTACCTTGTGTAGGAATACAGCCCACAGCTTTATGTCCAAACATGAGTGTGCTGCCTGTTGTGCCATAGACACTGACAATATTACCAAGGCTTTTTAGGCTATTAAACACCACTTCCTTCTCAAAAACACGCAAGGCTTAATTTTTGAACAAATTAATTATAATGGTTTAGAAGTTACTTGGAGGACAGAAGCTTCCTATTCTACTGCTATAGTACCTTTTCTAATGCTGGGACCCTAAATATAGGTGTACCCCAAGGCTCTGTATTCAGCTCCCTTCTATTTTTCCTATTCATAAATGAGTTTATTCAGATCCTTCCACAAATGGACTTTGTCATGGGTGTTAACAATTTTCTCCTCTTGGAGTCCAAAAAGTCATATTCCCAGCTTCAGCAAACAATACATAATTCCTGTTTCTGTCTGTTTTTCACTCTCTCTCTGCATTGGATAATTAGAAACAAACTGATAATAAATTCCAGAAAATTGACCTTAATTACATACTATGCAGAAAAAAGACCTCTGTTTTCCCTATTACTATTAAAGGATATTTCTAAGAATACCTTACCAACTGTTACCGAACACACGTTTCTTGGTATTCTGCTAGACTCCTCCCTCTATTTCTTAGTGCACACAGACTATACTGTATACAAAAGTCTAGTTCAGCTAAAGCTCAGTTCATGAATATCTTACCTTTTTACCCCAAAAGCTAGAGACTCCATAGCTCAAAATGTGCTGATCTATAAACTTGAATACAGTCCACTTTTTCTAATCTTCCACTCTAGTAAAAGCACCCAGAAACTTCAAGCAGCAGTAAATACATTTTTCCAATTTGCTCTCTTGGCCCATAAATACACTAATAGTTGAGAATAGCTAAGCCTTTTGACTGCCTCCCAACACAGAAGAGGAAATGCAACTGTTTAATTGAGTCATATTCAAAACCCAAACACTTAGTCACTGCCCTCCTCTGAAACATAAAGTTCAAGTAAGCATTTCTATACTCTTCACAACACTCCACCCAATGGGCTGCTGCTCTACAGGCCTCATTTTAGCTAGAAAAACATGAAAAGTAAACTAAAAGCAATCATCAATCAGCTGTATGACTAAATAGTAATAATTTAAGTGATTTTGTCTTGTAACATCCACAAAACTTCATCATCATTCTGATGAGGTTTTGCGAACATTACAGGATGAAAGCACTCAGTTAAATTAATTATCAGTTCCTACTAGTATTTGGTGGCTGTCCTCATTTTAGCTCCTTTGTAAGGGAAAGATCATTCAAAAAATTGCTCCTGACACTTGGAATCACCTCCCAGCAGAGCCAGGATCATAAATCATTTTACAAGGCTTGAAGGCAAAACTGAAGGAGAACCCAAAGAGTGACATCACCTGTATTTGTTTCAGATATACAGGATAATCTTTAAACAAGTCATTGACTTTTCCCACTTCTTCCTATTATTCTGTTTGTCAAATCCACTCTGGTAAATTATATTCAGTCAATGATGTATTTATTGCAAATAATTTACTAACCTTGTTTGTTCTCATACTGACTAATACTTAGTTGTCAATATGTATTTTCAGATTGCTTCATAATGTTCAGTTATATGTCAACACTAAATACTTTATGTACATTGTATAATTTTCATAACACTGTTATTTAATGTTATTGTGCTTACTGCTCATCTGGAGTTTGAGTTTTGCCTGAAAAGGTCACTGTATGAGCCCCTACTCAGTTATTAAATTACAGTAAACCAGTTAACAAACACATTGCAGATTTTGACAATCTAAACAAAACAGTTAAAGAAAAGTGTGTTATAATACAATGAGCCAAATCTAGATCAAGAATGTCTGCCTCTCTTCATTTCAAAGTTGCTGCTCCCAGACACTACATGCACATATTTACTTGGGTAAAGATTCAACAAAATAAATATATATATTTTTTTTCACTCAATAAATCCCTATTATAATTGCAAGAATTCAGTGAAATAGCATCAGTAGACTAAGATATTCACAATTAAACCTGGTAGGTCAATAACCATAATAGAAAAACAAAAGCTGTACTATGCTGATGATTCTTTAATGCAACAGTATTTTTCCATATCTTTTTTCTTTCTGCGTCTGTCAAGCATTAAGTAGCATCCTATCAGTCTTGTTTGAGTTCTGTCTCCTTCACACTGGATAATCCCCTAACTTAGGATAGGATCTGACTACAGGAGGTTGTTATTCAAGCAACAATGGAGGTGCCTGTGCCCTCACCTGTATCTATGGAAACATTAATAATTATGTACTAATCCCTCCTTGATGGCTGACATGGATACTCACACCAATAAAAAAGGCCTATAATTCTAACCCCTTGCATATATATGTTCTCACCTATATGCACAGTCAGAACTACTGTTATTGGTTTGGAAGGACCAAGTCCATATCCCAGGCTTAGCTGTATGTCCAGCATCTTCAAGCTTCTGCTTGCTGGTGGTTAGAATCCAACTGGAACTCCAATTCCTACCACAAGGATGGGAAAGCGAATGATAGCTGGCCACTCCAACCTTCTCCCATCTCTTCCACTGCCTGGGACACAATGTAAACCTGAGCTGTCTGATAGTCAGTGCTTATCACTATCTGCCACTGAAGTGGGTTTAATTGGAGTGATGACTTATCTAATATGCCTCATTTTTTTTGCTTAAATGTTTTTGTCGATTTTACAAAATGAATGTAATTTTATAACTTTGCAATATAATTGATAATTTATACAGGTTAACAACTATATACAATCAACAAACTATAAAATCTAAACAAAAAATATTTACAAAGGTGTCTATGTGTAAAAGATGCTACACGTTTTTACATTTAAAACTTAATTTCACTAGATATTACAGTCATCTCTCTCCATGATTTCATTCACTCTCTTCCATGAGTTCTAATAAGATGTGGTTCTTTCTGTTCTCATTCTAATGGTTCTCATTTCCATTTGTGATACAATCAATACAATGTTTACGCATTCTTTAAATGTGGGTGAAGTCTCACATTTCCAATTTGTAGTAATGGTTTTGAGTGTTATATCCAGTAGTGTCCATAACAGTGAAAACTTTGTTCTAGCAACACATTGAAGTATGGGAGTATTAAACAAGATCAAAGATTGAGACAAATGGAAATTTTCATTAAAAACTATTTGCAAGAAAAAAATAACTTTATCCCAAAATGTCTCCAATCTGTTCTCAAGTTCCTTTTACATCTCCAACATCCTATAGTTTGTTTAAACATTATTTCCATTTTGTGTGGTGTTATAAAGGACCTATGAATGAAATTCCATGTGAACAGTTTCCATTGCAATGAAAGAGATGTTTGCTTTGTGGACAGAAGTATTAATTTCTTGTCATTGTCATTTGATTATTTATTGTTATAGTAGTCCTACAGATCCTCTGTGTGATATAATTTAGTTTTCTAAATTATTTTATAGATGTTTAATAAGTAAGTTTTTGAGTGAACAGCTTGTGTTGTTGAGAAGACTGAGTGTTCACTAAATTTAGTTAAATTTTTGTCTGTTTGTTAATTGCATTGTCTTTGTTCTGCTTGAAATGTACTGTCTTATATCATGCATGCTTAGCCACAGATCATTACCTAAACCAAAATTGTTCCTTATTTGTTCCATTGTTAAACCTTTTCCAGAGTCTCGTAACTGATGCCAGTAAATCAGTTCATGCTTTCTAAGAGTCCTGATTATATCTATGACAAAAGTTTTTATGTTATTTTGCATGCATGCAATAGGATATAGCAAGAATGGCCAAGCCTGTATGTTGGGATTCCAATTCATAATGGTTTTATATCCTTTTAATATGATTTTTTTTATAAACTTAGAACTTATGTGCTTCTGTTTGTTTTCTATAAAATGTTCTCTCATCATCCAAAGATTGTTTGAAACCAACTCAGTATATTGTGATGGTAATGCAAGATCTGATTTTAGCCATAAGTTTTTATATATGTTTCCATCTGGCAGAACAAACATTAATAAGCATAATGATATTGTTTTTATACAAGATGACAGTGAATATGTTTCTATATCTGGAACACTGAGTCCTCCCACTTCTCAGTCATTTACGTGATTATTCAGAGCTATTTTGGGTTTATTGGGAGACCAGAAGAAGTTTAGCATTAGTTTATTAAATAATTTTATGTAAGATTTAGGAGGAGGTATAGAAAAAGCTTGTAAGAAGTATAATATTTTTGGAAAAATAATAATTTTAATTATATAATGCCTGCCCCCATTGTAAAAAAATATTTATTCCATTTTTGAATGAGTTTTTTAATGTTATTTAAGAGTATTAGAGTAGTTTATTGTTATTCCCCCGGATTCATGAAGCTCGGCGCAAGGACGGCATTAGCCTTGCGCCGACAGTGTGGCGTAGAGATGGCACAGCAGCACCACATGCATATTAATGAAGGTGCGCTGCCGCAATGGCCACGTGCATAGGAAATGTGCGCAAGTGCAGGGGGCATGTCTAAGCGCTGCATGAAGGTGTGAACATGTCGGCTGCATACGCGCAACCTAAAATGCTGACTAGTACAGCCTGTCCCTAATAATAATCACTCCTGTCAGTGTCCGTGGACACTGAAATGTATGACAAGTATACAAGACAGTTTTGCAAGCACCAAAATAAAAAGTAAACACAAAGACATGTAGCTGAATATTGAGTCCTCGTCCCTCGAACAAATAACATTTAAATCCCCATGCCCATATTCCATTGTAGTGTTGATAGTTATAACAAGTGGAAGCAAAA
Organism: Protopterus annectens; assembly: GCF_019279795.1. NCBI lineage: Eukaryota > Metazoa > Chordata > Ceratodontiformes > Protopteridae > Protopterus > Protopterus annectens. Next base: position 243,488,211 of record NC_056727.1, read on the forward strand.
CTCAGCGTGTTATCAAGCCACCGCCATTTGCTAAGCCTAGTCCAATGGTTAGGGTTATCACCTGTCCCACATTGTGAGGGACAGTCCCCCTCTGGGCAGTTTTGTCCATACTAAAACCATTATAAAAGTCAAATGTCCTGCAGTTGTAGGACATACTTATGTCCCATATTTTATGTAATAGTCCCATACAGTACTTATTTCCGTATGTAAAATACCTAAATGTCACAAGAAACAGAATAAGCAACTATACGAAACAGAATAAGCAACTAAACTGCTACAACAATAAGCTTACATTTAGGCATAAAACTAAAGTACTATCCTTTGTACTGACTGTGGGTATGCGTTGGCCTGTAAAATCTGATGTGTGTCCCGAAAATGTCCCATTTTGGTCATATGAAAAGGTGGGCAACCCTACCAGTGGTCAGAGCATTCGTCCAATATCTGCCCATTTGCAGTCCAAGTCATCCTTGTCAGGACGGCCCAAAGATGAACGGGTATTACCCGGGTCTACCTACCATGTCATGAAAGATAAGTATTTGCGTGTACCTATGTGCATGAAGTACAGCATATGGAAGATCAAAAATGCTAGGGTAGTCCTCACAACCATATTGGTACCAGAGATATGTAGTGTACGCAATGTGTTCTGTTGACCGTGCCATAGGCCATCAACCAGAGAAGGGATGGATGGTTTGTGTGGAATAAGGGGGTGGGGGGTGACGGGTAATGTAATAATTTGCCAAGGGGAGACTGGGTTGGATGCACAATAGGTGAACTGGAGGTGTACGAGGGAGCAGTGGGTGAATCAGAAAGAAAACCAAAGAACAAACATTCACATCTGCAATACAACCTGACAGGCCATACTGTAGAACACAATCCCACAAACAAATGAACATTAAAATGTGCAATACACATGTACAGAAACGTTACTGGCACATACCCACATAATGGTCTGGCCTGAACTGAGCCATGTACCCCAACACACCTGGATACATAATTGAATACCCATCATCCCCTCCACAGCACACCCCCCACCTTCCTGAACGTCCACCAAAATCACACATACTCGGGCTGCTAGCTTGGCGCAGCCATATCTGCACATAGTGACCCCTACTCATATCTAGTAGGCAGTCTCACCCTAGGCAGTCTCAGGATTGCAAACTATGTATCCCTTGCATGTATAACCCTACCTCATTTTTGTAAAGCCAAAAGAATCGAGGTCATTGGTCCCCACAATTTTTGGATATCCCTCATGGGATACGTATCTGTTCTAAACATTAGACTTGGTGTCACAACACGATGCCCAGTCCTGTAGACATCTGAACACAAGTTGTATGAGCAGTAGTTGTCCACAAGACTGCTTAGCCTCCAGCTGGTCCTGCAGAACCAACGTCCTGGGATTAAACACCTGACCGTGATGCATGTCTCCCCACGTGCATTATCGGGAATATATACGTTACACATTCGCATAGTGGCAGTCAGATATAGAGTGATTAAGGTGCTTTAAAGCGGACGTAAGTAGTGTTACCACTTGTCCCACTTTGCGAGGGACAGTCCCTTTTTGGGCAGTTGTGCCCTGACCAAAAATAATAAAATGGCAAATGTCCTGTGATTGTAGGAAATAATTATGTCCCATATATCATGTAACAGTTGCATAAAACAGTTATTTCTGTATGTAAAATACTTAAATGTTACAAGAAACAGAATAAGCAACTAAACTGCTACAAGAATAAGCTTTCATTTAGGCAAATATGTAAAGTTCTAACCTTTGTACTGACCATGGGTATGTGTTGGCCTGTAAAATCTGATGTGTGTCTGGAAGATGCCCCACTTTGGCCTTTTGAAAAGGTGGCAACCCTAGACATAGGTTCATAGGTTCATAGGTTCATAGGTTCATAGGTTCATACTAGGCTATCTGCCCTAGGGCATTTATAAGCCTAGCCAGAATGTGTTTGGCTTTCGCCACCCATTTTAAATTTATTTTGCTATGCCCTTTTTCGAGGTTAGTATACTGTGCCTCTGTCTAACAGTGACACAGAAGTGATACCCGGGGTAAACCTATGATCTCCCATCCACTCATCAATATTCCTCTTGAAGAGAGTCAATGAGGGACTCTGCCTAACCTGGACTGGGATTTTATTCCAGAGTGAAGGGAGCCTCTGGGTTATGAATCTGTCCCTCCAGCATGTCCTATTTATTTCAGTGCTGAGGTTCAAGTCTCGAGCGTAGCTCGATGGGATTTGGATTTTCTGAGGTGCAGCATGTCCATTAATTCCGGGTTGGACATGGCTTTATACGTCAGGCACAGATTGCCTCTGAACAGGCGGTATGCCACTGAGTAGAGCTGGAGTTTCTTTAACCGGGCAGCATATGGCATCCGTTTGAGCCCTTTGATCCTCTTGGTGAGGTACTTTTGGGGTCTTTCCAGTTGCTGCAGGTGTCTGGTAAGGTACATCCCAAAAGGGCATTGTACTCAATTATGGGCCTGATGAGGGATGAGTAAAGAGGCACGATGACCTCCCCTGATCTAGATGTGAATCCCTTCATGATTAGGTGGGCTATATAAACTGTTTTTCTAACCACTTTGGCCACGTGGTTGTCAAATGAGAGATTACTATCAACTTGGGTCCCCAGGTCCCTAATTACTTCTTCTGTACTTAATGGATTTCCACCTATGTGGTAATTTGTGGGCACTTTGTTTTGCCAAAGGGATGACTATACACTTTTGGCATTTAGCTTGAGGCCATGGCTCTGGCACCAGTTGTCTGTTTCTATGAGGCCCTTTTGGAGGATGCTTGTGTCGGCTGGAGAGTCGATTATGGCGCCCAGTTTGCAGTCATCTGCGAACTTGGTCAGCCACAGTCCTTCCGTGTTGGCCTGTACCTCCGAGAAATATATACCGAACAAGAGAGGTCCCAGGACTGAGCCTTGTGGGACACCACTTGTAACTGGTTTGGAGTCTGACATGGCTCCAGCAATTCTAACCATGTGGGTTCTGTCCTTGAGCCAATTTGCAATCCATCTAGTGACATAGGGGTTTATATTTAAGCTGGTGAGCTTATCTATAATGCCCGAGTGGGGTATTGTATCAAGGCTTTTGCGAGGTCCAGGTAGGCTGTGTGGACCACCTTCCCCTCATCAATGGCCTTGGTGACTGTTTCAAAGAAATCAACCAGGTTTAAGAGGCAGAATCTGCCCTTAACAAAGCCGAACTGGGTAGGATCCAGTGTTTGTAGGTCCCCAATATCTTTATTTTTGAGGTCCATGATGATCCTTTCCATAGCTTTGCAGACCAAGCTAGTCAGGCTTATGGGGCAATAGTTTCCAGGATCCGTTGAGGCACCACCTTTATGGAGAGGGACCACTGTTGCTGTATGCCACTCTTTGGGCACATATCCTGTAGTAAGGCTGAGATTGAACAGTAGTTTTATGTTTGGGTTTAGCACTTCTTTGAGTTCATGTAGGACGCAGCCCGGGACACCATCTGGTCCCATTGATGCTGTGTTTTTTGCTTTGGAGAGGGTGGCTCTTACCTGAGCATCTGAGATGTCAGGGGGGCAGCACTCTGCTGGGATAGATATTTGCCCTTTTGGTGGGGAGAGGGGGGAGAAGTTTGCGCTGAACCTGTCAGCTAGGATGTTGGCAATGTCTGTGGGTTTGGTGTATTTTTTGTCATTTTGGACTAATTCTGAGCATATCTGGGAATTACCACCCAGGTTCTTAACATAACTAAAGAAAGCCTTGTGATTATCCTTAGTGTCCTGTGCAATTTTTCTCTCAAGCTGGCCTTAGACAATTTTATGTGTGCCCGTAGTTTTTGCTAATACTGATCAGTGATGCCTTCCATTTTGGGATTTTGCTTTATCATTTAGTAGCTTCCTCCTTCTATTGTATAGTTTGTTTATGGCTGGGGTCCACCAGACAGGACGTCTGCCTTTGGAGGATTGGGTCTTGGTTTTATTTGGGATCGATGATCCATGCATTCCTGAAGGTGTTCATAGAATGCATTTATAAAGGATTCTGCGGTCTGGGCTGTATTTTCCACAGGCCCGGGGGCTTTGAAGGATTCCACCTCAGTTTTGAGGAGTGTAAAATTTGCTTTAGAGAAGTTTTTCACTGTGGTTTTCTGGGCAGGGGGTGGTGTTGGGATGTGAATATCCAGTGAGATTAGTTTATGGTCTGATCTTACCAGTGAGGGATACACTTCTGGTCTGGAGCATAGAGTCCCCATGTTGGTGATGATCAGGTCCAGTATGCTTTCCCCTCTTGTGGGAGTGGTAACAAGTTGTTCCATAGCATTTGAGTTTATAAATTCTAGGAACCTTTGGGCTAGGGTGTTGGAGCTAGAGTAATGCTCCCAGTCTATGTTTGGGTAGTTGAAGTCGCCCAATATAATGATGTTTGGAGAGACCTTCATATTTTCCAGTGTTCTCATGAAGGCCGAGTGGGGTTCCTGGGTTTGGGAGGGTGGTCTGTAGCAGGCTATAAACTGGAAGGCAGTTTTACCCACTGTTAGTTGCACATGGATAGTCTCTGATGCTTCGTGCTTTGCCACCAACCTGGAGGTGTGGGTATCTTTGATGAATATCAATACTCCTCCTTTGTGGTTCGGTCCAAGTTTTGGGGCCAAAAAGCATGGTATGAGGTATAACCTGGTAGTGCTGGGGTGCTCTTGGGAGCCCTGAACCAGGTTTCTGTTACTGCACAGATATCGATGTTCTCCATGCTAAGGAGAGTTTCGAGGCGTGCATCTTGAGGTTTAGACTTCTGGCGTTGAGTAGCATTACTCTTAGTTTCTTATCCCTTGTGTTACCTATGGAGGTGGGTTTGTCTTTTGAGCCTTGCCTAAAAAGGCACTATGGGGGTAGCAAGAGCCTTTGCCAATATCCAAAAGCCCAGGGGTGACAGGTGCAAGCCGTCCCTAGCAAAGCATCGTGGCTTGTCGAGCATATCATCCCAAGCTGACAGGCATTGGATCCCCTTTGAATGACACCAGTACTTAAGCCAATTGTTGAAATTGATCATCTTGTCTTCATATTGTGGCATCATTCTTGGTGAGGGTAAGATGCTACTCAAGGTCAGGGTCATACCGGCCCAGGGCTACATGCTCAGAGAGCTCCTTTATGTCTCTTTTCATGTAGTCCAGGGAGGTACGTCTCAGGTCATTCACACCAGCATGGACAATGACTGAGTCATATTTGTACTTGCCTTGGAGTGACCTGAGTGCTTGTGTTATGTGGCGGATCCTAGCGCCCGACAGGCTGCTCACCGTGACCCTCTCCTTGTTCAGCCTGGTGAGCGGACGCCAGTGTGCCTGACGATAGAGTCACCTATTACAAGTGTATCAGGTGTGTTGTTTAGTCTTAAGGGCTGTGACTGTTTGGCACACTGGCTTTGTGAGATATGTGTTGCACGTGTTTTGTTTTGGGGTAGCGGCTGCTTGGGTGTCTGCTTTGGAGGTCTCTGCTGCTTCGGCAGATCTTTATTTAGAGCCTCCGAGTATGTTTTTGTGTGATTATGTGTTTGGTTTGCTGTCGTGGTAGGTCTATGTGAGACTGGAATTGTAGTGAGTGTGGTTTCCTTCTCCTCCTGACTGGTTATGCCAGTACTGAGTTGAGAGAGCTTGGCCTCCAGTTTGGCTATATGATTGCATCTCTCACATGTGTTGGAATTTGTTGGGAGGAGGAGAGGGTTGTCTGTGTACATGAGGCAGTTGCAACATTGCCTCAAAATTCCCAGATTCACCAGCTGGACCAGAGAGGAGATTGACAACTGACCTTTGGACATGCTAGAATAATATTGGGAATTCCTTAATAATTGAAAACCAGGGCCAGTGGGGAGTGAGGGTGTAGTGCTTTTAATTTTTAGTGCTGACTTATATAATTGCTTTAGTGAGCAAGTGCCAGGTAACTTAAGTGCAATGTGTTACAGATAACTTAAATGCAAAAACGACAAACAGTAACTTTCTTTCAAGTGAAACAAGGAAATAAGTACAGTAAGCAATGTAGATATCACTAGTGATCCACAGAAGTGCTGAGAAGCCGCGTATTAGGTGGAATTAGCATTCCAGGGAAATAACAAGCAAACAAACAACAAGCAAATAAACAAAGCTATATTCAGCAGGCCTGGATCTAGTCTATGCTACAGCAAACAAGGTGTACCAATTTCAGTAAGATACAGTTCAAATATTCAGGCACTATATACCTTTAACCAGAAATTCCCAGCTCAGAAGGGCAGAGTCCAGCCTCTTCTCCCACAAGAGTGCAGACCACAAACCTTCTTAATGTAAAATAACTGGCCTGAAGCCCAAGTGCTTAAACCAGAACTAATACACTTTAAGAATAACATACACTGGGCTCTCAATCAGCAGTTTCCAACTTAGAAGGATGAAAGCTACCTGTCCTGCCACCACAGTGCATGCCACAAACCTTCCTAATGTAAAACAACTGGTCTGAAGCCCAAGTGCTTAATCCAAAAGACTTAGAATGACAGCTAAACTTTAATCAAGTTACTACCAAGCAGTAATAAATACAATTGAATACTTTAGAGAATGCCTGGATTAGTGCTCAAGTTACACAAACAAAGCTAGATCCAGCAGGCCCGAATCCAGTCTATGCCACAGCAAACAAGACGCACCAACTTCAGTAAGAAGCAGTTCAGATATGCATGCACTATAAGCCTTCAATCAGAAATTCCCAGCTCAGAAGGGCAGAGTCCAGCCTCTCCTCCCACAAGAGTGCAGACCACGAACCCTCTTAATGTAAAATAACTGGCCTGAAAGCCCAAGTGCTTAAACCAGAATTAATACACTTTTAGAATAACAGACACTGAGCCCTCAATCAGCAGTTCCCAACCTAGAAGGATGTAAGCTCACTACAGTGCAGACCACAAACCCTCTCAGTGCAAAACAACTGGTCCAAAGCCCAAGTGTTTAAACCAGAAGGCTTAGAATGAGTTACACCAAGCAGTAATAAATACAATTGAGTACTTTTAAGATGATGCAAAAGTAAAAAAGTAGGTAGAAACACAAGTACAGTAAAAGCAGATGAAAATTTTTTTTTTTTTTTCTGAACAAGTGCTGAGATCAAAGAAACAGATTTGAGTGCTGAAACTAGAAAACTGGCTAGTTATAGGAAAGAAAAAACTAAGCTAGAAGGCTTCCCTCCAACACAGAAGGGCTTGGGGGCTCAGAAGCCTACAAATAGTCTATACCACTTAACAGGAAAGGCAGGAAACAAGCTTAAATTTTTTTTTTTTCTCTGTTTCCCAGATGCTCTCTTTGTACACAGTAAGAGTGCCTGAAATCAGAATATGATCTCACTGCACTCAGTTGAGATCCACTCATAAGCGGGTATGTAAGCGTGTATGCGCAATGGTAAGTGGCGGTGATTCAATGGTATGGGAAATGTAAATAAGCATGTAGGTGTATATGCATGTGTATGTACAGACTGATATATATATATATATATATATATATATATATATATATATATATATATATATATATATATATATATATAGATATAGATAGATATGAATAATGAACATGGCCACAATATAGCAGTCATAATGAATGTGAAGGGAAATAGCAGCTGAACCCCCCATAATATTTAGTGCTGTTATATCAGGTTGGCCAGAGGTGAGCACACCTCTGCATTCCCAACCACAGGTAGGACGCTAAAAGTGGAACTTACGATGTCCCCGTGCTAGGTCTGACTTTCAACTAGGTACAGGGCAGTCCCGGTCCCTAGTCGGAAAAGCCTAATCCTGGATGACCAAATGAACACCCTGACAATCAAATACACGTATGTGCCAGGACTATAGGCTTTGGAGGTCTGAATATACTTTGAGTGAGTCAACATGCGGCAAGTATCCAGAACAGTAGGGAATGGCGCATGTGTAGTTTTGCAGTTTTCCCAACAGGAAAATGGATGCCTGCTGTGTTAGTGAAATGTTGAGGCGTGTGTTCGGATAACTATGAACCATGGGTATACATATAAATGAAGCAGAACACCAATAGTGTAGTGGTTAGAGCATCCGACTATCGAGCAGACGTTGCCGGTTTGACTGCAGCACACACCATTTATGACGCGTAATCCATATACAAGTATATCTTGCTAATTTTATGCTGTATAACGATATGATACCAATTAAATGTGAACTGGGGTGATGTATCACAGTAAGAATGTCGACGGATTTTGTGTGACATGAATCGGTGGTTAAACAGAAAACCACAGCTGAAAAGTGTTGTACTCACCCTTTGTCCAATGGCCCTTGTTCCGCCCAGCAACACAATATACAGCGTCAGCCAGGCCCGACACCAGGACCCTATACATCACAATCAATGCGATTTACCACAAAGCCACAGCAGTTATACCTAATGTTGATGTTATCACAAACATAGCAGACAGCACAGTCATTCAACAGTATGATCAAAGTAATTAAATCATATAGATGTGCATGCATGCATACGTATACACACACACACACACACACACACACATATATACATATATATATATATATATATATATATATATATATATATATATATGTATATATTATATATATATATATATATATATATATATATATATATATATATATATATATACATATATATATTTATAGGGTAACCACCTGTCCCAATTTGTGAGGGACAGTCCCTCTTTTGGCAGTTGTGTCCTGTACACTTAGTGTCAAATGGCAGATGTCCTGAGATTTAATGGCAAAAATATGTCCTATATTTATGTAATAGTTGCATAAAACAGTTATTCTGTATCTGAAACACCTAAATGTCATAAGAAACTGATTAAGCAACTAAAATGCTACAAGAGTAAGCTGTCAATTAGGCATAAAAGTGAGGTCCTGTCCTTTGTACTGGCTATGGGTATGTGTCAAATGCAAAGGAATATAGCTGGCCAAAATCCCTGTGTCTCTAACGACAGGTAGGATGCTAACTGTGGGAGTAACCTTGTCCACGTGCTAAATCTGACTTTCAAACGGGTACAAGGCTGTCACAGTCCCCAGTCAGACAAGCCTAAACCCAGATGACCACATGAACACCCTGACAATCAAATACACATATGTGCCAGGACTATAGGCTTTGGAGGTCTGAATATACTCGGAGTGAGTCAACATGCAGCACGGGTCCAGAGCAGCAGGGAATGGCGCATGTGTAGTAGTGCAGTTTTCCCAACAAGAAAATGGATGCCTACTGTGTGAGTGAAGTGATGAGGCATGTATTCGGGTAACTATGAACCATGGGTATACATATGAATGAAGCAGAACACCAATAGTGCAGTGGTTAGAGCATCCGCCTAATGAAAAGGCATTCATGGTTCAAGGTCGTCAATAGCACATATCATTTTCCTTGAGGAATGAATGCCGCTCTGCTGTAAAGCCGACATTTAAACATGTAAAGGTGAACGTGTGTATCGCAAGGGACTATTAACCAGATTCTTTCAATCAAAGTGGTACTGTCATAATGAAAAAGGTACAGGTAAGCACAAATAAGCGGCAGTAAACATATGTAACAAACAGTAAGCATAGGCGAGTGCACCTGCGTGGGTGTAAGCAGCTCCCAGCATAGGAAATGTATGTCTGTATGTACAGATGTAATATATATGCATATATATATATATATATATATATATATATATATAGATACACACACACACACACACACACACACACACACACACACATATATATATGTGTGTATAGATATATATCTACATACATTAAATATATATATATATATATATATATATATATATATATATATATATAAAGAATTAACGTTGTAACAATAAAGCATACACAAGAAGGGATGTGAAGGGAATCAAGAGCAAATATGGTATTATATAGTGCTGTCAGTGTATGTCATAAAAAGCTGCCCAGGAGTGAGCAGAGCACCGCTACTCACACCACAGGCAGAGTTTTACCAGTGGGAGTAACATCGTTGAATTGCTAAGTCTACTTTACACACAGATGGAATGTAGTCCATGCTGGGACCACCAAAAATTGTAAAGCACAAATGGCCATAATCCATAACCCCAGGAAAGACACGTATGTGCAAATATACATGGTGGGAGACCCTGTGAATACACAAGGTGGGACAAAATGTGTGTTGGGCCCCAAACGCTCTGGAGAGGGCAATGTGTAAAGGTGTGTTATTGCTGCGATAACAAGTGGATAATGGATGTTACGCATGTAAATTCAACATGGGTGTGGTGGAGGAACTATGGGAATGCAATTATGGATCCAGCCGTGCCAGGGTTGGATGGCCTAGTTCTAATGGACCGCCCCATAGAGGTCAGCTAGTTCGTAATAGGTATATATGCATACACACATGCAGACAACAATAGGTTGAAGTACATTCTCTGTAACACATGCATTCCATTTGTTGACATAAATAATATGAATGTGCAGATACAAACATCGACAGTAGATGGAATAATCAGCTGTGCATAAGAAGGATGGGTCGAATCACACTGTATCACATTCCAATTACCATCGATAATCCATACATGAACATATTGCAACATCTGTCAGCTGTATAACGTGCTAAATACCGATTACAAGATAACTGGATTGAAGTGTCGGTGTCATAATGAATAAGGCACTAGTATGCTGGTGAAACATATATAAGCACCATTACGCATGAGTAAATGCGTATGAGCGGGGAATGTATTGGTTTACAAACACACACACATATATGTACAGAAGCCCAATGCAGTTCGGCTAAAGAAACTCCAGCTCTACTCAGTTGCATACCGCCTACTCAGGTGTCTTACGTATAAAGCCATGTCCAACCCAGAATGAATGGACATGCTTCACCTCAGGAAATCCAAATCCCTTAGAGCTACACGCTCCAGGGACTTGAACCTCAGCACAGAAATAAATAGGACATGCTGGAGGGACAGATTCATATCCCAGAGGCTCCCCTCACTCTGGAACAAAATCCCAATCCATGTTAGGCAGAGCCCCTCACTGACCCTCTTCAAGAGAAATCTTGACGAGTGGATGGGAGATCGTAAGTTTACCCCTGGGATCTCTTCTGTGTCCCTACTTGACAGAGGTACAGTAAACTAACCTTAAAAGTGCTACCTTCTGTGACCTACTATACAGAGGCACAGTCAACTAATCTAAAAGGGTGGTGAAAGCCAAACACACTCTGGCTAGGCTTATAAATGCCCTAGGGCAGATAGCCTAGTATCAACCTATGAACCTACATATATACCTATATATATATATATATATATATATATATATATATATATATATATATATATATATATATGTGTGTGTGTGTGTGTGTGTGTGTGTGTGTGTGTGTATAGACACACACACACACATATATATATATATATATCTATATATATATACATATATATATATACACATATATATAGACATATATATAGATATATATATATATATACATATATATATATATATATATACATATATATATATATATATATATATATATATATATATATATATAGTTGCATACATATACGTATATATATATATATATATATACACACACACACACACACACACACACACACACACACACACACACACACACACACACACACATACACACACACACACACATATATGTACATATATAAATACATATATATATATATATATATATATATGTGTGTGTGTGTGTGTGTGTGTGTGTGTGTGTGTGTAGATATATAGAGATATACAGCTATGATAGGAAAAAGCACACAGGAATGACATTTGTTCACAAGCTATGGCAATGGAAGTGAGGAGCTCAGGCAAGACACATGACACACACAGCATGCCCTTCCACCCCCCCGCCCCCTACAGCTGGACATGGGAACTATACACGCAAGCAATGTAAAGTGTCCACTGCTTCCCAGACCACAAGCAGGATACACCTGGGGTGGGGGGACACAGTAAACCTGTGGATTCTAATCATGGAACACATACTGGAGCATCCCTTGCAGGACACCCCAAAAATTGGCCAAACCATGGAATGAGATAGATTGTCCGTTTTGTCCGCGGTGTATACAAACTTGGAAGAAAAGGGTGGGTAACCCAGATTACCCATGGGCCGAGATAATTGCATAAAATGGATCCCATGAAGTGGAGAGTGGGCAGCGTGTAGTGGTGTGCCCAGAACCCACCAGGTCCCAGAGTAAGGATGGGTGCTGTCGAGAAGGCGAGGGTGGGGGAATTATGGGTAGCTACTTATGAGTCTAGGTGTGCAGATGTTGGCTGATGTTGGGCAATATGGACAGCCCTAGGGATGCAAGCGAATGTGTTCATTGGGCAGAGGCGTCGCCCAATGAGCAGCCACATCCACTGCGAGACCCACTAAAGCAAAGTGTAATCTCTATGGCATGGAATGGAATAACCAGATGTAGACGTATATAAGTAGAGCTATGTGTGTGTATATATACCCATAGCGAGATAGAGATATGGTTCTCCCCTGCTGTAGTACAAATGTATATATACAGAGAAAGAATACAGATACATACCCAAATATGACTCTATACATATGCAGACAACCATAGACCCATATGTTGATAGATTTTATATATATAGGTTCATAGGTTCATAGGTTCATAGGTTTATACTAGGCTATCTGCCCTAAGGCATTTATAAGCCTAGCCCAAATTATTGTGGCTTACGCCACCCCTTATATGAAAAAATACTGTGCCCATTAGTTTGTTGTGCCTCTGTCCAGCAGTGACCCAGAGATGATTCCCGGGGTAAACCTACGATCTCCCATCCACAGGTCTAGATTTCTCTTGAACAGAGTCAGCGAGGTGCTCTGCCTCACATGGACCGGGATTTTATTCCACAGCATAGGGAGTCTCTGAGTGATAAATCTATCTCTCCAGCACGCCCTGTTTATATCCGTGCTAAGGTTTAAGTCGCTTGCTCTAGTGGTTTTGGTGGATTTGGATTTTTGAGGTGGAGCATGTCCATTAATTCCGGGTTGGACATGGCCTTGTATGTCAGGCACATGTCACCTCTGAGCAGACGGTATGCGACTGAATAGAGCTGGAGTTTCTTCAATCTGGCAGCATATGACAGATTTTGGAGTCCCTTTATCCTTTTGGTGAGGAACTTTTGGGGTCTCTCCAATTGCTGCAGATGTCGGGTGAGATACATCCCGAATGGGGCATTGTACTCGATCATTGGTCTGATAAGTGAAGAGTACAGGGGAACAATGACCTCACTAGATCTGGATGTGAATCCCTTCATGATCAGGTGGGCAATGTAGAAGGTCTTTCTAACCACTTTAGCAATGTGAGTGTCAAAAGAAAGGCCACTGTCAACCTGGGTCCCCAGGTCCCTGATAACCTCTTCTGTGCTTAGTGGATTGCCACCTATATGGTAGCTTGGGGTTACCTTGTTTTTCCCGAAGGGTATGACTATACATTTTTGGCGTTTAACTTCAGGCCATGGCTCTGGCACCAGCTATCTGTTTCCGTGAGTCCCTTCTGAAGGATATCCGTGTCCGATGCACTTTCCACTATGGCGCCCAGTTTGCAGTCATCTGCAAACTTTGTCAGCCAAAGTCCTCCCATGTTGGCCTGTACTTCTGAGAAGTAGATGCCAAACAATAGGGGCCAAGGACCGAGCCCTGTGGGACACCACTTGTGACCGGCTTGGAGTCTGACACAGCGCCAGCAACTCTAACCCTGTGGGTTCTGTCCTTAAGCCAGTTTGCAACCCATCTTGTGACATATGGGTTTACATTTAAGCTGGTAAGTTTTTCTACAATACCCGAGTGGGGTATTGTGTCGAAGCCTTTGCAAGGTCAAGGTAGGCTGTATGGACTGCCTTTCCTCATCAATGGCCTTGGTGACTATTTCAAGAAGTCGACCAAGTTCAAAAGGCATGATCTTCCCTTGACAAAGCCAAACTGGGTCGGGTCCAATGTCTGCAAGTCCCCTATATCTTTGTTTATGAGCTCCATTATGATCCTCTCCATAGCTTTGCAGAGACTTGTTGCTTATGGGGCGGTAATTACCTAGAGGCGCCACCTTTTAGGAGTGGGACCACAGTTGCCGTGACGCCACTCCTTGGGCACGTATCCTGTGGTAAGGCTGAGATTAAACAGCTGTCTTATGTAGGGTTTAATTCCTCATTTAGCTCGTAGCACACACCGGGACACCATCCGTCCCATTGATGCTGTGTTTTTAGCTTTAGAGAGAGCAGCTTTCACCTGCGCATTTGAGATGTCCGGGAGGCTACACTGCTGGGATAGTTATCTCTCCTTTAGGGGAGAGGGGGTGAAGTTTGCACTGAACCTGTCTGCCAGTATGTTGGCAATGTCTGTGGGTTCAGTAATTTTGTATCATTTTGGACTAATTCTGAGCATATCTGTGAGTTTACAACCAGGTTCCTAACATAGCTGAAAAAGGCCTTATGATTGTCCTTGAATCCATGGCAATTTTTCTCTCTCAAAATTGGCCTTAGTTGATTTTATGAGTGCTCGTATTTTTTACTAATAATGATCAGGGGTGACTTCCCTCTTATGGATTTTGTTCTATCATGTAATAGCTTTCTCCTCTTATTGTAAAGTTTGTTAATGGCTGGGGTCCACCAGACTGCCCTTTGTGGAAAGAGTCTTGGTTTTATTTGGGATTGCCTGATCCATGCAGTCCTGGAGGTGTTCATAGAAGGCATTTGTAAGGGCTTCGAGCTTGGGTTGTGGTTTCCTCTGACTCAGGGGCTTGAAGGATACCACAAGGACCAGTCTTGAGTAGTGTGAAGTTTGCTTTAGAAGTTCTTCACTATGGTCTTTTGTTTGGGGTGGGGCGGGATGTGGATTTCCAGTGAGATTAGTTTATGATCTCTCACCAATGAGGGATATACTTCGTGTGGAGCATTTTGTCCCCATGTTTGTGACAATGAGATCTAGTATATTTTCTCTCGTGAACAGTGACTAGCTGTTCCATGGCATTTGAATTTATGAACTCCAGGAACCGTTGGGCTAGAAAGTTAGGGCTTGAGTAATGTTCCCAGTCTATATTCGGGTAGTTGAAGTCACCCAATATGATGGTGTTTGGAGATACATTTATACCCTTCAGTGTCTTCAGGAAGGCTGTGTGGGGTTCCTGAGTTTGAGAGGGTGGCCTGTAGCATGCTACAATTTGTAGAGAAGTTTTGCCTATTGTTAGTTGCACCTGGATGGTTTCCCAAGCTTCATGCGTTGCCACCAACCTGGAGGTGTGAGTATCCTTTATGAATATGGATACACCCTCCTTTTGGAGTGGTCCGGGTTTTGGGGCCGAACGCATGATATGAGGTAATAGTGCCGGGTGCTCTCAGGAGCCTTGAACCAGGTTTCAGTTACAGCACAGACATCGATGTTCTCCATACTGAGAAGGGCCTCGAAAAGTGCATTTTGAGATTTAGACTTCTGGCATTGAGCAGCATTACCCTCATTTCTTCCCATTTTTGTTTTCTAGGGTGGTAGGTTTAGAATTTGAGCCTTGCCTAAAAAGGCACTATGGGGTGGCAAGAGCCTTAGCCAATATCCGAATCCCAGGGGTGACAGGTGCAAGCCGCCCGAAGCAGCGTGGCTTGTCAAGCATGTCATCCCAGGCAGACAGACACTGGATCCCCTTTGAATGACACCAGACATTAAGCCAATTGTTAAAGCTGATCATCTTGTCTCTATATTGTGGCATCATTCTTGGTGAAGGAAGGATACTGCTCAGGGGTTAGGGTCATACCTGCCTGGGCTACATAATCAGAGAGCTCCTCTATGTCTCTTTCATGCAGTCCAGGAGATCGCCTCAGGTCGTCTCACACCAGCATGGACAATGACTGTGTCATATTTGTACTTGCTGTGGAGTGACCCGAAGTGCTTGTGTTATGTGGCGGATTCTAGCGCCCGATAGGCAGCTTACTGTGACCTCTCCTTGTTCAGCCTGGTGAGTGGGACGTCAGTGTGTCTGACTATGGAGTCACCTATGACAAGTATGTTTGGTGTTGTATTTGGCCTTAAGGGCTGTGACTGCTTTGCACACTGCTTTTGTGGTTTATGTGTTGCTTGTGGGGTGTCTTGAGGTAGCAGTTGTTGTTTAGGTGCTTTTTGGGCCTCTGCTGTTTAGGTATTTAGAGCCTCCAGTATGTCTTTGTGTGTTTATGTGTTTGATTCAGTGGAGTGGTAGCATTATGTGAGGCTGGTTTTGGTGTGTGTAGTTGCCTTCTCCTCCTGTCCTGTCTGGCCAGTCTTGAGAGAGCTCAGCCTCCAGTTTAGCTGCTAAATAGCTGCATCTCTCGCAAGTATTTGTGTTATGTGGGAGGAGGAGAGGGTTGTCTGTGTACATGAGGCAGTTATAACATTGCCTCAAGATTCCCAGATTCACCAGCTGGACCGAGAGGAGATTGACAACTGACCTTTGGACATGCTAGAATAATATTGGGAAATCCTTAATTGAAAACAAGGGCCAGTGGGGAGTGAGGGTGTAGTGCTTTAAATTTAGTGCTGACTTATATAATTGCTTTAGTGAGCAAGTGCCAGGTAACTTGAGTGCAATGTGATACAAGTAACTAAATGCAAAACGACAAACAGTAACTTTTCTTTCAAGTGAACAAGGAAATAAGTACAGTAAGCAATGCAGATATCACTAGTGATCCACAGAGCTGAGAAGTTAAGATTAGGTGAATTAGCTTCCAGGGAAATAACAAGCAAACAAACAACAAGTATATAAACAAAGCTAGATTCAGTAGGCCTGGATCTAGTCTATGCTAGAGCAAACAAGGTATATATATATATATATATATATACACACACAAATATATATATATATATATATATATATATATATATATATATATATATATATATATATATATATATATATATATATATCCCTTGTGGGACACCAAAAATTTTGTTCTTCTAGCCAAGCCCTGTAAAGATTGCTGCGACCAGGATGTAGCTGTACATGGACCAGTAGGTTGTGCAAGCCTAATAACACATGGGTTGACACAAAGTACGACATGTGTCCTGACACTGGTAGAGTGGGCAGTGTGTAGGGATGTGTTCATACCCCACCACCCACCTGATGAGTGCTGTAGAGGAGTGGCAGGTAGGGGAACTATGGGTATACGATTATGGGCCTAGGCGTGCACGTGTTGGCTGGCAGAGACATATTAGGACTGCCCCGTGGATGTAAGTAATATTCCGATGTGGGTATAGCAGACGCCCATACCTCCCAAACCTTAAGAGCACATCTACTGGATAGTCCATAAACCATTGGGGGAACACATAGGGACCATGTCATTGAACTGTCCCCGATTACCAGGGATGTCAGTGATTACGAATCAGAATCTAACACAGTCCCAACTAAACCCTCTTAGAACTAGTAATATTAGGAGGAAAGGTGGCGGAATACATGTAATGAATAATGACAACACGTAAGAGTCATAAACTGCATGCACCTCAGACAATGTGTATGAATACATATGTGCTCTGGGTCTGTCAATGTGTCAGGTTAATAGCACCAAACTTCTAAATGTGTCCCTGAGGTTGTTATGCAGTGTCCCTGATTCAGTGTTCATTCTTCCCCATTCATATGAGAGGTCTGCTAGTGAGAGAAAGTGCATGTTCTGCCGACTACCTTAGAAAGATGATAGAATAATAGGTTTGGGGTTACCACCTGTCCACCTTTGCGAGGGACACTCCCCTTTGGGCAGTGTCCTGCAAAATAAATGTAATTATGGCAAATGTTCTGTGATTTTAGGGCAAAGATTTCCTATATTGTCTGTATTTTGCATCTGAAACACCTAAATGTTATAAGAAACAGTATAAGCATCTATAATGCTACAAGAATAACCTTTTTTTTAGGCAAAACAGTGAAGTACTCTCCTTTCTACTGGCTGTGGGTATGTGTTGCCTGCAAAATCTGATGTCTCTACATACATGTCCTATAGGGTTGCCACCTTTCCAAATAGCCAAAGTGGGGCATGTTCTGTAGAAATGTCAGACTTTCCAGGACAAACATGCCTACAGCCATGCATAGTACAGAATTATACTTATTTGCACAAATAAAAGCTTATTCTAGTAACATTTGAATTGCTTATTCTACTTCACATAACATATAGAAGTTTCATATATAAAATAACAGTTTTATGCAACTTTTAAAGAAACGTAGAATATAATATTGCCCTGTAATCAGGACATTTGCTATGTCTTGATTATTTTCGCAGAACACAACTGCGTAAAGAGGGACTGTCCTTCACAAAGTGGGACAGGTGTTAACCCTAAAGTCCCACCTTGGCCAATTGAAAAGGTGGCAAACCTATAATAGGTATGAGGTAGCATGACTTGGCCAATGGATGTGGCTCCCAACACCCAATTACTTGTCTGTATTGAAGAGTCTTGGTTCCCATGTATCAGCCAGATGGGAGCAGATTGTATGAGGAACACACAAATAATATGATTAATTCACTGGACAGGCTGCTGATTCTGTACAGTCGAATGCCATGCTGTCGCCAAATGGGCAGCCATTCCCAATACTGTAGTCATGTAGTCCAATGTAATAGGCATCACAAATTAATATTGTGGTCCTTGCTCCTTCCCAGGGGTGTGAGTGACAGATGCAAGCACCAATGTCGATGCATTTGCAAGTGCGGGAGCGAATGGGTGTAAACGTGTTTGGCTACCAGTATGTGAGTATTGCACTGGTAAAGCAATGTAGAAGCTAACCAAGTGTAAGAAGCTATAACCAGAGGTCAGCAGTGCTTAACACAGCGCAAACCCATGCACACCTGCAGAATAGCCATTACCACACACATGTTAAACAGGCAGTAGTCTCGATGTAGCATAGCTACACTTACATGCTGTAGTCATGTGTGGCACATCACCCTCCTGTCTTTAGGCTATTTCCCACTGTGGAAAATGTTTGAGGTACATCCAGATATCATCTGTGATGCCGTGTCAGAACACCACATCCAGGTACCACTCACAGTGATTGTCATGGCCAAATAACAACATGTTTTCCCTAGATAGTGTACTGTGTTTATCATGCGGATGGCTATGGAACACCATCACAGCTATACTACATGCAATCAGCTAGAGCAGGACTGCAATAGGTGCAGAGGCCATCACCTGACCATGTCCATCACTTACAATACACATGCTGCTGCTGTGCAGGTGTACTCCTTCACATCCACCAGAGAGTGTGTGGGTGGGACAGGCAAAGTACACCAGGGAAGGGCTTGGAGACTTATCCCTAAGCATCGTCTGCCACATGCCGAACAGTACAGGGGTCATACCCCTGACTGACTACTCATTACTATTACATGTGCATGATGTTACTACATGTGCCACAAAGGCGACATGTTGCTGTGCTGTAAGAACATATATGTGTGTAGGTGAGTGACATCTGCAAACAGAGATATAGTAGATATACATTAGGTGTGGCACACATGGCTGTCCAAGTGAACGGATGCCATTGTCACCACAACCACACACTCTAATGGACACGCATTGACACTCTTTGCCAGGGCCACAAATACACAACATAACTACTTAGTTTGCCACACTGCAGTAATGCACAGGACTACATGCACCACAGGGGATATCTGTAAGTTCTATGGGCTAGGGCATGTGAAAGTGCTTGACATCTGTTGGTATGCCAGTGAGGGTTATACTGGGAGTGACTGTGGTTGGGAGCATCACAACCCACACGCAGACACAAGGTGCCAGTACTGGCATGCAGGTATGCATTGCTTCATGGGTGTGTAGTGGTTGGCTGTGCAAGATGGTTGTACAAGGCTGGGTGCAGGGTAATCCTTGGCATCACGTCACCTGACAGTGGTGTGCAGTGCAGGGGTGTAGTGTCTGCAATGTCCCACACAGATGGGTACTACATGATCTGGCCTGACATCCTGGTTACCAATGTGTCTGGCTATAGTTTTGCAATGCATGCCATGTCTGTGTTTGATAGTCCTTCACATGGACATTGCCTGGGATGTGCATGTCCCACAATACTGTACAGTGACGTGTACAGGTGTACCTGGTTTGGCAGGCACATGTTGTGTACACAGCCTGTTATCCCCCAATATGCCAGTACTGGCCTGGTGTGGCGAAACCTACTTATAGTGAGCAGGTCAACCCTGCACCTGCATTGATAGTATGATACGGGTTTTCTGTGGTGTCAGTGGCATGGGTCCATACAGGGCACATGTGTACAGCATTGTCTGGCCTCTGTGGATCACATTTGATGGCACCACATATGTTGCAGACATCCAGTGTGGAATATAGTGAAGGCACAATGTCCGCATATATGTGCCTATTGTACCGCTGTACAGGGTGCTATGTCCTCTGCAGGCCACTGCATTCACACCATGCCTACTATCTGTCATCAATGTGCATGGTACTAGCAACATAGCAGGATATCCTAGGCAAGTTTGTTTGTGCATGTTCACCAGGCCTTTTGCCAGATGTATGGGTATGGCTTGCCAACACAGTCCCATGGCTGACTGACAGCTGTACTCCTCGTGAGGTGGCCAATGTGTCTTAAGACGGACACCATATAGGTAAACTACAAAATCCGCTCCCAAACATGTCCAATGGTAAGACAATCACGGCCACCTCTACACAGGCTCTGACAGACAAACGCACACTTGCCATGTCCTGTATACAAACCCCTACCTACCGTATCACATTGCAGCAATACGCTTTTAGGGCATGTGCTATGGCGAATACTGAGTTGCAACATGCCTACAGGTGTATACCTAGGTGAGTGACAACAGCAGGAATGACAAAGGTGGTCATGCGATTTCTACAGATAGTGCATACTCTACAAAGCACTGTACTAGTCTCACGCAGGCAGACACACACACACACACTTGGCATGTCTAGGATTAGAGCACTGACCTAACTACTTTATTACACTACAGCATTGCGCAGTTACAGAATGCACTACCGAGATTACTGGGACACAGCACTCCCAGAGGTGTATTTGTAGATGGGTGACATCAACAGCCTTGCCAAAGGTGGGTATAAGAAATGTATGGAGTGTGAGCAGTCTAAAAGCATTACTCAGTCCTCAGGCAAATGGGGACAAACACACACACACACACACACACACACACACACACACACACACACACACACACACACACACACACACACACACACAAAACACCCACACGACAGTGGTGGGAACGGAACACCTGCCTATCTACAGATCACTATTACAATACTACTTAGTTACAAGTCACTACACACAGACTACACATTCCAAGGCTGTCATTATGATCTTCTAGTAATGCGGACATCAACAAGGATGCTGGCAGTTAAGATGTACATACCTGTGAACCTGTGTGTTTAAAGTAGGAATCCATCCTGACCTGGAGTATGCCCATCTGTGGAATGGATGACTACTATCACTATACAGGGTTACAATTGCCATGCCCATACACAGAGGCACATAACCAACACAAGGTGTCACTGGGCATGCTCACACACTTAGTAGCACAGGGCTGTTCGGAATGCACTATGTGTCCATCTACACAAGGTTATACTTGGCATGCTCATACACTTAGTAGCACAGGGCTGTCTGGGATGCACTCTGATTCTAAACACAAAAGGCCACAGTGGCCATGCTATTACAGGTAGATGTAAAGAACACATTGTAATGGGCTCTGGTGTTAGTGTTGTCATTGTTAGCAGGAACGCTGCTCTACATATAGCTGACACTGGTCTTTTACACAACGTCTGCTGCTGTCCATCACCTTAGATGTACCATCCTATACCAAACACAATATCGCAATGATGTCTTGCTAGAAGTGGCAACTGCTTGACAAACACAATGAGCCAATGTCCTGTTGTAAGTACGAGGTTGTTCAGTGTTTGTCATTCTGTGATGACATGACTGACAGTAGACAGGCCTTTGACACATATCAGATGCATCCATGATTCAAGGGAGTGGGGATAATACCCAAGTCACATCCGCCCATATAGTGCCATTTCAAGGCAAATGTCCTAAACACAGGATAACACCCTGACACCTAGACGACAACTACATTGTATGCTTATGATAACCAGTGCTAGATGTGTAGCATCCATAATCACAGCTGCCCACTGTAGATCCAACAATGGGGAGTACTGACATCTGTGCAGTGAGGAACACCTGGCTGATGGCTCTGTAGTGCACAATAGCACTACCACCATATACCTCAGAACCAGACATGTGGGCCATAACACAGGCATGGACTGCTCCAGGTGGTGGTGTCCCCCCATACATAGAGGCCACTCACATGTACTGACCGGTACCTCCACGAAAGACATCACAGATGAGTCATGTGCAGGACACAGTGTCACATGCTGCATTCTAGGATGTAAACCTCAGACACCACCATGCCCTTGGACTACCAACACACATCCATACATGTTGTAGGACATATAAGAGTACACCACCATGTGACCCTTGACCAGTGGACTGTACCAAGCTCTACATCAACTGTAGAGAGTACCCATGTACTGACACAGTTGCATCATGTGTTATGCAATGCAATGATACCACTGTCTGTAACCAGGTCAGCTGTACACATACCAGGGGCCCTCGGTTATTTACAGCATTAGGAGATGACTGTTGCTGTACACCAATACACACCCTCATGTTTGGATATGACATACATGTACCTGCCCTGGGTATGTACATGCCACACACACACACACACACACACACACACACACACACACACACACACACACACACACACACAACATACATGTAAATAGCATAGCTGTTGTTGTCCTTTCTGCAAACAGGTGGCTACAGCCATTGCACACATGCACATGGAATGTAGGTCCATGGCTGCTGAATGTTAACAGTACATAAGGTGTGATATCAATGTTGACAGAGGTAACATTCCCTCTGTACCGGTCACCCATTACACCTATTATATCATACAACAGTCCATGTGTCATGTATGTCATTACACATGTCCACCAATAGCAATGCCTACAATCATGCCCAAATGACAGGATTGTAGGACCTACACACATGTACATGTAGTGGTGTGCATTCAGATACCATGCATGTGCAGTTGCTAATGTATGCAGGTGACGTGTATCTTAGTACATCATGCAGTTGCAATGCAGCCTCAACATTGCCAACTGTATATGGTGATATGCTGAATGTACGGAAAGATGTACCTTAGGTATGGACAGATGTGTGGAAATAACTAAGTGGTGGGGCATCTTTGCAGATAGATGTTTGCTGAGGACAGCTCACAGGTGTGTCACAAGTGGTCCTACAATAACCTGTGTAACTGGTAAGCAATGGTTTAGTTAATTGAAGGACATAACACACAACTTCAACAGCGGTCAGGGTGACACCGAAGGTAAATCACTTGACACCTGTTAACAGTTAAGACGTCCATGTGCATATATCAGCACTGTTGCCAAAGGAAGTGTCAGTACACTTTGTAACATGTGCAATACTGCTGTAAGTCTGTCATACATATCATGAGCTAGGCAGGTCTTTGATTCACAGTACTGGCATGTGTGGTTGTGTGTGTGTCCATATATGTCATGTATGGTGGGAATACATCTCAATTGTTACTCACTCTCCTATACACTAGTGTACACATCTTTACAGACTGCAATGTAGAAAGCAGGACATAGGCAGGGGCGTGTATCTCACACGTGAGGTATCTATATGTGCGTGACATAGGTGTATTCAATACTGAATGCCACAGTGTGTGTATATGTGTGTGTGTGCATATATGGTTGTCTGGTCCCTGGAGTGAGGATGTATGTTACCATACTGAACTGATAAGACCCCTCCCCTTATCAAGGAGATGCAATCTACTATCCATGTTGATGTCCCCGATCTTAGGCCATACTGACTACCTGTACATGTGTATTCTCTGTGGCACGTCATGTAGGTGCACAGTACGGTAATGATGATTTGCACATAGACAGGGGTCCTCACCTCAACAGTAGCATCTATGTGTGATTGTGTGTTACTGTGTCGGTGAATCCGTGAGCGTGTGGGTGTGTTACTATGTCACTGAATACATGTGTGTCAGTACCTGAGTGTGTGGGTGCAGTTGTGTGTTGGCATCCTGTCATGGAAACGTGTATTACTGCTTCCCAATGAGGCATCACACTTCCCACTGGCCTCTTCCCTTGTAATCAGCTAGACCGCTCTCTTACCTCACCACTCCATGTAACTGTACCTGTGATGTCACCAAGTATGGATGTCATGTCTGTAGCCACAGTAGCTTAATACACAGCTGTCATGCTCTTGGATCAGTAGATATGTTTGGAATGTGGGACATTCTCACTGTTATGTGGCAGCTACATGGTGCATGTTGGTATATTCATACATACCTGTGGGTAGCCCACATTGATATATGGGACACTAACTGCAAACACTGACATCCACCGGCACGTGCAGTGAGACCTGAAGGAGAAAAGCAGAACATCATGCCAAACATGCAGTTACTGTTGTTACACAAGACACATACTTTTAACAGTACAAATGCATTAAACACCTGTAGTACATGGTATGTCTGCTGCTTGTCAACAGCACTCAACAATTGTAAACTACACTTATCTTCCTAGTCTGTTTGCCCTGTGCATCAGACCATATGAGCATGTCCCTGCACCAATGGTGTGGATGTCAGGGATGTGGCACATGCATCATTATATGCACAGGGTGATAATGTTTGCCAGAGGCCTAGGATGCACCATTGGATGACATCATGTGTGTGGGTTAGGGCCTTTGATCTAATTGGGCATGTGTGGATGTTATGCATGTGTGTGTGTTGCGGTGCCCTACATATGTTTCCAGTGTGTGCGTGTATGTATGCACACAGTTCTGGCATGTGTCTGGCCTACACAGGGGTATTATTGACAGCAGGGGACTGTATAGGCCAGGTTTTACAGTTCACGGTGTCTGGCCATGAACATGTGACCTGTGCCTGCCAGGGGTTGCACGGGCACTATCAGGCAGAGGTGCAGATTGGGTACTGTCTGATGACATTGTTGACTGGAACCATGTCCCTGTTGGGACCATCCAGGGCCACGTGCACTTGACCTGCTGTTTCGTGGTGTGGCTAGCACAGCACCAGATGCACTGCTGCTGCAACTGCCACTATGGGAGCAGACATGTGAGGTAGCTCGGACTCATAGACTTGAAACAGGTGATGTAGCAGGCCTACATCCACATGCCCGCTGCCTCACTCCAACCAGATGTTCCAACACAGACAGCTCATGCTCGCGGATTGTCATGCCACGGTCAAAGACTCCAACCATGTCACCCAACTGTCTATCCAAAGCTTCAGCAAATTGCTGTTGAACATTTACCATTGCCTGGATGTTGTTGTTTAAAGAATGGACAGCAACCCTCTGAAGCCTCTGATCTTCTCTGTTGTGCTGTTCAGCACATGCCTGTACCTCCATTACAGCCTGAAACATGCATCTGCTGACACCAGCTGCTGCGCTCTGTCTTGCAGGAGCATGTTGGCCAGAGGTCCTAGTATGAGCAGCACTGGCCACGTGCCTGTGTGGGGCACCACTAGTCAGTTGGCTGACACCATGGTGTGCAGGCACACCTTCCATAGCCCCCACACTTTCCTGTTCCAAGCTACCACACGCCAGCTGTCCTTCCTCTATGGCCATTGGTGATGGGGTATGTGCAGGCATGGGATCTGTGTGCAGGGATGAGGGAGATATAGGTGGAATGGCAATCAATGGCACAGTTTCAGCCCCTGACAACCCTGCCTGTGCCTCAATCATATGTTCATCATCACTGCTAGAGTCTGTTGGGACACTAACATTAGATGGACCGCAGGAGGGCAATACACCTACATCACCTGTGAGGGCAGACAAGAATTGTACATTACAATCTATACAATAGACACACACACACACACACACACACACACACACACACACACACACACACACGCATGTGATATGACAGAAGGCAAGCAACATGCATGTGATACGGCAGATGGCATGCAGTGCAGACAATAATAGTGGTAGTTATCATACATCCCTGGGTTGCACACAGCAGCATGCATGTGTCATAGCAGACGGCATGCAAATTACACAGTCATAGTAGTAGTTAGCATATATCCCTGTGTTACACCATGTAGAGCAGCACAGGTTATCAGTACACCTGTCTGATGTATGGCATATGACTTTGACAATCACATGTAGTATGACATGTGATCTGCTGACATGTGCAATGACATGCATACAAGTATAACACAATGGTGTCCTGTCAAATATACAGTGGGGTAATGGTGTCTCAATGCAGTGTTGTTTGTCCGCCCTACAGATATGCTGCACATTTAGCTGATGTGCATGGACATTGCAGGGAATCATGAGGCATCTCTATTGCTATACAGTGTGAGTTACAGACACAGTTCATAGCCATGTCTGTGTTCAGATACAATACATATATACTGTGGAATGTGACCCATGTCACTGAGATGTATACACACTAAACCATGGTATGGAATGTGTGACACAAGTCACTGAAGGGTATACAGATGACACCCCTGCACATCTGCAACTATATTGCTGCTGCCTGGCAAAGATGGCCAGACATGGCAAACACATCGGTACATCATGTCCCACATGACATCTGTGTACCACACACATGCACACACACACACACACACAAACATGAGGAGCAAGTATGACATTGATGTCCAACACCAGCAAGGGGAATGTATTGTATCTGTGGGCTGATGTGGATATTGTACAGGTGACTGCTGTCATGTTGTGACACCCTCAAGATGTTCAACACATCTTATGTGGTGGATTGATGTCACGCCTACACAAGATGTGCACAGGCCTGTAGGATGTCTAGTGTTCCACATCTGCAATATAACCATTACATAAAGGCCATAGTTGGACCATGTGTAGCCATTGTACAACAGGGTGTAGTCACAAGGACATCACGTCTACTGTGTGTGTTGCTTCATGTCTCTTTCCATCCTCCATGGCCATGTATGTACATGTGTTGAGCAAATTATTGTGACAGGCATCTATTTCACATGTCTGTGTTGTTCCATATGACATACACCCATAGATGTCATATGCTCCACTGACGACAGGGTTATGCAGACAAAGGGTGGTATGTGGGATATGTTTTCAGGATAGTTAAACAGTGTTGCAGCCAGGCCACTAGATGTCATGGACATATCAAGATAGCACATTGTGACATTCATAGCAGGGCTATGATCCCACCAGTGAACCCTGTGGGCTGGCCCATGCTACCTGCGCCCACTGTGTAGTATCTGTTTCTATTCCCCTACATGTGTAGTTCTGATCTGTAATGTGTCTCTACAGTGAACAGCACCTCCACCATTGTATGCACAGCTGTCCACATCTGGCAATGACAGTTTGTGAGAGGTTCCGCGCGTCTGTGATTCACATAGTTTGCAAGTGTTGCACATGGGTAGGCATTGTGATGCATTGCAGGTCCAACCTGTATATTGTGACAGGACAATACATTATGTGTACATGTGGTAAATGGCCACATGGCAGATAGATCTGTGCATTCACGATGCCTGATAAATAATAACAGTCTCACCTGCAATGGGCTGCTGTCACAGCAGAATGCCAGAGGTACCTAAATCGGAATAACACAGCTGTATGAGCATTATCCACATCTGTATGATGGCTACAGGGTGCAATGTGCATGTCAACACATACACCAGTACATTAGACTATACTATGGTGTATGCACATGTGTGCATACACAGAGTAGCATACTATAGTATGCTGCATGTGTGTATACATGCCTTGCATATGATGTTACGTTGCATGATGTACGGTGACACATGCAACTATGGAATATAGTTATTATAGGTGCAGTGACTTACCAGGCAACGCCGGGCTCAGTGGTTGAGAGACACCCACCTCCACAATATCAGCTGGCTTGTGGATGTTTGATTAGGTGTCCCCAAGGTTGAGCCTGATAGCTCCTCAGTACATGTGAGGTGGGGGCTGGGTTGGTGGTCCACACCACCTGTTGCACCTTGTTCCTGGCGTTGCAGTTGCACTGTTTTAAGCCCATCTAATGAGATCTTGTACAGTATTTAGCACCTGCTGGTATGTGTCGCGGTTGGCCCACCCACATCATTAACCCTCTCATGAGAAGTTCCATCACAGGGCATCCTGCATCCTGTGGCACATGGCTGAACGGATAACATGATGCCATGTAGGGGGTATGGGATGAGGCCTCATCCTCAAGTGTCAGGTATTGTACGCAGCGGCATGCCTGAAAGGTATAATGATGGAGACAGGTCACAGTAACTCACAGAGATATACAGGCTACAGCCCCAGACATACATGTGTATTGCATTTATTATGATTAAATAGTTGTATTTTAAAATCTACATGACACTGGCTCCCTTGACATGTTGTGTCCACACACATGTGACCTCAATGAAATTCGAAGTGAATATTATGACCATATGTGTGTGTGTGTCATTGATCCACATTGCTCATACTCCATGTGGATGCTGTCTTGATGTGTGGGCGTATACTGTTTTACCTGTGTACTGGTGTTCCTGCCTATCAGCATGGCTGGATCGTCCACATTAATGCAGTGGAAGCAGCGATGCTGTGTATATGTCACATATAAAGACTTACTGCCTTAACAGACGCGACCTGTGACCCTGCAGACTTGCTCCGTAGGTTTTACATGTATGTGTTCTGCCCGCACTGTGATCACGCATTGCAGCATCAT